>NC_083581.1:39026699-39379199 GCF_027579695.1 Neoarius graeffei
GTGACGAAAGTAGCATAGATAGTGAAACTGGTGATCTTTCAAGTGGAGAAGAGTTCGATTTGGACCAAGGTATTATTAATAAATAAATAACTATAAATACTATCAAACATAGTGCAGGTGTTTCACTTATTTATTAGGCTTTAAAGTGGTATATAGCATGATTAGTATCCTGAAGTCCAACCTCTAGCTATTTTTGTTTGAATAGGCATTGGTGAAAATAAGGGAATTTTGGGCAGGCACCAAAGTGTTAATAAGCTACAGTAGCTCACAAGCACAGATTTGAAAAAGGTGGTCTCATTTTCTAGTTCGCTGTAAATTGTTGGGGGGGGGGGGGATAAATTTGGTAGGTGCTTGTACTAGCTGGTGTTCCCACATAATAACCATTTGATGCGTACCATATGAAAAACAAAGCCCATTTCCTTGGTTGAAAAAAAAAATCATCAGACTTTTTATGATGCCCATATACAGAATATGATACATTATAAGCATACTCTGTAATCATTTAAATCTGTTATGTCACTAATTACAAGAACCTATTGTAACTTATTAATCCTATTACTGATGCTGAATATGTGAAGCAGGAATACATTCTTAGACAACACAAATGCTCACAGTTGAAATGCTTACCTGGTCACTTCTATCTCCTCGCTCTGCCTGGCCCGATCTCTCTCTCTCTCTCTCTCTCTCTCTCTCTCTCTCTCTCTCTCTCTCTCTCTCTCTCTGCTGCCTTTATGGACAACCACTATATAATACACTGTCCCTGCCAACCATATTTGTCTAGTTTTGATCTTGCGCATGGGATAACTTGTTTTTTAACAATTACATCAGAAGGACATATTCAATGAGATAACATTAAGGTACACAGGTCTATCTCTCTGATAACTGTATTGAAACTGGTTTAAAACAATGCTCAAATAGGAATGATGTGATCTTTGATGTAACATTACAGCACATGATGTAAATTTTTACCTATTCTTTCTTTCTTTCTTTCTTTCTTTATTTATTTTTGTCTTTTCCTGTCTCTCTCTGAAATCTGTATTAACAACAAAGCAAAATGTAAAATAAGTGTTGCCAGGCAAAACAACCCTCGCCCAGTAGCAATTATGATGAATATGAAGGAAGATATCGCAAAAAAAAAAATAAAATAAAATAGGTACCCTATACTGCTTATAAATAAAATTGTTTTCTGATACCATGTCCATACAGTAAATATAGCGTATATATTTACTCTATGAGGCAGTAGCCACAAAAATGAAGCGTAATCCAAAAATGAACAATTTAAAAATCACAGAAGTAAAATATACCAAGTGTCTGTACTTTATATTATTCTACTTTTACCATTTACAATTTTCAAAACTGAAACCTCCGAATCAAGGCTGACATATACATGCTGTCACCATGACCGAAACTCTTATTTCCCAGAAAAGGCCTGGCACTATAGCTCAGTGGATCGCACTTTCCCTCTGTAATAAGCATAAACATGTCTGAAAGCGATTTCTTTAGTCTAGTCCATTTATTTTGAATGGTGAACCGAATTGTATACACTTGCCGGCCATTTTAATCAGAACACATGTATGCGCATGCGCAGTGCGCATCACCAGCAGTGCGTGATTCTTACACTCTTACATATGAATGTATGAAGCAGTAGCCACAAAAGCCTTGACCAGATGACCCCCAAAATGATGGAGGTTCTATTTGAGACCAATGGCCATCTATCCTGAAAGTTTCATGAAGATTGATCCAGCCATTTTCCCATAATATCATTAACAAAGAAACAAAGAAACCTGACCGAAAACAATACCTCACCTCCTGGTGGACTCCAGGGGGTGAGGTAATAATGGTATGCTTAATTTGTTATACACACTATGAAAATGAAATGAATGTCTGATTTGCAATATAGATTAGATTAGATTAGATTCACTTTATTCATCCCACATCGGGGAAATTCACGTGTTACAGTAGCAAGAAAATGTCAAACAGATAACAAATAAAACTGAAATAAAAATTAGACAAATGAAGGATTAAATACAGAGGGCTATTTGCATCATCTACCATGAAAAAGTATAGAAAAACTGCCTTATTGAGAGGCTCGGAAAAATTGCACATTACAGGTAGACTCTGTATATATACACACATATATACATAAATAATATTTATATATATAAATATAAATATAAGTATGCATAAAAATAGTTTAAGGCCTATATTATTGCGCATAATAATTGCATTGATGAGAGATGGCAGAGGTAGTAGTGGTGAAGTAGTGCAAATATAATGGCAAACAGGTAATTGGTGCTACGTTACAAGTTGTGGGTGTTATACAGTCTGACAGCAGTAGGTATGAATGACCTGCGGTATCTCTCCTTCTTACACCGTGGGTGTAGCAGTCTACTACTAAAAGAGCTGCTTAAAGCCCCCACAGCCTCATGTAGGGGGTGAGAGGGGTTATCCATGTTTGAGGTAAGCTTGGCTAACATCCTCCTCTCACCCACCACCTCAATGGAGTCCAGAGGACAGTCCAAGACTGAGCCAGCCCTTCTGACCAGTTTATTAAGTTTCTTCCTGTCCCTCTCTGAACTTCCACAGCCCCAGCATACCACAGCGTAGAAAATCGCTGATGCTACCACAGAGTCATAAAAAGTCCTAAGCAGTGTCCTGCACACACCAAAAGACCTCAGTCTTCTCAAGAGGTGGAGACGACTTTGGCCCTTCTTGTACAGGACATCTGTGTTGTTAGTCCAGTCCAGTTTGTTGTTGAGGTGAACACCCAGGTATTTGTACTCCTCCACGATCTCAATGTCCAAACCCTGGATGTTCACTGGTGCAATTTGAGGAAACGTCCTTCTGAAATCGATCACCACCTCCTTTGTCTTGCTGGCGTTGATGCGCAGGTGGTTCAGTTCGCACCAGGCAACAAAGTTGGTGATGACCTCTCTGTACTCCAGATTGCCCCTCTCTGACACATGTCCAATGATGGCTGTATCATCTGAGAACTTCTGGAGGTGGCAGCTGTCCATTTTGTAGCTGAAGTCAGATGTGTAAAGTGTAAAGAGGAAAGGAGAGAGCACCGTATCCTGTGGAGCCCCTGTGCTGCAGACTACCACATCAGACACACAGTCACGGAGCCTCACATACTGCGGTCTGTTAATGAGGTAGTCGATGATCCATGCAGCCATGTGGCAGTTGACACCAGCTCCCTCCAACTTCCCCCTAAGCAGTGATGGCTGGATTGTGTTGAAAGCACTGGAGAAGTCAAAGAACATGATTCTCACAGTGCTCCTAGTGCCCTCCAGGTGCAAAAGTGACCGGTGTAGCAGGTAAATGACAGCGTCATCCACACCAATGCCCAGTCAATATGCGAACTGCAGGGGGTCCATCTCGCTGTTCACCAGGTGTCGGAGGTGGGAGAGAACAATCCTCTCCATGATCTTCATTAGGTGAGATGTTAAAGCTACTGGCCGAAAGTGGTTGAGCTCCCTGGGGTGCACAGTCTTGGGAACTGGAACCACACATGATGTTTTCCACAGAAGTGGAACTTTCTCCAGACTGAGGCTCAGGTTGAAAATGTACAGAAGAATCCCACAGAGCTGATCTACACAGTCCTTAAGCAGTCTGGAGTTGATACCATCAGGGCCAGCACCTTTCCTTGTCTTGATCCTCCTCGGCTCCTTCAACACCTGATCAGCTGTTATGGAGAGGTGAGGGGTGTAACCGAGGTGTGAGTCCTGTAGAGTGAGGTCGGGGGTGGAGTGTGTGGATTGGTCTGGCAGGGATCGGAGGGGGGTGATGTGGTGTGAGGAGGGAGCTGTTGGTGTCAGAAGTATTATGAGGGGAGGGGGGGTGGAGCAATATCACAGACCGGTCAGGACTATGGTGAGTGGGGGAGGGTGGGGTGGCACAGTCAAATCTGTTGAAAAAGAGATTCAACTTATTTGCCCAGTCTTGGCCCCCAGATACAGGGCCCCTCCCACTGTCCTTTGTGTGGCCAGAGATGGTTTTCAGGCCTCTCCATACCTCTCCGGTGTTGCTCCCCTTGAGGTGCTCCTCCAGCTTCCTCCTGTAGCTGTCCTTGCCTCTCCTTATCCCCCTCTTCAGCTCCCTCTGCACTCTCCTCATCTCCTCCTTGTTGCCAGATTTAAAAACCCTCTTCTTCTCGTTTAATAGGGCTTTTAGTTTGGAGGTCACCCAGGGTTTATTGTTGGGAAAACACCGTACCTTCCTGACTGGTACAATGTTTTCAACACAGAAATTAATGTAATCCGTGATGCAGGTTGTCAGGTTATCAATGTCATCCCCGTGAGGTTCACACAACACATCCCAGTCCGTGGTGTCAAAGCAGTCCCTCAGTGCCATACTGGTCTCCTCAGACCAGCTCCTTACATACCTCTTGGTGGATGGTTGTTTATTCACCATAGGTATGTATGTAGGGGACAAGTGAACCAGATTGTGGTCAGAACGGCCCAGCAGGGGGAGGGGTGATGAACTATATGCGTCCTTGGTGTTCACATACATTAAATCCAAAGTTCTCTTGTCTCTGGTGTGGCATTTCACATACTGAGTGAAGGTTGGGAGAGTGGAGGACAGGGAAGCATGATTGAAGTCACCGGAGATTAGTAGCAGGGACTGGGGGTGCGATGTCTGAAGCTTTGACACTGTAGTGTGTAAGAGCTCACAGCCTGCAGCAGCATCGGCCGCTGGGGGGATGTACACAGTTATCGCGATAATGTGCGAGAATTCCCTCGGGAGGTAATATGGCCGAATGCTAACCGCTAGCAGTTCAATGTTTTTACTGCAGTACTGCTCCTTTACCCTGATGTGCCCTGGGTTACACCATCTGTCGTTCACAAACATCACTATACCCCCTCCTTTCCTCTTACCGCTCTCCTTGGCTTTTCTGTCCGCTCTCACGAGTTGAAATCCGTCCAGAGTGACGTGTGAGTCCGGTGAGAGTTCATTCAACCAAGTCTCTGTGAAGTACATAAGGCTACACTCCCGGTACTCCCTCTGCAGCCTGGTTAGCGCCGTTAGCTAATCCATCTTATTAGGGAGAGATCTTACGTTTCCTATGATGACAGACGGTATACATGGTTTATACCGTCTTTTCTTCTCCCGGCACTTCATTCCAGCTCTGCATCCCCTTCTCCTTCTCCTTAATTCCGCAGGGATCACTGGTCTTTCCACAGGGAGTACCTTGGTGTTGCGCAGTGCTAACAGCTGCTCCCGAGTGTAAACAATGGAGCCATGGCTGAAAGGGTCCGCTGATGCCGATTTAACTAGCCCCAGAAAGAAAAAGAGAAAAATACAAATGCACAGTCTCACGAGTAGTACATCCCGAGGTGCACACTTCCGACTGAGACTAGTGCAGAAAGAAACACGAAAAAAGTACAAAAACATACCAAAACACATAAACACGCTCGGAGCTACTGCAACTAGCTGCCACTCTTGATGTGCCATCTTAATTTGTCCAACACTGCATAATAACTAGATAATAACACTAGATAATAACTCACCAAGCATGTACTTACTGGCAAAGGTTATTTGCTGATAGATGTAACAGGTGAGCTAACTCAGCCTTTTACGACATACATAGCTACTTATATTTACCCAGAAATAAGACCTTATGTCACCCTTTTTATTTCCAGCATCCATGATGCTAATTCAGACTGCTGAATTTAAGAGGAAATATTGCAGGAGGTTCAATTAGTCATCAGTAGAAAATAATGAATTGTAATGTTAACTACAGTAACCCTAGGCTGTAGCCACACAGATGGGATTTGAAACTTACTAATGCTCCTCTTGTTTGGCCAAAAGGTACAATGCCAGCATATTCTTTCTACTAGTATAAATATGCATCACTATTTTTGTTTGCACAGTGCTAACGTTCATAAAACTATTACAATTCCTGGTATGTATGCATAGGACAGCTGACTGTGCCTTTCATATCACTGAACAATCAACACTACGTGTTTAGTTTGATACCAGCACCATAATGTTATGATCACAGGTGGCAAAGAATGTACATCAGACAGCCTGGAATGTGTTCTAGCGAGCTCTTTCCTCTGACTAAGCACTGTGCTGTTTTCATCCAGCAATCACATTGTTGCATGCTTAGGTGGGAATAAACCATACAAACACGAACAGCAATTCTATTTCTCATCCAGTGGGAACATGAGGGAGTTGCCCCTTTGTTGAGCTGATGGAAATTATATTTGACTTAAACGCACATGCAATTAATATCAAAATTGTGGAAGGGACATGTCCCACCCTCCCTACCATAAATTATGCCCATGTGCGTTGTACTATTTTGAATGTAAATTCGTCAGCACTCTGCCAATAGCCTCCAGCCTCATTCGTTTCTCTGGCACGTTTCAAGAATCGGACAGATTTGCTGGATGGACGAGTGCAACCAGGCGCTATGGAGTGAGCTGATGGATTTATAAAGCTCCAGCTCACTTTTCCAGCTGATTTATGTTGCCTGGCTTCACTCCACTATCTCACTGGAATTACCCAATCCTTTTTTTCATGCAGGAGAGAGTTGTTTTCAAATGTAAGTCCGTCATTTTATTGTGGTACGAAACATAAGGAGAAGAGCAGGGAAGTGCAGATGGTGAATAAAAGTATAAATCACTTGTATGCCTTGTCAGTCTTGAGTTATGTGTTGCGGTGACATGGTTTCTGCCTTTGTTTACAGAGCTACAAACATTTACCCCATGGACCCCTGGGAAATTTAACACACTCTTTATCATAGAAAGTAGAAAACTTTAGCCTTTAGCCATACAGGCTATGGTATAAGAGGAATGTGGGGAACTGACTCTGAACAACTCCAGTGCACTTCACAGTTTAGATAGAACACTGCTAAAAGTGAAACAAAGTGAGATGTTCTAGCAAACATGACAAAATATTCCTAAACAAAACGAGCTAGCAAAGATTAAAAAAATGTTCCAAAACCAAATTATCTAGTAGCCATTAGGAAATGTCTTTAAAAAGGGCCAATGTCGATTAAAAAAAATAAAAAAATAAAAAAAATAAAAAATAATAATAATAATAAAATAATTGCGGAGTGGGGGTTAATATTCTGAGAAAATCTCAGAGTTTCCAAGATTAAAGTCAAACGTTTATGAGGGAAAACTTGTATATCATCTGAGAGTGTAAAGTTATCAATTTGCTAGGGAAATAAAAAAAAACCTCACAAATGTATGAATAAGTGGAACATGGTGTACAGCCCAGAAGGGGCTCCCCATTTATCTTGTTTCATGTCTCTTTAAAGCAGATATGCAGAACCTTTATTTTTAAATAAATTTCTGAGTGGATAGTATAGTATCTCTATCCTTGACTCTTGTAAGCTGCATAAATGAGAATAAAAAAATATATATTTTTGAGAGTTAAAATTGACCACAAAGTTGGCATTCGAGTTGTCCCGCTGAGCCAGCCAGCCCTGAGCGTGTGACGTCACAGCAGTAACCGGTTTTAAGGCCGAGGCCTTTGACAGCTATAGACCAAAGTCATATAAATAAAAACTGATAGTGAAAGTAAGAAACACCGTTACCGACTTGCTCAACTAAGACTGATTGGACTTCATTAATTGTGAGTTGACTCTCATTAAAACAGGATCAGTGTTATAATTTATGCAACATACATGTACATGGATGCATTTTCACTGATAATTACAGTAGTACATTACAGCAGTCATTAAGAAGGCTCAGCAGCGGCTACATTTCCTGAGAGTCCTCAGGAAGCACAACCTGAGCTCCAACCTGCTGCTGACCTTCTACCGCTCATCCATCGAGAGCCTGCTGACATACTGTATCACAGTATGGTATGGCAGCTGCACTGCTGCAGACAGGGAGAGGCTCCAGAGAGTAGTAAAGACAGCACAGAAGATCATTGGCTGCCCTCTCCCCTCCCTGATGGACGTTTACACCTCCCGCTGCCTTAGCAGAGCTAAGAACATTATCAAGGACAACTCCCACCCTGGCTTTGATCTGTTTGACCTGTTGCCCTCAGGGAGGTGCTACAAGTGCATCAGGACAAAAACAAATAGATTCAAAAACAGCTTCTTTCCAAAAGCCATAACCACCCTGAACTCGAATATGCTCTGACTTTATAGTCTAACCCCCCTGTGCAATACTTTATTTTATAATGTGACTCTCTTCATGAAATAATTTATAATGTGCAATACTTTATAATATGACTCTCTTGTGCAATACTTATAATATACAATACCTCACTCCATAATGTGAAACACAACACATACGCAGGGGCGCAGATAGGATTTTTGAACTGGGGGGGACTGAGCTGTCAGCAAATGATTCCATTTTGTGTAAATGCATATATGAGTGATTCCACGCTTATGGGTACTGAAATGGGGACATGAACTTATTTTTTAAAAATTCACCTAAAACCATTTCTTTTTTTACCATCAGGTCACAAAACATGTAATCTTTAATGAATGATATGTTAAAAGATAACTTTAATTTTCTGAGATGTAATAAAAACATATTTATATGCCAAAGTCAGAACGTAACAGAAGTGTTGTGGACATATATATTCTCAATTTTAACAATGTAGAATTACTTTTTGAAACATAGGAAGGTGATGTTTTAGCAAATATAATTAATAAACATGTGTAGTAGAATAAACATACACATTCTTTCAATAAGATTAACATGGTATATAGCTAGATTGTAATTAATTTGTAACAGACGCGAGATGGACAATCGTAACAGAAGTAATGTAACAGCCATCATTTTGGAACTCATAGGCTTGACTTTGGCATATAAATATGTTTTTATTACATCTCAGAAAATTAAAGTTATCTTTTAACATATCATTCATTAAAGATTACATGTTTTGTGACCTGATGGTAAAAAAAGAAATGGTTTTAGGTGAATAAGTTCATGTCCCCATTTCAGTACCCATAAGCGTGGAATCACTCATATATATATATATATATATATATATATATATATATATATATATATATATATATATATATATATAATGTGTGTGTGTACTGAAGCTTCAATATACATTCGAATTGTGAGTTTTCTAACTGAATGAACATTGGTAGACAAAGGCCTACCTGGTCAACATTGCTCGGTTTTTGAAAAAACGCTGTAGCTAATTGTTTTTTGTTTTTTCATTGTTGACCCCACCAGGGATTGCCTGCAGGCCAGGAGGACAATGTTAACATCTTGAATCTCATAATTTCAGTTAACAGTTGCTGCTTGCTAAAATAACATTATACATAAAAATAACAACATTAAAAGATATTCACCTACAGCCTAGAATGCTGTTATTTTACATTTAGCCTACTTCAGGTAAGTCCAAATTCCTTCTTATTATTATCAGACTAGCTACTCAACATTACAAAACAAGTATTTGCCACATCTGGGAAAGGCAACAGGCATAGGATATTTACATCTTTTGGTTCTTGAAACAAACGCTGTGATTTTTTTTTCTCCTCTTCTCTGGCTTAATGTGGCAGAAAGATCACCAGCTCGGTCATTAGACAGTTGTTTACGATCACTATGGTTACCGCGACAGGCAAAGTCCCCAGCTCCCCTTAGGACCCCAGGGTCGAGATGGTGCGTTACATTTACATTGGAAGTCGGAACTTGGAGCTCCAAGCAACATAACCTCAGAACTGAGCGCTTCCCAGTTTAAAAACTGGGACATCATGGAACATGGAATTCGAAAAAAATGGCCAGTTAATGAAATGAAACGAAAACCCCAACGTTTATGCTGGGAGATGCTGGATTTCAATGCTTTTCCGACTTCAAACTTCCAACTTACGAGTCCAACTGAATGCACCATTAGTCGCAGCAGAAACACCGCTGCTATCAAATGGATGAGCTGTGCAGTGTTATTAACTGAGAATTACGTGGAAAATGAACACCTTGCTTTCCCAACTCTGCAAGGATCTGCTCCAGCCTACACCGATTCAAGAAGGGGAAAATGTGGATTGATCACTGACAAGGCTGCTGCTGCTGCCATTTCAACTTTGTGCTGCAGTGTAAGTTAGTCTAACTAACGGAACATTAATCCTCACTTTTTCTACCTATGTGTGGCACCTTACGTAGGGACGGTGGGTGGGGGGGACAGATGGGGGTTACTATAAATCTGGGGGGGACATGTCCCCCCCCGTCCCCCGTGCTATCTGCGCCCTTGCACATACGCCTCAGGACTGTGCACCTTACACCCTGTGCAATACTTTATAATGTGCAATACCTCACTCCATAATGTGAAACACAACACATACGCCTCAGGACTGTGCACCTTACACCCTCACTTTTTATTTATTTATTTATTTATTATTATTTTTCCCCTCTCTGCTTGCTGTTTGCACTGTTATTGGAGTTGCTTTTAATCTCATTGTACATGGGTATAGTGACAATAAAGGCATTCTATTCTATTCTATTCTATTCTATAAAACATCTCATCTCATTATCTCTAGCCGCTTTATCCTTCTACAGGGTCGCAGGCAAGCTGGAGCCTATCCCAGCTGACTACGGGCGAAAGGCGGGGTACACCCTGGACAAGTCGCCAGGTCATCACAGGGCTGACTCATAGACACAGACAACCATTCACACTCACACCTACGGTCAATTTAGAGTCACCAGTTAACCTAACCTGCATGTCTTTGGACTGTGGGGGAAACCGGAGCACCCGGAGGAAACCCACGCGGACACGGGGAGAACATGCAAACTCCACACAGAAAGGCCCTCGCCGGCCCCGGGGCTCGAACCCAGGACCTTCTTGCTGTGAGGCGACAGCTCTAACCACTACACCACCGTGCTGCCCTCTATAAAACATAAAAAGGCTAATTAAATAATCAGATGAACTGAGACAATCACATTCTGAAGCAAATTAAATAATCTTATACCGGTAACTTAAACACACAATACAAGTTACGTGTATTAATCTACATGCAGGTAAACAGCGTGTTGTTTTTGTTGTTTTTTTATCCAAATGAGAGTCAGAGCTTACCCATCTGTGTTCTCGCTTCCATACTTGCCAACCCTCCCGATTTCGGCGGGAGGCTCCCGATTTTAGTCTCCATCTCCTGCTTCCCGATCATATTTGTTAAAAACTGGATAATCTCCCGGTTTTGGGAAATCCCTACTGCCAAGTTAAAATACTCCCAATTATGTCCAATCAGAATCGTATGGGAAACACTGCTGATGTCAACTGATTTTTAACCAATCAACGAACAGAAAAACAGTCACTTCCGTAATGTAGGATTCACCCAGACTGTCCGACATTTTTTACAAGCAGTCATTCATCATGGCCACTAAACCCAATACCAAACAGCAAAAACATGAATGCAAATACCAGGTTGCTTGGGAGAATGAATTTCCATGGATAAGCAAATGTTCGACCAGCCAGTTACACATTTTAAGGTAAAGATACCTTAAATCAGAATATAATGGGCATTTGAGTGTGAAAATAAACTAGACTTCCATACCATTTCAGAAACAAACTGTACAACTTCTAAAGTGTTTAGTGAAATTTTGCATGACAGAGAATTTGTTTGGTGAGTGTATTTGAATAGTGTGGTAGTGTCTTAGTGCTATTTTGAATTTATGTTTGAAAGTTTTAAGTGAAAGTTTACAAGTGAATTATCTGGAAAGTGATTGATTTTGATCGAGTTTTGAGGTTTTAAGTGAAAGATTACTAGTGAGTGTATTTTGGTCGTATTAAAATTTTGCATTCGAGTGAATTTCTTTGCGGAGTATGTTTTGATAGTATGGTAGTATTTATAGTGCCATTTTTAAATTTTGTTTGAAAAATTTCAGTCAAAGTTTGCAAATGAGCAAATTCCTTCGATGCATTCCGAGAGGATTTTGATAGGATTTCTAGTGCTTTTAAAAATTCTGTTGGAAAGTGTTTAGTGAGAGAGATGCATTTTAGTAGTACTAAGACAGTGCAGTATTTATTTAATTGAGTTGTTACTATTTTGGTTAAATCTTATTAAAATTTAATTTATATATGATATTATAGTTCTCTGTATTTTTACATGAGCTTACAGAAGGAAAACACATTTGATGCAATCCAATAATACTTTCATTCACTGTGACTATTTTAAGAAATGATAAACATTCTTCTAAAGCATCACTTGTGTTATTTTCTGTGGGTCTCTGTATGTATAAAATATTCAGGCAGGAGATTTTTCAGCTCAAAATCGGATTTAAGCAGACTTCCCTTTCTTTGTTATTATATTAAAATTCAAGACAAGAGTATTATTTCAGATTTTTCACTCTGAGCTCTCTCATGCCTGATACATTAATCCCATAACCTATAGTAATTGATAGAACAATATCAACAATTCAAAAACTATTTAATTGTATATACTGTATTTCAAATGGTTTGCAATTAATTGGGATCCACTGTTTTTATCGTTTCAACCACGCATCATACCCTCGTCCAGTTGAAAATGTCGTTCACGCACTTTTCTCCCCCATGAGAATTTTGAAAAGTTGGCAAGTATGCGCTTCTTGAAGGCTGATCTTGTGGCCGATTGTTTTGAAACAATCTGACTTTCAGTTGTTTGTTCAGGTCTCCATTCATTCACTTCTTCCACGTAAGGGTGAGATGGCAGCAATATCCAGTTTAGAAATAAGACGGCTGCTCCACTCACTCTCTATTTTGTCCATACTGAGTACGCCGCCATTACTGTTCAGCTCAGGCAATTACTAAAACCCAGGACAGAACGGGACGTCACTGGTTTTAGCAACAACCGTGGGGAGGTCACTGCCCAAGCAATATGTCCCGTCCCATTCCATCCCAGGTTTTAGCAACAACCCTCGGCTCACTCTGGGAGAACTGGTGCAACTGAACTTTGTTTTTTAAATAAATAAATAAAATAAATACTTTCCTTTTCTTGTTTTATTTTTCTTTTATTTTGACACTACACCCTCTTTCAATATGGGCTTCTAGCTAATGCTCCTCAACAGATCAGAGGTTTCATACGAGTCTTCAGTAAAATGTGCAGAGCAGAGGAGAGACCACTTCGTAGGCGCCCAATGTGCCCGTGAACTTCTCGCAAAACGCGTCCAAATCTTTGCAGTTTGAACATTCTTGGGCCATGAATGCAACGTAAATCCACCTTCTGTCATGTTGCTGGCGGGTGCAGCAACACATCTACATGGCATGGTGAAAAATTAGCTCAAAATGGAGGATCGGCTTTACAGTTAGCTCTGTGTTTAGTATAGCGGAAATGGCGATGAGACCGACAGACTTCCTGCTGTGACGTTATGGACGTCAAGGTCATTCACTCAGACCACTACCTATATGAATCACTTTAATCATAAAAATTACTATATTAGATTTACTCTTAACGCTTAAAACTATTCCTGTGCCATTCTTGAGGTCTCAAGGCATTTATAAATGAAAGTGAGGCCATGGCTCTGCGTATATGCTTTAAAGTAAATTTGTGACTTTTTCCTTGTAAATTTTAAGACTTTTTTCCTCATTTGTGACTTTTATTCTCATAAATTTATGACTTTAATGTCTGAGTTGTTTTTCTCAGAATATTACCCCCTCCCCAGCTCCATATTATTATTATTATACCACCAATGGCCCTAATATGCTGTTGTAATACTGTGATGTTTTCTGTAAGGAGACATCTTCATAACATTTATAGAAGGAGTCTCCAGCCCTTAACTCATCCCTCATCTCATTATCTCTAGCCGCTTTATTACCAGGCAAGCTGGAGCCTATCCCAGCTGACTATGGGCGAAAGGCGGGGTACACCCTGGACAAGTCGCCAGGCCATCACAGGGCTGGCACATAGGCCAAGTTTACATTAGACCGTATCTGTCTCGTTTTCTTCGTGGATGCACTGTCCGTTTACATTAAAACGCCTGGAAACGCCGGGAAACGGGAATTCACCAGGGACCACGTATTCAATCCAGATCATGTCTGGTCCGGTGCTGTGTAAACATTGAGATACGCAGATACGCTGTGCTGAGCTCTAGCTGGCATCGTCATTGGACAGCGTCACTGTGACATCCACCTTCCTGATTCGCTGGCGTTGGTCATGTGACGCGACTGCTGAAAAACGGCGCGGACTTCCACCTTGTATCACCTTTCATTAAAGAGTATAAAAGTATGAAAATACTGCAAATACTGATGCAAATACTGCCCATTGTCTAGTTATGATTGTCTTTAGGCTTGCCATCCTTCCACTTGCAAGTGGTAAGTGATGCGCATGCCCGACATGCACTGAGATCACACACACAGCGGCTCAGTCCCGAATCACAGCTCGTGCGCTCCACTCGCGCGCTCTGTGAGCTGCGCAGGGCCGGAGTGCGCACCCTCCAGAGGGCACTCGCTGTTCAGGGCGGAGTGATTTGGAGTGCAGGATGCCTGCGGAGCCGAGCGTATCCGTGTATTGGCGTTGCTGTGTGCACGCGAATCGTGTATTGGCGTTGCTGTGTGCACGCTAATCGTTTTAAAAACGTTAATCTGATGATCCGCTGATACGGTCTAATGTAAACCCCACCATAGACACAGACAACCATTCACACTCACATTCACACCTACGGTCAATTTAGAGTCACCAATTAGCCTAACCTGCATGTCTTTGGACTGTGGGGGAAACCGGAGCACCCAGAGGAAACCCACGCGGACACGGGGAGAACATGCAAACTCCGCACAGAAAGGCCCTCGCTGGCCACGGGGCTCGAACCCGGACCTTCTTGCTGTGATGCGACAGCACTAACCACTACACCACCGTGCCGTCCCAGCTCTTAACTATAAAATATAAAATAAAAAATATTTTTTTAAATATCTTGACAAAATATTTTTACAGCATTCCTTTTGAACATGGACTATTGTTGTGATTGCTTCTTAGAAGCAGTAATGGGACTCTGATGGTTCTTGATGTTCTCTCAGTCGGAGGTCCACAGCTCTGGAATGCTGATGTGCTCACGTGTACAGCCTCCGGCACAGGGATAATGTGATAAATGTTCACCAGAGCAAGGAGATGTGGAACAGGATGGATGTGTAGTCTGTTCTTTAAATGCCACACCAATTGCCCTTATGCCCCAACACCCCTCCCCCACCATCACAGAGAGTCTCCGGGCAGTGCCGCTGATGGCTATTTGTAACAAATTAAGGCAGCCATGTAAATATCAAAGCACTAATATAAAATTTGTTTCAACCCCAAACAAGAGAAAGCTACTTCCAGGTCACATGAATTTCACACGTGAATAATCACATAATTGTTTTTTAGACACTTTCCACACATTTTTCACATGTAGTACATTCATTTTTTTTATGTTTTATTATTTTCCCATGATATTTTTATACATGATTCACTTATTTTTGCATTATCTTTTTATATGAACCATTTATTTACAAATGCAATTTTTTTAAATAAAAGATTAATTTATTCTTGCATGTAATTTTTTTATACAATTAATATATTTTTACATATGATTGTTATGCATCTCTTGTTTACTCATTCACATTTCCATTTTCACGGCATAACATGATAATACACTGATGTTTTTCACATAAGTTGTTGCTTCTCTCTCTCTCTCTCTCTCGCTTCTTTATTTTTCAATCCTCCCATCTTTCTTTCAGTATCTCTCTCTGCAACACAGTAATGAAATCACAGTGTATAATGTGTGAGAGACTGAGGGCCATTAGCTCACTGAAATCAGATTATAGAGTTGGAGACAAAGGCTAATGTAACAGATGTTCGCTTACATCCCAAAGCTTTACACACACACACACACACGATTAGATTCGCTTGAGAGTTCATTTGAAAGTGCAAATCTATAATAAAATTTAAAAAAGTATTTGTATTGCAAATTTTTTGTTGCATGACTCCATCCCCAACTGTCCAACTGTAAAAACGAATATGCAGTCAGCCTGGAATGTCAAGTCAGTTTATTTGTATAGCACTTTTAACAACGGACATTGTCGCAAAGCAGCTTTACAGAAAATTATAGACTTTACACATATGAGCTCATTTTATCCCTAATAAATGTATTTATTGGGTGGCATGGTGGTGTAGTGGTTAGCGCTGTCGCCTCACAGCAAGAAGGTCCGGGTTCGAGCCCCGTGGCTGGCGAGGGCCTTTCTGTGCGGAGTTTGCATGTTCTCCCCGTGTCCGCGTGGGTTTCCTCCGGGTGCTCCGGTTTCCCCCACAGTCCAGAGACATGCAGGTTAGGTTAACTGGTGACTCTAAATTGACCGTAGGTGTGAATGTGGGTGTGAATGGTTGTCTGTGTCTATGTGTCAGCCCTGTGATGACCTGGCGACTTGTCCAGGGTGTACCCTGCCTTTCGCCCGTAGTCAGCTGGGATAGGCTCCAGCTTGCCTGCGACCCTGTAGAACAGGATAAAGCGGCTAGAGATAATGAGATGAGATGAGAAATTTATTTATCCCTGATGAGCAAGCTTGTGGTGATGGTGGCAAGGAAAAACTCCCTCAGATGACATGAGGAAGAAACCTCGAGAGGAACCAGACTCAAAAGGGAACCCATCCTCATTTGGGTGATAACAGATAGTGTGATTACCGTATAACTAACTCACTTCTATAACTATATCCTGTAACCTCCTGGGAACCAAGAAAAAAATGTGTCTCTCAATTTCTCTTTTGTTGTGATTTCCTTACTAGGAATTTCCCAGCAACCCTCCTAGTCACATGATATATCATTGGAAAGCCCAGGATGTTCTCTTTACAACACACCAGGGTTCAAGTGAATAGCTTGAAAGAGTAAGAGGGTGTGCATGTAAAACAAATGTCAACTACAGAGGACACAAGTCTATGGGTTGGTTCTCAAGTCACAAAGTACAACTATGTAACCAGGAAATGTATTAAAGTGTTTTAATACTTAATGTTTTGTTTTTTCATGCTTTTTCAAATTTTGTGAAAATGTATGACAAGTGAAGGAACTATTTCTCTGTGTATATATGAAGCTTGCCAACTTTCTAGCAATTTTCATTTGAATGATAAATATTTTAATGCATCGAAGGCCAAATCTATAGCACTTCAGTTTCTTAAGTGCCTCTAAGGAAAACATTAGAGATTCTGTGAGAACCATACAAGTCTTTCCCATTCAGAGAAGATTTTAAGTAGGAAGATTTATTTATGTGAAGAACTGTTGAAGAATGTTAGTCCATAGTAAAGGACATGATGCAATGCAGCCCAACACAAAGCAGCATTACTGTTCCGACCAGTGGTGATCCTAGAGTGATTTACTCCCCGGGCGAAACCCCCTGCTGGCTCCCCCTGCTGGCTCCCCCCCGGCCCGTCTTTTTTTTTTCGGGGTTTTTTTTTGGGTGACTTTTTTTTGGGGGGACCGTTTTTTTCGCGCCCGTGCCGCGCCCCCCCCGCGTTGGGCTCTGTATTAGCCAACAGAATGTTAACAGCTTTGCATGGTCGTTTAAACATTTCTCGTCGTGTGTTGTACGTCGCGGACACGGCCCGTTATAAATTTGCTGTTACCAGAATGGCAATGATCAAGTCGTACACTCTTAAAACGAATGTGTTGGAAATCAACACATCTTTTGTGCAAGTTTAATTTCAACAAGAGTTGTGTTATATTTCAGAAATGTTTAACACCACAAAAGTTGTGTTGAATATGGTAACACACATAATGTGTTAAAATGAACAAAAGTTCTGTTGTCCCAATCTGGACATAGAGATGTGTTAAAAAACAACGCAAGTTGTGTTATTTTCAACACATGTGTTTTAAGAGTGTAATGTATTATTACATTACTCTGTGTAATGTCATAGTAGTGTAGTACTATGGTAGTAAAGTCTTTTTGATGACTAGTACAACGTTCCGCTGGCGGGATTGTACATATTATGGGGCTACGACAAGTTAGGCACACACACACACACTGATGACGTCACCTGCGCAACTTTGGTATCGAGGGCTACCGCATGACGTCACCGCGCCGCGAGATTTTGTTAGGCGCCATATTGGAAGACCAAGTACACATCTATGCAAGTACATACATTCATAAAACAAACTACACCTGAAATGTAGCCAGGGCCGGTTCTGCCCTAATCTGGACCCGGGTGCAACATCGCGCAACCCCCCCCCCCCCCCCCCCCCCCAAAAAAAACCAGTCTAAATCAGGACAACCATCACATAACTATAACTATAAACATTTTAGATCAACTATTTTAACTAAATGGGCTATAATAAATAAGCCTGCAGGCAGCCACGGCGGGCTGCCTCAGAAAAGTAACCATTCAATGACACAACTGAAAGCCTGCAGCCACGGCGGGCTG
Source organism: Neoarius graeffei (assembly GCF_027579695.1). NCBI lineage: Eukaryota > Metazoa > Chordata > Actinopteri > Siluriformes > Ariidae > Neoarius > Neoarius graeffei. Next base: position 39,044,958 of record NC_083581.1, read on the forward strand.
CCTCAGAAAAGTAACCATTTGTCCAACCTTAACTCGTTTTGCATTTTCTGCCTCCTTTTTTGTATTTTCAACCCTCCGTTTATTTTCTTTCCTTTTCTGAAAACCCGATTTGTGTCCAGACATTTTGTTTTGCTACCAATGAACTAACTCGTCAGGTCTCGTCTCTCGAGTCCGCGATGAAGGGCAACAATTGATACATTTTTACAAACAACCAATAAACAGCCAATAGGGAGGTTGCAACGTTCAGGCTCTCCTTTGCTCACAGACACTCAGTAATGCACTTATTCTCTGTCTCCTGGCAGAAAGCTCCTTGGTTTGCTTGTGTCTCAATCACAGCTGGTATCTGTAGAAAGACTTCTTTTCACCTTTCCCATCAGCTTTGTTGGAACACCCTAACACAGCACAAAAGTTTACCATTGTAGGTTTATGATGAATCAAGTGCCTCGTGGGTTTAAATTCCGCGCGCTGCCGTTATTTCCCCCTAATCACGAGTTTGTTGGTCTTCCAATATGGTGCAGGGTTTGTTTACTTCTGGTTTCCGGTGACGTCAGTGAAAAGGGTCTATTGGGCTTCCCCATCCAAAATGTTCACACACACACACACACACACACACACACACCTGCCCATCTTGTTTGTTTTGTTTTTTTTTTGGGGGGGGGGGGGGGGGACCTTTTTTTTGGGGGGGGGGACCGTTTTTTTTTTGCGCCCGCGCTCGTGCCGCCCCCCCCCGCGATGCAGCCCCCAGGACCGACCCTGGTTCCGACCCTGAAGTAGATTATTTTTTTCAATAATAACACTCTTGGAATTTTTTTTAAATGCCTCTTATACCACAGCAATTTGGCAGAAATTACAGTTTTCTTTTTTTAATTTATTAAAGAAGAAAGCGCAACCGCCTCTGTGCTGAAGACTTTCACATGGCAGAAAACTTGCTGATACTGGAGACTCCTTCTATGAATGATCTCACAGACAGCTTCACTAATGGTTTTCTTTCTTAAATAACAACACTTTTTAAAAATCCATTTAATATTAGAAGTGAAGATGTCCGCCATACTAGTCACTGTAAATGAGCTGTTACTATAGAAACTATAAGGTATTAGAATGAATGCATTCTTATAAACCTGTAGTTTGCCTTCTGATCAATCAGATTTCAGAATTAAACTGGTATTAAAGTTTCCAGAAATTGTGCTTCCTCATTAGGGCCCGAGCACCGTTCAGTGCGAAGACCCTATTGTTTTTCGAAGGATTATTATTCTTATTCTTATTATTCTTAATCTTATTATTCTTATTTTTCTGTCGCGCTTGGCTTTTTTTGAGGCATTTCCCATGCACAAAAACTCATGAAATTTGATACACACGTCAGTTATTGTAACTGCTTCTCAGCCACAGACGTTTGGCCCTGGGCGTGGCCCAGGGACTCCATGGCGCCCCCTAATGACATGGAGTCCTTGGATTGGCATATAGTTTCAGCTACGCATACCAAATTTGGTACGTATGTAGTTCGTCCCAAGATGAACAACTTTTGTATATACATTGCATTAGCCATGCCCAACAGGAAGTGAGGTAATTGGGCTTATATGTGTTTGGACACATGGTCATTTTTAACATACTCCTCCTAGACGGTTCATCAGATTCATGTCAAACTTGGCAGACATGATGCCAAGATATTGCTGATGGTGAATTGTGAAGGGATTTTTGATATGTTGTAATATGTTGAAATGGCAGTATTATGAATTTTAATACTCGCCACATAAATAGGAAATGTGTCATGAAGTCATAATACATTTAATGATTTGGCTGAAACCTTTCAGGTTATTAGAGAATGTGATTATTATGACATCTAGACACCCAATATGCCTGTCTGGTATAGCGCCACCAACTGACCAAGGAAAGAATAGGGTTTTGAATATGTGTGTTTTGACGCATGATGAATTTTAACATGCTCCTCCTAGATGGTTCATGAGATTCATGTGAAATTTGTTATACGTGATGCCAAGATGTCGCTGATATTAAATTTTGAAGGGATTTTTGATATCTTGTAATATGTTGAAATGGCCTTATGATTTCAATATCTTGCCACATAAACAGGAAACGTGTCAGAAAGCCACAGTGCATTGACTGTATGGTCGGACACTTCTTACTTCAATAGATATTATGATTATTATGATAACCTGATGCCCAATGGGCCTGCCTGTTATAGCGCCACCACCTGGCCAAGCAGGAAATGTGCCAGAATTTGAAAATGCCTTAACTGATTGATCTGACACTTTACAAAATATTGTGTATTATGATTGTGATGACCCATCCTAGAACTGCAAACCTTATTGTGGTGGAGGGGTTTGTGTGCTTGAATGATCCTAGGAGCTATGTTGTTGGGGGCATTACGCCCCTGTTAGGGTCTCCCAAGGCAGACAGGTCCTAGGTGACAGGCCAGACCAAGAGCAGTTCACCAAAACCCCTTTTGGATAACACTCAATCAAGGACTGTGATGTTGCCAGGTATGGAGCAGCCGGGGCCCCACCCTGGAGCCAGGCCTGGGGTTGGGGCTCATATGCGAGCACTTGGTGGCCGGGCCGTTGCCCACGGGGCCCGGCCGGGCTCAGCCTGAAGCGGTAACATGGGCCCGACCTCCTGTGGGTTCACCACCCACAGAGGTAGCCATAGGGGGGCGATGCAGTGTGGATTGGGCGGCAGTCGAAGGCAGGGGCCTCGACGACCTGATCCCCGAACACAGCGGCTAGCTGTTGGGACATGGAATGTCACTTCGCTGGGGGGTAAAGAGCCTGAGCTTGTGCGGGAGGTTGAGAGGTACCGGCTAGAGATAGTCGGGCTCACCTCCACGCACAGCTTGGGCTCCGGAACCTAGCTCCTCAAAAGGGGCTGGACTCTCCACTTCTCTGGAGTCGCCCATGGTGAGCGGCGGTGGGCTGGTGTGGGCTTGCTTATAGCTCCCCAGCTCAGCCACCATATGCTGGAGTTTACCCCAGTGAACGAGAGGGTCGCCTCTCTGCGCCTTCGGATCGGGGAGAGGGCTCCTTCTTGGAGTCCCTGGGAGAGGTACTGAGAGGTGCTCAGACTGGGGACTCCATTGTTCTACTGGGGGACTTCAACGCACACGTGGGTAACGACAGTGACACCTGGAGGGGAGTGATTGGGAGGAACGGCTTCCCCAATCTGAACCCGAGTGGTGTTTTGTTATTGGACTTCTGTGCTAGTCATGGTTTGTCCATAACGAACACCATGTTCGAGCATAAGGGTGTCCATAAGTGCACGTGGCACCAGGACAGCTTAGGTTGGAGGTCGATGATCAACTTTGTTGTCGTTTCATCGGATCTCCGGCCCATGTCTTGGACACTCGGGTGAAGAGAGGGGCTGAGCTGTCAACTCATCACCACCTGGTGGTGAGTTGGATCCACTGGCGGAGGAGGAAGCCGGACAGACCTGGCAGGCCCAAACATATGGTGAGGGTCTGCTGGGAACGTCTGGCCGAGCACTCTGTCGGGGAGGTCTTTAAATCCCACCTCTGGGAGAGCTTCTCCCAGCTTCCGAGGGAGGCGGGGGACATTGAGTCTGAGTGGACCATGTTCTCTGCCTCCATTGTCGATGCGGTTGTTCGAAGCTGTGGCCGCAAGGTCTCCGGTGCCTGTTGTGGCGGCAATCCCCGAACCCGGTGGTGGACACCGGAAGTAAGGGATGCCGTCAAGGTGAAGAAGGAGTCCTATCGGGCCATGTTGGCCTCTGGGACTCCTGAGGCAGCTGATGGGTATCAGCAGGCCAGGCATGCTGCAGCTCGGGCAGTTGCGGAGGCAAAAACTCAGAACTGGGAGGAGTTCAGTGAGGTCATGGAGGAGGACTATCGGTCAGGCAAACCGTCCAGCGCCTCAGGAGGGGGAAACAGTACTCTGCCAACACTGTTTACAGTGTGGGTGGGGAGCTGCTGACCTCGACTGGGGACATTGTTGGGCGGTGGAAGGAATACTTCGAGGATCTCCTCAATCTCACCATCAAGTCTTCCATTGAGGAAGTGGAGGCTGATGACTCAGGGGTGGACTCATCCATTACCCAAGCTGAAGTCACTGAGGTGGTTAGTAAGCTCCTTGGTGGCAAGGCACCGGGGGTGAATGAGATCCGCCCCGAGTATCTCAAGTCTCTGGATGTTGTGGGGCTGTCTTGGCTGACACGCCTCTGCAACATCGTGTGGCGGTCGGGGACAGTGCCTCTGGAGTGGCAGACTGGGGTGGTGGTCCCTCTTTTTAAGAAAGGGGACCGGAGAGTGTGCTCCAATCACACTTCTCAGCCTCCCAGGGAAGGTTTACTCCAGGGTACTGGAGAGGACAATTCGGCCAATAGTCGAATCTCGGATCCAGGAGGAACAATGCGGTTTTCATCCTGGTCATGGAACACTGAACCAGCTCTATACCTTTCATAGGGTGCTTGAGGGTTCATGGGAGTTTGCCCAACCAGTCCACATGTGCTTTGTGGATCTGGAGAAGGCATTCGACCGTGTCCCTCATGGTATTCTGTGGGGGTGCTTCGGGAGTATGGGGTTCGGGGCTCTTTGCTAAGGGCTGTCTGGTCCCTGTACGAATGGAGCAGGAGTCTGGTTTGCATTGCCGGCAGTAAGTCAGACCTGTTCTCAGTGCATGTTGGACTCCAGCAGGGCTGCCCTTTGTCATCGGTTCTGTTCATAATTTTTATGGACAGAATTTCTAGGCGGCCAGGGGCCGGAAGGAATCCTGTTTGGGAACCACAGGATTTCATCTCTGCTTTTTGCAGATGATGTTGTCCTGTTGGCTTCTTCAAACCAGGACCTTCAGCATGCACTGGGGCGGTTTGCAGTCGAGTGTGACGCGGCTGGGATGAGAATCAGCACTTCCAAGTCCGAGGCCATGGTTCTCGACCGGAAAAGGGTGGCTTGCTCTCTCCAGGTTGGTGGAGAAGTCCTGCCTCAAGTGGAGGAGTTTAAGTATCTCGGGATCTTGTTCACGAGTGAGGGAAGGCTAGAGTGTGAGATTGATAGGCGGATCGGTGCGGCTTCCACAGTGATGCTGTCGCTTTACCGGTCCATCGTGGTGAAGAAGGAGCTGAGCCAAAAGGCGAAGCTCTCGATTTACCGGTCGATCTACGTTCCGACTCTCACCTATGGTCATGAGCTTTGGGTAATGACCGAAAGAACAAGATTGCGGATACAAGCAGCTGAAATGAGTTTCCTTCGCAGGGTGGCTGGGCGCTCCCTTAGAGATAGGGTGAGAAGCACAGTCACTCGGGAGGGGCTCGGAGTAGAGCCGCTGCTCCTCCACATTGAGAGGAATCAGTTGAGGTGGCTCGGGCATCTCTTTCGGATGCCTCCTGGACGCCTCCCTGGGGAGGTGTTCCAGGCATGTCCCCCCGGGAGAAGGCCCCGGGGAAGACCCAGGACACGCTGAAGGGACTATGTCTCTCAGCTGGCCTGGGAACGCCTCGGTGTTCTTCCCGAGGAGCTGGCCGAGGTGTCTGGGGAAAGGGAAGTTTGGGCTTCCATGCTCAGACTGCTGCCTCTGCAACCCAGCCCCGGATAAATGGAAGAAGACGAGATGAGATGATTGTGATGATATTCACATGTGTAATTCAGATGCCTAGCACAGCGCCACCATCTGGCCAAGCAGGAAATGTGCCAGAAATTGGCAATGCCTTAACTGATTGATTTAACACTTTACAAAATATTGTGTATTATGATTGTGATGATATTCATATGTCTAATTCAGATGCCTAGCACAGCGCCACCATCTGGCCAAGCAGGAAATGGGGAAAAAATGTTCAATTCATTGATGGATTGATCTGAAACTTTACAAAATATTGGATATCGTGAGTCTGATGATATAATGTATACAATTCTGTGCACACTCATACACACACAGTCATATGCATATTTATGCATACACACACTCACAAGTATGCACTCACATGCACACACAACAACTATGAGCACACTCTCTTTCACACACACTTTCTCTCTCTCTCTCCCCCTCTGACAAACAGACACACACACACGCACACAATAATAGCGGAGCACCATACCTATGAAACAATGGTAAACCCATTGAGTCGATTTTTTGTGGTTTGTCCATGTATGTGTGCCACCAGTCATACACACTGCCTCGTGGCCAGTGTTAGTAATTACCAGTCATACACACCGCCTAGTGGTCAGTGTTAGTAATTACCAGTCTCACACACACCGCCTAGTGGCCAGTGTTAGTAATTACCAGTCATACACACCACCTAGTGGTCAGTGTTAGTAATTACCAGTCTCTCACACACTGCCTAGTGGCCAGTGTTAGTAATTACCAGTCATACACACTGCCTAGTGGCCAGTGTTAGTAATTACCGGTCACACACACTGCCTAGAGGCCAGTGTTAGTAATTACCAGTCTCTCACACACCACCTAGTGGCCAGTGTTAGTAATTACCAGTCATACACACCACCTAGTGGTCAGTGTTAGTAATTACCAGTCTCTCACACACTGCCTAGTGGCCAGTGTTAGTAATTACCAGTCTCTCACACACTGCCTAGTGGCCAGTGTTTGTAATTACCAGTCATACACACCGCCTAGAGGCCGGTGTTAGTAATTACCAGTCATACACACCGCCTAGTGGCCAGTGTTAGTAATTACCAGTCATACACACTGCCTAGTGGTCAGTGTTAGTAATTACCAGTCATACACACTGCCTAGTGGCCAGTGCTAGCCAGTAAAGAAATAAAACAAAAGAGACTGGCTATGATATAAGAAAATTCTACAACCCAGAAACAGATGGGAGCTCCACTTTTAGGCAGTGCCTAAATCTATATATTAGTGACCTGCAATCATTGTGCATTTTGTTGCAGACATATGAAAAATCTGCATGTACACACACACACACACACACACACACACACTGCAGACACAGGAAAGCTAAGATGACTTAAGATTACATCGTAAGATAGAGATAAGGAGGAGACACGTATAGTTTTGTACATATATAAATGTACATTTTCACACCACAGAAACACTTACAGTCTTTGCCTGTCTATCTCTCATCCGTCAAGCAGTCATGGCATTTGCAACATGCACATCACCTTTGAACATTTGATGAATATATGACATGTGACTGTTTTGTTGGGTGGCGGAATGTCCTGGGTTGCGGAACAACACGTGCGAGGGCCCGTCAAGGCTGCTAGTGGCTTTAATTCTATTTGTTTTTGGTTTTATTGTGCATGGATAGTGTTTATATGCATAGACATTTCTTGTGCCTCATAGAAATAACTTATGAGTCACCATAAATTGATTATCTTGATTGATGTTAGAGAACAGAACTGTTAAATTATGCAGTCAGAAAGCAGCTGTATTTCCAATTTAAGCAGAATGTCATACTTCAGCCAAGCATAAATTGCACAACACTGCTATTATTATATTTTTCTATTCAGTGAAAAGATTTTGTGTGTGTGTGTGTGTGTGTGTGTGTCCACCTCTACTGTAGTGCTAATCTCAGGCTTATCCAAGTGAGTGACACACATGTGTAGTGGAAGTGCAGTTTGCTAGTGTTCCATAATCATAATGTGTGTGTATTTTTACAGACTAGCCAAAGATTTTCCTGCCTTTAGAGATGAGTGAGCCACAAATCAGTCACCATCAATAACAGAATCAACAAATATCGACTAGGAAGAGTGACAGAGTGGGACAGAATTGAGTTTCAGTCTGTGATGAAAGAATATTGAAAACATGCTCTAGGGAGTAACATAAATTCTACTTTTATTTCAGAGATGTACAACCCCGATTCCAAAAAAGTTGGGACAAAGTACAACTTGTAAATAAAAACGGAATGCAATGATGTGGAAGTTTCAAAATTCCATATTTTATTCAGAATAGAACATAGATGACATATCAAATGTTTAAACTGAGAAAATGTATCATTTAAAGAGAAAAATTAGGTGATTTTAAATTTCATGACAACAACACATCTCAAAAAAGTTGGGACAAGGCCATGTTTACCACTGTGAGACATCCCCTTTTCTCTTTACAACAGTCTGTAAACGTCTGGGGACTGAGGAGACAAGTTGCTCAAGTTTAGGGATAGGAATGTTAACCCATTCTTGTCTAATGTAGGATTCTAGTTGCTCAACTGTCTTAGATCTTTTTTGTTGTATCTTCCGTTTTATGATGCGCCAAATATTTTCTATGGGTGAAAGATCTGGACTGCAGGCTGGCCAGTTCAGTACCCGGACCCTTCTTCTACGCAGCCATGATGCTGTAATTGATGCAGTATGTGGTTTGGCATTGTCATGTTGGAAAATGCAAGGTCTTCCCTGAAAGAGACGTTGTCTGGATGGGAGCATATGTTGCTCTAGAACCTGGATATACCTTTCAGCATTGATGGTGTCTTTCCAGATGTGTAAGCTGCCCATCCTACACGCACTAATGCAACCCCATACCATCAGAGATGCAGGTTTCTGAACTGAGCGCTGATAACAACTTGGGTCGTCCTTCTCCTCTTTAGTCCGAATGACACGGCGTCCCTGATTTCTATAAAGAACTTCAAATTTTGATTTGTCTGACCACAGAACAGTTTTCCACTTTGCCACAGTCCATTTTAAATGAGTCTTGGCCCAGAGAAGACGTCTGCGCTTCTAGATCATGTTTAGATACGGCTTCTTCTTTGAACTATAGGAGTTTTAGCTGGCAACGGCGGGTGGCACAGTGAATTGTGTTCACAGATAATGTTCTCTGGAAATATTCCTGAGCCCATTTTGTGATTTCCAATACAGAAGCATGCCTGTATGTGATGCAGTGCCGTCTAAGGGCCCGAAGATCACGGGCACCCAGTATGGTTTTCCGGCCTTGACCCTTACGCACAGAGATTCTTCCAGATTCTCTGAATCTTTTGATGATATTATGCACTGTAGATGATGATATGTTCAAACTCTTTGCAATTTTACACTGTCGAACTCCTTTCTGATATTGCTCCACTATTTGTCGGCGCAGAATTAGGGGGATTGGTGATCCTCTTCCCATCTTTACTTCTGAGAGCCAGTCATACTTTTTATACCCAGTCATGTTAATGACCTATTGCCAATTGACCTAATGAGTTGCAATTTGGTCCTCCAGCTGTTCCTTTTTTGTACCTTTAACTTTTCCAGCCTCTTATTGCCCCTGTCCCAACTTTTTTGAGATGTGTTGCTGTCATGAAATTTCAAATGAGCCAATATTTGGCATGAAATTTCAAAATGTCTCACTTTCGACATTTGATATGTTGTCTATGTTCTATTGTGAATACAATATCAGTTTTTGAGATTTGTAAATTATTGCATTCCGTTTTTATTTACAATTTGTACTTTATCCCAACTTTTTTGGAATCGGGGTTGTATATTTCTTAAGACAGATGCTCAGTTACAGACAAACAAACCACATAAAGCACACAATACACAGACAGAGCCACAATCCATACTGATTAAACTGTTGCTATTGAATCTTGTCTTCTGTTAATTAGATAAACACAAGAGATTTTCTCATTTAATTAGCTCCATTAATGTGTTCACTACTGATACTGATTCTGAGAGCAAAATGTCTGATTACAAATTGCAAACATTTCAAGGAAAACATGAGCAGTCAAGCATATATGGTTTAGTTCAGCTTTTTGATATTTTGCAGTGACTGACTATGATACTTTAGTTGTGAAAAGTATGTTAATGAATAGAAACCTGATCTCCTTCAAAAGGGAGAGGAATTCTATTTCTGATTGAATTTAGCTTCAGATGATTCAGGCGTGGTGGAGAATTTTAAGATATTGCTTTACATATTATTTCAACCAAAGAAACCAGTCACAAAGTTTTCAGTAAATCTAATCAATCAATCAATCAATCAATCAATCAATCAATCAATCAATCAATCAATCAATCAATAAGGCTTAAACTGATTGATCTATTTGTTTGTATTTTTGGGACATATCATAATTTTTGCGAGCTAGATAGCTGTGTTCAGCTCTGTTCTGACCACTTAGATCTGACACTAGAGGCTCCTTCCATAAATATTAAATATAAATCTCTTCCATAAAACTTAATGTAAGCAATTATATGTTTTAAATCAATATGTCCATTAAATAACAACATAGTTTTTAATTCATTTAGCTTTGTTTTGGAACATTTTCTGTTTTCTAGCTAGCTTTTATATTTAAACATTGTTCTTAGATAGCTTGTTTTGGAACATTTTCTAATATTTTCTAGATATTTTTTTTTAAACATTTGCCCTGAGCTAGCCTTGCTTTGAAACATTGTTTTCTAGCTAGCTTTGCTTTGGAACATTTTTTACTGTTTGCTCGCTAACTTTGTGTGTGTGTGTGTGTGTGTGTTTGTTCTTAGCTAGCTTTGTTTTAGAACATTTTCTAATGTTTTCTAGCTAGTTTTTTTCTTGTTCTTAGCTAGCTTTGTTTTGGAAATTTTTTCTAATGTTTGCTCACTAACTTTGTGTGCATGTGTGTGTGTGTGTGCGCGCGTGTGTGCATGTGTGCGTGTGTGTGTGTTTAAACATTTGTTCTTAGCTAGCTTTGTTTTGGAGCATTTTCTAATGTTTTCTAGCTAGTTTTTTTCTTGTTCTTAGCTAGCTTTGTTTTGGAAATTTTTTCTAATGTTTGCTCACTAACTTTGTGTGCATGTGTGTGTGTGTGCGCGCGTGTGTGCATGTGTGCGTGTGTGTGTGTTTAAACATTTGTTCTTAGCTAGCTTTGTTTTGGAGCATTTTCTAATGTTTTCTAGCTAGTTTTTTTCCCATTGTTCTTAGCTAGCTTTGTTTTGGAACGTTTTTTTACTCTTTGCTCGCTAACTTTGTGTGTGTGTGTGTGTGTTTTAAACATTTGTTCTTAGCTACAGTGGTGCTTGAAAGTTTGTGAACCCTTTAGATTTTTCTGTATTTCTGCATAATATAATCTAAAACATCATCAGATTTTCACACAAGTCCTAAAGTACTTAATTTATTTTAATTTATCTAGAAGTTTTCCTCTATTTCTTTTCTCTGTTTATCTGTAATGATGATGCTGGAATCTTAATTTCCCTGAAGGAACCCTCCCAAAGGGATCAATAATGTTTTATCTAATCTAATCTAATCTAATCTAATCTAATCTAATCTAATCTAATCTAATCTAATCTAATCTAAAGTAGATAAAGAGAACCCAGTTAAACAAATGAGACAAAAATATTATCCTTGGTCATTTATTTATTGAAGAAAATGATCCAATATTACATACCTGTGAGTGGCAAAATATGTGAACCTTTAGGATTAGCAGTTAATTTGAAGGTGAACTTAGAGTCAGCTGTTTTCAATCAATGGGATGACAATCAGGTGCGAGTGGGCACCCTGTTTTATTTAAAGAACAGGGATCTATCAAAGTATGATCTTCACAACACATATTTGTTGAAGTGTATCATGGCACGAACAAAGGAGATTTCTGAGGATCTCAGACAAAGCATTGTTGATACTCATCAGGGTGGAAAAGGTTACAAAACCTTCCATCAATCCACAGTCAGACAGATTGTGTACAAATGGAGGAAATTCAAGACCATTGTTACCCTCCCCAGGAGTGGTCGACCAACAAAAATCACTCCAAGAGTGTAATAGTCGGTGAGGCCACAAAGGACCCCAGGGTAACTTCTAAGCAACTGAAGGCCTCTCTCACATTGGCTAATGTCAATGTTCATGAGTCCACCATCAGGAGAACATTGAACAACAATGGTGTGCATGGCAGGGTTGCAAGGAGAAAGCCACTGCTCTCCAAAAAGAACATTGCAGCTCGTCTGAAGTTTACTAAAGATCACGTGGACAAGCCAGAAGGCTATTGTAAAAATGTTTTGTGGATGGATGAGACCAAAATAGAACTTTTTGGTTTAAATGAGAAGCGTTATGTTTGGAGAAAGGAAAACACTGCATTCCAGCATAAGAACCTTATCCCATCTGTGAAACATGGTGGTGGTAGTATCACGGTTTGGGTCTGTTTTGCTGCATCTGGGCCAGGACAGCTTGCCATCATTGATAGAACAATGAATTCTGAATTATACCAGCAAATTCTAAAAGACAATGTCAGGACATCTGTCCATGAACTGAATCTCAAGAGAAGGTGGGTCATGCAGCAAGATAATGACCTTAAGCACACAAGTCGTTCTACCAAAGAATGGTTAAAGAAGAATAAAGTTAATGTTTTGGAATGGCCAAGTCAAAGTCCTGACCTTAATCCAATCGAAATGTTGTGGAAGGACCTGAAGCGAGCAGTTCATGTGAGGAAACCCACCAACATCCCAGAGTTGAAACTGTTCTGTACAGAGGAATGGGCTAAAATTCCTCCAAGCCGGTGTGCAGGACTGATCAACGATTACCAGAAACGTTTAGTTGCAGTTATTGCTGCACAAGGGGGTCACACCAGATACTGAAATCAAAGGTTCACATACTTTTGCCACACACAGATATGTAATATTGGATCATTTTCCTCAATAAATAATTGACTAAGTATAATATTTTTGTCTCATTTGTTTAACTGGGTTCTCTTCATCTACTTTTAGGACTTGTGTGAAAATCTGATGATGTTTTAGATTATATTTGTGTAGAAATATAGAAAATTCTAAAGGGTTCACAAACTTTCAAGCACCACTGTAGCTTTGTTTTGGAATATTTTCTCATGTTTTCTAGCTAGTTTTTTTTTCAACATTTGTTCTGAGTTAGCTTTGTTTTGGAACAATTTCTAATGTTTTCTAGCTATTTTTTTTATTGTTCTTAGCTAGCTTTGTTTTGGAACATTGTTTTCTAGCTAGCTTTGTTTTGGAAAATTTTCTACTGTTTGCTCAACTTTGTTCCAAAACATCTTATGTTTTCTAGCTAGATTTGTTTTGGAAAATTTTCTCCTGTTTGCTCGCTAACTTTTTTTTTAAACATTTGTTCTTGGCTAGCTTTGTTTAGGAACATTTTTCTAATGTTTGCTAGCTAACTTTGTCCCAAAACATCTCATGTTTTCTAGCTAGCTTTGTTTTGGACCAGTTTCTATTTTTTTTTCTCACTAGGTATCTATTCTTCGGATTGAGGAGAGGGCTCTTGCTGTTGTTTGTGCCTATGGGCCAAATAGCAGTATAGAGTATCCGGCCTTCTTGGAGTCCCTGGGAGAGGTACTGAGGGGTTCTCAGACTGGGGACTCCATTGTGCTACTGGGGGACTTCAATGCTCACGTGGGCGACGACAGTGACACCTGGAGGAGCGTGGTTGGGAGGAACGGCCTCCCCGATCTGAATCCGAGTGGTGTTTTGTTATTGGACTTCTGTGCTAGTCACAGTTTGTCCATAACGAACACCATGTTCGAGCATAGGGGTGTCCATAAGTGCACGTGGCACCAGGACACCTTAGGTCGGAGGTCGATGATCGACTTTGTAGTCGTTTCATCTGATCTCCGGCCCTATGTCTTGGACACTCGGGTGAAGAGAGGGGCTGAGCTGTCAACTGATCACCACCTGGTGGTGAGTTGGATCCACTGGCGGAGGAGGAAGCTGGACAGACCTGGCAGGCCCAAACGTATGGTGAGGGTCTGCTGGGAACGTCTGGCTGAGCACTCTGTTGGGGAGGTCTTTAACTCCCACCTCTGGGAGAGCTTTTCCCAGCTTCCAAGGGAGGCGGGGGACATTGAGTCTGAGTGGACCATGTTCTCTACCTCCATTGTGGACGCAGCTGTTCAGAGCTGTGGCCGCAAGGTCTCTGGTGCCTGTCGTGGCGGCAATCCCCGAACCCGGTGGTGGACACCGGAAGTAAGGGATGCTGTCAAGCTGAAGAAGGAGTCCTATCGGGCCATGTTGACCTCCGGGACTCCTGAGGCAGCCAACGGGTATCGGCAGGCCAGGCGTGCTGCAGCTCGGGCAGTTGCGGAGGCAAAAACTCGGAACTGGGAAGAGTTCGGGGAGGCCATGGAGAAGGACTATCGGTCGGCCTCGAAGAAATTCTGGCAAACCGTCCGGCGCCTCAGGAGGGGGAAGCAGTACTCTGCCAACATTGTTTACAGTGCGGGTGGGGAGCTGTTGACCTCGACTGGGGACATTGTCGGGCGGTGGAAGGAATACTTTGAGGATCTCCTCAATCCCACCGTCATGTCTTCCACTGAGGAGACAGAGGCTGATGACTCAGAGGTGGACTCGTCCATTACCCAAGCCGAAGTCACTGAGGTGGTTTGCAAGCTCCTCGGTGGCAAGGCACCGGGGGTGGATGAGATCCGCCCTGAGTATCTCAAGTCTCTGGATGTTGTGGGGCTGTCTTGGTTGACACGCCTCTGCAACATCGCGTGGCGGTCGGGGACAGTGCCTCTGGAGTGGCAGACTGGGGTGGTGGTCCCTCTTTTTAAGAAAGGGGACCGGAGAGTGTGCTCCAATTATAGGGGAATCACACTTCTCAGCCTCCCAGGGAAAGTTTACTCCAGGGTACTGGAGAGGAGAATTCGACCAATAGTCGAACCTCGGATCCAGGAGGAACAATGCGGTTTTCGTCCTGGTCGCGGAACACTGGACCAGCTCTATACCCTTCATAGGGTGCTCGAGGGTTCATGGGAGTTTGCCCAACCAGTCCACATGTGCTTTGTGGATCTGGAGAAGGCATTCGACCGTGTCCCCCGTAGTATTCTGTGGGGGGTGCTTCGGGAGTATGGGGTTCGGGGCTCTTTGCTAAGGGCTGTCCGGTCCCTGTACAAACGGAGCAGGAGTCTGGTTCGCATTGCCGGCAGTAAGTCAGACCTGTTCCAAGTGCATGTTGGACTCCGGCAGGGCTGCCCTTTGTCACCGGTTCTGTTCATAATTTTTATGGACAGAATTTCTAGGCGCAGCCAGGGGCCGGAAGGAATCCTGTTTGGGAACCACAGGATTTCATCTCTGCTTTTTGCGGATGATGTTGTACTGTTGGCTTCTTCAAACCAGGACCTTCAGCATGCACTGGGGCGGTTTGCAGTCGAGTGTGAAGCGGCTGGGATGAGAATCAGCACCTCCAAGTCTGAGGCCATGGTTCTCGACCGGAAAAGGGTGGCTTGCCCTCTCCAGGTTGGTGGAGAAGTCCTGCCTCAAATGGAGGAGTTTAAGTATCTCGGGATCTTGTTCACGAGTGAGGGAAGGATGGAGCATGAGATCGACAGGCGGATCGGTGCAGCCTCCGCAGTGATGCGGTCGCTTTACCGGTCCGTCGTGGTGAAGAAGGAGCTGAGCCAAAAGGCGAAGCTCTCAATTTACCGGTCGATCTACGTTCCGACTCTCACCTATGGTCATGAGCTTTGGGTAATGACAGAAAGAACAAGATCGCGGATACAAGCGGCTGAAATGAGTTTCCTTCGCAGGGTGGCTGGGCGCTCCCTTAGAGATAGGGTGAGAAGCACAGTCACTCGGGAGGAGCTCGGAGTAGAGCCGCTGCTCCTCCACATCCAGAGGAACCAGCTGAGGTGGCTCGGGCATCTTTTTCGGATGCCTCCTGGACGCCTCCCTGGGGAGGTGTTCCAGGCATGTCCCCCCGGGAGGAGGCCCCGGGGAAGACCCAGGACACGCTGGTGGGACTATGTCTCTCAGCTGGCCTGGGAACGCCTCGGTGTTCTTCCCGAGGAGCTGGCCGAGGTGTCTGGGGAAAGGGAAGTTTGGGCTTCCATGCTTAGACTGCTGCCTCCGCGACCCGGTCCCGGATAAGCGGAAGAAGACGAGACGAGACGAGGTATCTATTTACTATTATAAATATGAGACAAAAATCCATGGACTGAACTTTGAGAAGGAAGTCTGGAATTTCAGAAATATAGACAAAAAAATAAAATTTTCACAAAAGGCTTTGTTGGATCGACATTGCTATGTTTTGCTATAATTGCATTTCCAATTACACTGAAGACTCGATGAACACATATTATTCCTGTGATTCTTGCCATGGTTTTGCAGATACAGAGGTATTGGATATTTCACTCAGAATTCATCAGAACACTCATGGATCACTAGTCAGAGACAAATGTGACTGGTCAGTATGTGTGATCTAAAATGGCTTCCAAATTCTTGGCTTTAGTACCAGCCATTCAACCGAAAACAGTATCACTGTTGTCTGAGTAAATACAAATGTTGTACTTTATTACAGCCAAGTACACTTTACTGTCATCAGAACTACATATACAGCACCACTCTGCTGACATATTGGACAATTCAGGGCCAGGTATGATTGTGTTTTGAGCCAGTTATGGCAAGAGTGGGTAATTTGTTTTCTTTACTACATTTGGATCACACTTCTAATTCAGAAAATGGCCATAGGGGCATTTTAAATGCTGAACTGGGGGCATAACTTGAAATCCTGAGCCAAATTGTACCTTAGATCATAATCAGTCATAAGTAGATGCAAAGTGCCATGGGTGAAACAGCATAAAGAGTAGACATAATTATACTACAGAGCTGCTGAATTCTTGATTCTGATTGGTCAAATTTCTAAACCAGCAGCTCTGACTCTGGTAGTCCTGAACACAGCTGCAAATCACAGCAATATTAATATTAACATTCTCTCATTCTAATATATTATCGTTTCTACTGTGAAGACTCACATTTAGAATATGGTGACATTTATATATGTATATGATATTTTCTCTAAGGAGACGTATATTTAACATTAGGGAAGGAGTCTCCAGTGTCAGTGCTTTGTGACATTGTAATCATTTCAAGAGATAGAAAAAAAGGAGAGGCTGGAAAACAAACAACTGTTTGTAGCCGCTATAATGTAAATGATAACAGGAATTAACTTGTCTTGTGAATACTGCACAAAAGTAAACGTAACAATAAATGGTTAAAAAGTACGATGTAACCATTGTGTAAGTAGAATAAGACACTGTTCATGCTGTTGGTGAAAAATAATTGAACACAATGTAGTAATAGTAACTTTGCTTCACATGGTACTCCATCACACCATCTTGTAGTTGATCATTTTCATGTAACGGCACACCATCCAGTGTGTTTTATTCCTTAACAGTACCATTTACAAGCTTTGCACAGGGAACGCGTCTCTGTGAGAGTGATTATCTGATAGATTTTTGAGGACATAGCGTCAGTGTACCACATAACTGTCTCTTAATTAAGACTTTAATGAAATTTTTCATGGCGGCACAGTGGTGTAGCGGTTATCCCTGTCACCTCACAGCAAGAAGGTCTTGGGTTCAAGCCCAGTGGCCGACGGGGTCCTTTCTTTGTGGAGTTTGCATGTTCTCCCTGTGCCTGTGTGGGTTTCCTCCAGGTGCTCCGGTTTCCCCCACAGTCCAAAGACAAAGGTTAATTGCTGGCTTTGAATTGACCGTAGGTGTGAATGTGAGTGTGAATGGTTGTTTGTCTCTGTGTCGGCCCTGCGATAAACTGGTGACTTGTCCAGGGTGTACCCCGCCTCTTGCCCATGGTCAGCTGGGATAGGCTCCAGCTTGACTTCGACCCTGTAGAACAGGATAAGTGGCTACAGATAATGGATGGATGGATGGATGATATTTCTCACAGAGGGACAGTGGTGTAGTGGTTAGCACTGTTGCCTCACAGCAAGAAGGTTCTGGGTTTGAGCCCAGTGGCTGATGAGGACCTTTCTGTGTGGAGTTTGCATGTTCTCCCCGTGTCTGTGTGGGTTTCCTCTGGGTGCTCCAGTTTCCCCCACAGTCCAAAGACATGCAAGTTAGGCTAATTGGTGGTTCTAAATTGACCGTAGGCATGAATGTGAGTATGAATGGTTGTTTGTCTGTGTGTGTCAGCCCTGCGATGATCTGGTGACTTGTCCAGGGTGTATCCCGCCTCTCGCCCATAGTCAGCTGGGATAGGCTCCAGCTTGCCCGTGACCCTGCACAGGATAAGCTGCTACAGATAATGGATGGATGATATTTTTCACCTGATTCTGGTATGATCATGTGGTCTGACGTTACATTTATCATCTTAGCTTTTGACAAAGTCTAATAGCTCAACTTTATTCCAATAATACTGCTAGATAAGTTGCAGATTAAAACTCTTAATTATAACTATGATGAACCATGCTGTTTCAGTTGATGTTCAATTCTGGTGCACTGATCTGATCTGAATAAAAATGCAATGATTATTCATGTTTGAGTGTTTGAGAGTTAAATAGCACATGATGAATCACAAGCATGGCTGGAGTGGGAAGTGCTTTGAGTACAGGAGTTACATGATATAGATCACCCACATCGATGTGAGTGGTATTTAAATCAGGGCTTTTCAAAGTGTGGGGCGCGCCTCCCCTAGGGGGTGCCAGAGTTCTTCGGGGGGGCGCAACGTGAGGAAAAATAAACCAGAATAAGTTACTATTGCGGACATTTAGTGAACTTCAGCTAGCCTGTGCCAGAGACAAAATGGATCAATTTTTAGTACCTAAAGCTGCAGTGAGTGAGGAGACAGAGTCTGGGCCAAGCAAAAAAAGAAGGAAGTATGACCACGATTATTCAAAGTTTGGATTTTCATGGACTGGATCTGAAGATGCTCCACTGCCACAGTGTGTTGTCTGCCAAGAGTTGCTAGCTAACGATGCTATGAGATGTTTAAAATGTGTAAAACAAGATGTTTTTTTTTTAAAAAAAGCACAGATGTTTAAAATGTGTAAAAAAAAGGATGTTTTAAAAAGCACAGATGTTTAAAATGTGTAAAAAAGAGGTTTTAAAAAGCACAGATGTTTAAAATGTATAAAAAAGGGGTTTTAAAAAAGCACAGATGTTTAAAATGTGTAAAAAGATGTTTTTAAAAGCACAGATGTTTAAAATGTGTAAAAAAAAAGAGGTTTTAAAAAAGCACAGATGTTTAAAATGTGTAAAAAGATGTTTTAAAAAGCACAGATGTTTAAAATGTGTAAAAAAGATGTTTAAAAAAGCACAGATGTTTAAAATGTGTAAAAAGATGTTTTAAAAAGCACAGATGTTTAAAATGTGTACAAAAAAGATGTTTTAAAAAGCACAGATGTTTAAAATGTGTAAAAAGATGTCTTAAAAAGCAGATGTTTAAAATGTGTAAAAAAGAGGTTTTAAAAAAGCACAGATGTTTAAAGTGTGTAAAAAAGATGTTTAAAAAAGCACAGATGTTTAAAATGTGTAAAAAGATGTTTTAAAAAGCACAGATGTTTAAAATGTGTACAAAAAAGATGTTTTAAAAAGCACAGATGTTTAAAATGTGTAAAAAAAGATGTTTTAAAAAGCAGATGTTTAAAATGTGTAAAAAGATGTTTTAAAAAGCACAGATGTTTAAAATGTGTAAAAAAAGAGGTTTTAAAAAAGCACAGATGTTTAAAATGTGTAAAAAAGATGTTTAAAAAAGCACAGATGTTTAAAATGTGTAAAAAAAAAGATGTTTTAATAAAGCTCATATTTTAAATGTATAAAAAAGGATTTTTCAAAAAGCACAGATGTTTAAAATGTGTAAAAGAAAAAAATAAAAATGTGTACAACAACCATTTTTTAAAATATGAATGGAACATTAAGTATGGACCCTTTTCACGTGACGTCACGACAAACGCGGCCGCCATTTTGGACGTGTACTACCAGTAGTTTACCACAGCCAACATTGAGGAACGGCAGCAAAGAAAGTTTTTACTTTCAGCAAGACTTCCATCATGCCACTATATTGTTGTGCACCTGGATGTAGTAACCATCAACACACAAGGCAAGGGTTATCATTTTATCGGATCCCGACGGAGAAGATGGATAGAGGCCATTAACAGATTGGCAGCCCTCGGCATACCAACGCTTGTGTAGTGACCACTTTGTTGGAGGTAAGACGAATAAAATTAGCCAGAAAAGGCATTACATTGCTGTTAACATTCTGTGGCGGCGAGTGTGTAACCAAAGAGGTTAAAATAACCCATTGTAACCTCTTTGTTCTTCTGTAGTAGCTATTGTTGACTAGCTAATGTCAACAACATAGTAGCTGGTATGTTACTGTAGCAATGTTTACGTTCAGTCATTTGGATGACTGTTAAAACCTTTCAGTCTCAAGTTTTTCCTTTACTGGATTTACTAGTTTACTGTAATTATGATCCGGCAGCTATTTACACCGGATCCAGTATAAATAGCTGCCGGAGCCAACGTCCGAGGTTCCGGAGTGCGCTCCGGCTTGCTCTCCCTCAAATTAAGCAGCGCGCGCCAGCTTGCTCCCGGAGTGCTCCGGCCGAGGTTCCCCTCAAATTAAGCAGCGCGCACCGGCTTGCTCCCGGAGTGCTCCGGCCGAGGTTCCCCTCAAATTAAGCAGCGCGCGCCGGCTTGCTCCCGGAGTGCTCCGGCCGAGGTTCCCCTCAAATTAAGCAGCGCGCGCCGGCTTACTCCCGGAGTGCTCCGGCCGAGGTTCCGGAGCACACTCCGGCCGAGGTTGCCCTCAAATTAAGCAGCGCGCTCCGGCTTGCTCCGGAGCAAGCCGGAGCGCGCTCCATAACCTCGGTCGGAGCACTCCTGGAGCAAGCCGGAGCGCGCTCCGGAACCTCGGACGTTGGCGTGTATGTGTATGGCGATGGGTTTTTAATGACATAGGTATACAGATCATGTGGGCCGAAGTCAGGTAAAGACGAGGGCTTGGTGTACTTCCGTACGTCAGTGAACAATCCTGGAGGAAGCAGCCTGCTAACCTCAATTTTTGCAAATACCTCTCCCTCTGCTCACCCTGTAAATGCCCTACGTCACTGGATAGTGAAGGTGTTTTCTGCATCTCGCTCCTTTTTCTTTTATGTTTTTCGTTTGTTGCCTTCCTCGCATTCAAACTGATTCGAGCCGAAGTCCACTACATGTCCAAAATGGCGGTCGCGTTTACGAAGGTCACGTGACTGAAAAGGGTCTATAGCAACAACAAAAATTGTAAGGGGTGGGGCGCTGTTGTTTATTTGCTCTCTGAGGGGGAGCTGACTCTCCCATACTTTGAAAACCCCTGATTTAAATAAATAAATAAATAAATAAATAAATAAGAACATGGACTTTGATAAAGAGACAGCCTGGAAGCTTTTCAATCGTGTATATTATTTCTGAAAATTGCTGATGGCTATCATTACTAGCTAATAGCTAATTTAGCAGAGAAAGGTGGACTGTTAGCTTGCAAAACTCTCTCATCTTGCCTGTTTGCATTTATTTGTAATAATTCAGCTAAAATGCAAAGCTTTTATGGGATGTGCACCATAATCACAGTGATTAACATGCTGAAAAGCATATCTATTATGATTAAATTAGCTATTATATGAAATATTTTTTCCCCTGGACTTTCAAAAACTAGTTCCCAGCCTCCCTAGCATCCACCTTTATTTCGCCTTGTGCTGACTTTAATGCAAATACATGACAACGACGACAACAACAACAATAATAATAAGGGGCGGCACGGTGGTGTAGTGGTTAGTGCTGTTGCCTCACAGCAAGAAGGTCCGGGTTCGAGCCCCATGGCCGGCGAGGGCCTTTCTGTGCGGAGTTTGCATGTTCTCCCCGTGTCCGCATGGGTTTCCTCCGGGTGCTCCGGTTTCCCCCACAGTCCAAAGACATGCAGGTTAGGTTAACTGGTGACTCTAAATTGACCGTAGGTGTGAATGTGAGTGTGAATGGTTGTCTGTGTCTATGTGTCAGCCCTGTGATGACCTGGCGACTTGTCCAGGGTGTACCCCGCCTTTCGCCCGTAGTCAGCTGGGATAGGCTCCAGCTTGCCTGCGACCCTGTAGAACAGCATAAAGCCACTAGAGATAATGAGATGAGATGAGATGAGATGAGATGAGAATAATAATAATACAATCCTAGCAATAGTTTTAGTTACATCTTTGAGTTCAGTAATCAGCCAACTGGCAGATTTATGTATGCAGTAGAAACATTTTCTTCAGGCACATTGAGACTGCTAACATTGAGTCTATCTCCAGTAGTGCATGCTTTGACCCCACTGAAGTTCTTTCAGCACTCAATCACAGCTCTCTGCCTCCTCTCGACAGTGAAACCGCCTGTGATTGAGCTGAGATAGCAGTCTGCTGCAGCTCAGAATATTGGCTCGAGCTTTGTGCTGAGCAGAGGGCAGGGAAGATTACTCACTCCAGGACCCATGCTGCTTAGATAGAGGAGTGTGAACTCCAACTTATACACAAGCATGCTGCGAGTCACAGAAAAAAAGACAAGAATACAAAAAGTTACTCCTCGATATGTTTCAATTAGAAGTATGAAGGAAATCTGAAATAGTTACACTGCTAGCATTATGCTACACAGTACAAGTAAAATACAGTAAAAGACCATGAAATAAAAGTCATGTTATTTCTTCAATAGAAATATGCTGCAAGATTTTTAAAACATTACATTCTAACAAACAAATGAAAATCAGAGAAAATTGCATGTATTTTTATGCTAGTTCTGATAAATTACCAAAGACTAAATTCTCTTAAGGTCATTGTGTAAAATATCCTCACAATTTCTCAAACCAAATTCTATACTTATATTATTATACTCACAGGACACTTTTTCCATGGAATAAAAACATGTATTCTATTCCCTTCCAGCGGGTTTCATTCATTTGGTTTGATAGCATGCAATATTGTTAGCATATCACTTATCCTACATGTATTACGTCACTCTATCCAATGGAAAATGAGCGTTGAATATGGTTTACGATATTGCATGGTTGTCAAGACAACATGACGTCACATGTCAGAGCTGATGCGAATATTCAATGAGAGAGTTTTCTGCTGCGCATGTGCAGAAGCATTTCTTTGTTCTTTGGGAAAGAGAAAGATGGGTTAAACACCCAAAAGGCTACCAAAACTTCATTAGATATTCTTTATGCATATTTACAAGAGAAAAACATACCAACAGACATTGAAAAACTGGAAAAGAGACACGTCAGAGACATAAAACTTCCATGCTATTAAGCGACTGTGGCAATTTGTAAACAAACATGGCCACCAGGTTTGCTTCATTAAATACGGAAGATTTTGAGAGAATTTTGAAAGAGAAAAACGCGCTGAACATCTGAATGTCAGGATGCAGGCACTTACGGATGTATGTGCAGGGGAGAGCGGGGAATGCAGACTGGCAAACAAATCCAAAACACTAGATGAAATTGAAGTTGAGGGACAGGCAGGGGTTGATCGATCAGCAGACAGAGTAATAAGGGCTAGACTAAAGAGTAACGAGAACGAGACGAGAACATGATAAGGCAGGCAGAATAAGAAGACTTGGTATGACAGGTAAGACACTGAATGATACTTTGCATCGAGTGAGTGTGGGCGAGGTGTTTACATAGCATGGGCTGATTAACCAGGAAATGAGTGACTTTAATAGACAATTAATAGACAATTAATAGACAATTGTAATTAATAGACAGGCAATAGAGGGCGCTGCAGTTCTTGGGTGTTGTAGCTCAGATTGGCCATGTTTGTAGTCTGACTGGAAGTGGCGCTCTCTATCGCGTTACTGACACTAAAAGGAATGTGTATGTATTATAATAATAATAATAATAATAATAATAATAATAATATTGCCTGCCTTTCTTTTACGTGGTATATTGGATATATTCCATTCAGCAGGCATGATATTGAACTTGTCTTCGACTCGTTCAGTATCATGCTTGCTGAATGGAATATATCTGATAAACAGCTCAAAGCCAGCCAATATTATTTAAATAGACTGTAACTATAGATACACCAAAACAATAAAGTTCTATAATACTAGTCAAAAGTTTGGACATACCTCCTAATTCAATGTTTTTTCTTTATTTTTATTAATTAAAAATTAATACGCTTCATGTCTTAAAGTAATGATGGATGTTGTTTCTCTTTACTTAGTTGAGTGGTTCCTGACATAATATGGATTACTACAGTTGTGGAATAGGACTACAGTGGTGCTTGAATGTTTGTGAACCCTTTAGAATTTTCTATATTTCTGCATAAATATGACCTAAAACATCATCAGATTTTCACACAAGTCCTAAAAGTAGATAAAGAGAACCCAGTTAAACAAATGAGACAAAAATATTATACAGTGCCTTGCAAAAGTATTCATACCCCTTGAACTTTTTCACATTTTTCCACCTTACAACCACGAACTTAAAAGATTTTATTGAGATTTTATGTGATAGACCAACACAGAGTAGCACATAATTGTGAAGTGAAATGAAAATGATAAATGGTCTTCAAAATTTTAAACAAATAAAAATCTGAAAAATGTGATGTGCATTAGTATTCAGCCCCCCTGCGTCAATACTTTGTAGAGCCACCTTTTGCTGCAATTACAGCTGCAAGTCTTTTGTGGTACGTCTCTACCAGCTTTGCACATCTAGACACTGAAATTTTTGCCCATTCTTCTTTGCAAAATAGCTCAAGCTCAGCCAGATTGGATGGAGAGCGTCTGTGAACAGCAATTTTCAAGTCTTGCCACAGATGCTCAATGGGATTTAGGTCTGGGCTTTGACTGGGCCATTCTAACACATGAATATTCTTTGATCTAAACCATTCCATTGTAGCTCTGGCTGTATGTTTAGGGTCATTGTCTTGCTGGAAGGTGAATCCCCTTCCCAGTCTCAAGTCGTTTGTAGCCTCCAACAGGTTTTCTTCCAGGATTGCCCTGTATTTAGCTCCATCCATCTTCCCATCAACTCTGACCAGCTTCCCTGTCCCTGCTGAAGAAAAGCATCCCCATAGCATGATGCTGCCACCACCATGTTTCACAGTGGGGATGGTGTGTGCAGGGTGATGAGCAGTGTTAGTTTTCCGCCACACATAGTGCTTTGCATTTAGGCCAAAAAGTTCAACTTTGGTCTCATCTGACCAAAGCACCTTCTTCCACATGTTTGCTGTGTCCCCTACATTTCTTATGCCTGTCTTTCAACAATGGCTTTCTTCTTGCCACTCTTCCAAAAAGGCCAGATTTGTGGAGTGTAGGACTTATAGTTGTCCTGTGCACAGATTCTCCCACCTGAGCTGTGGATTTCTGCAGCTCCTCCAGAGTGATCATGGGCCTCTTGGCTGCTTCTCTGACCAGTGCTCTCCTTGCTCGCTCTGTCAGTTTAGGTGGACGGCCATGTCTTGGTAGGTTTGCAGTTGTGCCATACTTTTTCCATTTTTGAATGATGGATTGAACAGTGCTTCTTGAGATGTTCAGAGCTTGGGATATTTTTTTTTATAACCTAACCCTGCTTTAAACTTCTCCAGAACTTTATCCCTGACCTGTCTGGTGAGTTCTTTGGTCTTCATGATGCTGTTTGTTCTTCAGTGTTCTCTAACAAACCACTGAGGCCTTCACAGAACAAGTGTATTTATGCTGAGAGTAAATTACACACAGTAGGACTCTATTAACTAATTAGATGACTTCTGAAGGCAATTGATTGCACTGGATTGTATTTAGAGGTATCAGAGTACAGGGGGCTGAATACTAATGCACACCACATTCTTCAGATGTTTATTTGTTTAAAATTTTGAAGACCGTTTATCATGTTCGTTTCACTTCACAATTATGTGCTACTCTGTGTTGGTCTATCACATAAAATCTCAATAAAAAACTTTTAAGTTCACGGTTGTAAGGTGGAAAAATGTGAAAAAGTTCAAGGGGTATGAATACTTTTGCAAGGCACTGTGCTTGGCCATGTACAGATACTTGGTACACTATGAATGAGTAGATGTGTCCAAACTTTTGACTGGTACTGTATCACATACACACATAGCTATATAAATAAACACAAAAGCTATATATCAGCACACTGGCACATGGCACATTGTGCACGCACACACGTGTGTGTGTGTGTGTGTGTGTACACTTATGTATATATAAACTACCTATAAACACTAAGTAGCTAAATTTATCGCCCCAAGTTTTGAATGGATTCTAACTTCATTCAGTGAGCCAGATTGGAACTTTTAGGTTTGAGCCTCCGAATAACCAAAGAAAAAGATAGAAAGAAAGAAGAAAAATAGAAAGATGATAGCTGCCTGAAGCAAAGCCAATTGTTGCAGCCGTGTACAAATATATCAGGAATTGTTTAAATATTTCATGGGGTAAGTGGATGATGGGGTACAACAGGGACCACACAACCATACATGGCTTGTGACAGCAAGAAATGGGGATCAGATAGCATGGTCGTCGCCACCATTGAATGTGGCAGGGGCGTGTCCCCCTCACATTTCATAATTCTTCGTTTGGACCCCTCCCACACACACACACATTTAACATAAAATATTAGTTCACCCAGCGCCGTTTCTATTGCTTCGTGAAATAATCCATTCCACTTGATCGATAAGAGAATACACATACCACTGAAAATCCACTCCGGGTTTTCCGGGCGTTACCTACAACAACTCACCGCGAGCAAGTGAAGTGAACCTTAGTGCAAGCAGAGACATTTTGGTGCAAGGTTAAGCTGCTCAAAAGTGGAGGAGGTAATGTCAGCCCCATTGCCACCTCACAATGTCTAGCTTTTGCTAAAACCTTATTCTTTTGTTATATGCCCTCAAAATTAACCCTAGGCCACGTTAAATTAATGTTCAACTAAACAATGAAATAAGCTTAGCCTAATGGGGTATTCTTGGTTGATGATGAATTGTTTGCAGTATTTGCTCCTCCCCAGACGCAATGGACATAAGGAAATTCTTTACAAAGAAGCGGAAAGTCAGTCAAAATTTCCCCACGGGACAGTTTTTTTTTTCATCTTTATTGTCAAAGGATAAAAATAAATATCCTAAGGTACATTATAAGCATATAAGAAAAAAAAAACTTATACGTATACTAAGTTAAGCTAAATGTTTAAAAAGTAGCCTATTTACAAAGGTATTTTTAAAACGATCAGTATTTACATTAGGCATTACATATCTTGTTCCACGGAGATTATATTTGCTTTTTTTTTTGATGGGGAGATAGGGCTTAAGCGGATGATTATCAATCGACAGTGCTTTCTTGTATATTTTACAATCTTGTTTTGCTAAAAAAGTTTTAATATAGATAGGATACGATATGAAACGGTGCTTATGACATCTATCTAGAAAATTTTGAACTACATTAAGACTAGATTCATACGCACCATAAACAGGTAAGGCATATGTAAAACAAGGCAAAACAAGAGATAAAAATAAATGATCAATTTCTAATTGAGTACACTGTTCCTTTCTAAGCGTTCTTAATCCATGCAGACATTTGTTCGCCTTAGTCAATTTAGTCTTTGTGTGTAATGTAAATTTAAAATCACTCTGTAACGTAACTCCTAACAAAGGTAAGCTACTGCATTGTGGGATATCACTAACAGGCTGATATACATAATTATTACATTTCTTCCGCACTATTAGTTCCTTACATTTACTAGTGTTACATGACATCTGGGGGCGGCACGGTGGTGTAGTGGTTAGCGCTGTCGCCTCACAGCAAGAAGGTCCTGGGTTCGAGCCCCGGGGCCGGCGAGGGCCTTTCTGTGCGGAGTTTGCATGTTCTCCCCGTGTCCGCGTGGGTTTCCTCCGGGTGCTCCGGTTTCCCCCACAGTCCAAAGACATGCAGGTTAGGTTAACTGGTGACTCTAAATTGACCGTAGGTGTGAATGTGAGTGTGAATGGTTGTCTGTGTCTATGTGTCAGCCCTGTGATGACCTGGCGACTTGTCCAGGGTGTACCCCGCCTTTCGCCCGTAGTCAGCTGGGATAGGCTGGGATAGGATAAAGCGGCTAGAGATAATGAGATGAGACATGACATCTGATTCTCATTAGACCATCTAAGAAACAAATTGACTAAATTTATAGAAGGGTCTGCTTTGTTATAAACAGGAGACACTATAGTAGAATCATCTGCGTATTTGAAAAGTATAGGATAACCATTATAATGTATGTCAAGATCATTAAGGAAAATGTTAAAAAGGTGCGGTCCGCTGACACTGCCCTGAATAGTCCCTTTGTTTACAGACTTCCAATTGCAACTGTGATTACTAGAGAAAATTCTTTGTTGCCTACCAAAAAGAATACTGTGATACCAATTGATTATGTATGGACTAAGCGCTAACTATTTGAGTTTGTTTGACAAAAGATTAACGGCTCTGCAGTCAATGTCATCCAGGTATTTACATACCTGGTGCTGGATGGTGATCAGCGCATTGGTACAGTTACCTCCTTGTTTGTATGCGAACTGAGAGGGGCTAAGGCTAGCTTCGACCATTTTCCTGGCAAAGTTCTCAAACACAACCTTTTCAAAGGCCCTCGCAATAACAGGTGTTACATTAATGCCTCTGTAATCTTTGTCCTCCTTCGGGATATCCAACTTGGGTAGCGGGTTGATGTTAGCTCTCTTCCAGGACTCAGGCCATTCATGCACTGACAGTGATAAGTTCCAAACTTTAGAAATAACAGGTGTAAATATTTCTGAAAAGTCTTTCCAGATCCAGAACGGGATCTCATCCGGGCCAGTAGCAGTTTTCTTTAATTTCCCAAGAACATTCCAGACCATTCTCTCAGATAATTCGGGACCCTCCACATCATTGGCAATTTGCATGTCGATTGATCACGTGTAGTTGTCATCACAGCAGAGTTGCCCGAAATAATCATTAAGACGGTCCATAGTATGTTCATCCAGAGCAACGTAGGTTGAGTTACAGCGCTGAGAAATAAAGTATAAATTTTTCCACCACTCGCTACTCCCTAAGATGGTAGAAGGGTTTCTCCGGTTCTGGCAAATTACTTCCGAAATTCTGCTATTAATCACTTTAAGGCATTCTTCGTTGTTTGGAGAGAGAGACATTTTTGATTTTGCTCTAAACATTGATCTTACAAGAGGAGTCATCCAAGCAGGGTCATGTGATGACATACGCACAGATCTAAATGGCATATATTTATCCATCAGTGAGCGAATCTTTTCTTCAAGCCGACCGACTGCCTCATTTATGTTTGTTGCCTCGGTAACATCTCCCCAGTCCATATCCGCCAATGCAAGATACAGTGCTCGCTTGAGGTGTTCTCTACAAACACCCAATGGAAATGTTAGTGCAGTTAGCTGGCTAGTCAATGTTAGATGTATCAGCTAGCTTAATGTTAGCTATCATTTAATTCAAGCCCAGTAGGCCTACCTTACTGTAATGCCAAGAATGAGGTCAAGTAGTAAAGTAAAATGCACCCACTAAAGTCACTGTTGGTGGTGAAAAAAATTTTACCTGTCCGTTGTGTGAAGTTATTTTTTATGTGTCACCATTGCTTGACACAGTGTGATTTTGTGTTATGAAGTTTGCATGATACCATGTCATGCCTGTTCATTGGGTGAAATTATGAATTCTTATTCTTAAACATACAGTTGAGTGTCACTATTGCTTGGCACAGTGGCATGTTGTGTTACATCTAAAACTAAATAAAAAAGGAAACACAAAATACAAAGTAAAATGCACCCATAAAGTCATTGTTGGTGATAAATTGTCACATTCATCTCATTATCTTAGGCAGAGCAGTGGGTTTAAAAACAGGCTGATGAATATATGGACTAGTTGAATGAGGACTTATTGTTGAGTCTCTAAAATAGTCATTGAATTAAGTGACTTTTGTAGGTAAAATTAGGTGTTTAACAACCTGTTAAAAATACACCAGAATGCAGGAAATGGCACCTAATTAATTAAAAATTTTCTGGGGGAGGACCCCCAGACCCCCCACCAGTGTGTCCCCCCCACATTAAAAATGCTTCTGACGCCGCTGTCAGATAGTAACCCGAATGGATTAAATAACACTGTGACATCTGCCTAGTTTTTCTCATGACACCATGTAGAGAACAGACAGGAAATGGCAAAAATGTAAAAACAATAAAATGAAATTCAACAGGATATGGGATCTGGTGTAATGAAATATTTGGACCATTGATAATTATGTATCAGGACCTTTAATGACATCATAATTATACTGTAAATGTATAGCAGACTTAAGAAGGATGCTGGTATACATGAAGACAGACACTCAGGCAGGAATCAGGATCAGCACTTTTAATTTTCTGCAATGTAGCAAGAGAGGGCACATAAGCCACACACACACGGGCACTGGCGCGGTCTCTCCCCTGCAGCAAGTGAAACAATATGCAAATGAGCCAAAATCTCCAACGATTTTAACATAGTTTAGCGTCTCTTTTAACAACCAAAACCAACTGTAAAAGTCATATACATGCTCACAATAAATTCACGCTAGGTTTTTTTGCAGTTTAAACCAGGTTTAGCAACTTTTACTCTCGCTAGCTTAAAACAATGGGAGTGAGCATCACAACATGTCTCACTAGCACAGCCCCTATGACTGTTTTAGACAGAGAATAGAAGTAGCAAATTTTGAGAATCTCATCTCATTATCTGTAGCCGCTTTATCCTGTTCTATAGGGTCGCAGGCAAGCTGGAGCCTATCCCAGCTGACTACGGGCGAAAGGCGGGGTACACCCTGGACAAGTCGCCAGGTCATCACAGGGCTGACACATAGGCTACGTTTACATTACGTCGAATCAGCGGATCATCAGATTAATGTTCTTAAAACGATTCGCGTTTACACTAAAACCGTTAGCCGTGCACATAGCAACGCCAATACGCGGATACGCTCGGCTCCGCAGGCATCCTGCGCTCCAAATCACTCCGCCCTGAACAGCGAGTGCCCTCTGGAGGGTGCGCACTCCGGCCCTGCGCAGCTCACACAGCGCGCGAGTGAAGTGAACAAGCCACGATTCGGGACTGAGCCGCTGTGTGTGTGATCCCAGCGCATATCACTTATTACTTGCAAGTGGAAGGATGGCAAGCCTAAAGACAATCATAACTACACAATGGGCAGTATTTGCATCAGTATTTGCAGTATTTTCATACTTTTATACTCTTTAATGAAAGGTGATACAAGGCGGAAGTCCGTGCCGTTTTTCAGCAGTCGCGTCACATGACCAACGCCAGCGAATCAGGAAGGTGGATGTCACAGTGATGTTGTCCAATGAGACGCCAGCTAGAGCTCAGCACAGCGTATTCGCGTATTCTGAATGTTTACACAGCACCGGACCAGATACGATCTAGATTGAATACGTGGACGCTGGCGGATTCCCGTTTCCCCGCTTTTCCAGGGGGTTTAATGTAAACGGACAGTGCATCCGCGAAGAAAACGAGACAGATATGGTCTAATGTAAACGTAGCCATAGACACAGACAACCATTCACACTCACATTCACACCTACGGTCAATTTAGAGTCACCAGTTAACCTAGCCTGGGCCCGCCCATCCTAAGCGTGAAGCAACACGAGGGCCTGTTGCGAGCTTAGTCTGGCCAAGCAAGCTATCTACAGCTCTTCCAAGCTCCCGAAAAATCGGGAGCCAATCAACTTTGAGCATCTCCAACGGCCCTGGGTAGAGACGTGTTCAAGGCACTGACGTAGTAGAACTGCGACCGGAAGCCATAGATTGTTTACAGAATCTATGCTGGAAGCGCTTCATTCACTAGAAACATTACGAACATGGAGCAAGTTCTCATTGAAAACGGAGCAAAGAGCAGCCCTGGAGGTATTTATTGAAAGGAAGGACGTTTTCGCCTTGCTCCCGACCGGCTTCGGTAAGAGTTTAATCTACCAGTTAGCCCCGTCGCGTCACATACGTCAGAGGAAAGAGTGATGTGATTGGTTTAAGCTTCGTCACAGCCTTTTCTGGCTTTGACCAGTAGCAAAATGAGGCATTTCAGGGAGGCGGGTCAACCACGCACTTTGGGAAACGGTTGGGCTTAATATCTTTGCCAGACCAAATGTTCGCAGAGCTTTGAAGTCGCGTTAGCCAGACTACAGTTAACCTAACCTGCATGTCTTTGGACTGTGGGGGAAAACGGAGCACCTGGAGGAAACCCATGCGGACACGGGGAGAACATGCAAACTCCACACAGAAAGGCCCTCGCTGGCCATGGGGCTCGAACCTGGAGCTTCTTGCTGTGAGGCGACAGCGCTAACCACTACACCACCATGCTGCCCGCAAAGTACTTTTAAATAAAATATTTACTCAGCTACATAATAACAATGTATTTTATTAGTTCCTCAATTAGTATTTATAACACGTTTATGAACATACAATGACACTCTCATGATATCTTAATTTGAGCATCATGGCAACTGTGTATATTTTCCCCTCCCTTAATTAGTTTTGCTGACATATTTAAGAAAGCTTACAATGCTACAGTGACACTGTAATGACAGCATAATGATAATATGACAGCCATTTAAATATTATCTGCCCCTTAATCAGTGTTTAGAACTTGTTTATGAAAACCAACGATACTACAATGATGCTATAATGACATCTTAATTATCCCATAAGCACAGTTGTGTATATTTTAGTCCCTTAATTAGTATTGCTAACATGTTTAAGAAAACCTATAATGTTATGTATAATTAGTACCTTTAACATGTTTATAAAAAGGCATTATTTAGGTTTATGAACACTGCGCTCAAGCATAATAAAGTGGTGCTTAATGTTTATTACGGTTCTGTGAATTTCATGACACTGAGACTGTCGTGGGCTGGTTCGAACTCATTCATTATCTCTAGCTGCTTTATCCTTCTACAGGGTCGCAGGCAAGCTGGAGCCTATCCCAGCTGACTATGGGCGAAAGGCGGGGTACACCCTGGACAAGTCGCCAGGTCATCACAGGGCTGACTCATAGACACAGACAACCATTCACACTCACATTCACACCTACGGTCAATTTAGAGTCACCAGTTAACCTAACCTGCATGTCTTTGGACTGTGGGGGAAACCGGAGCACCCGGAGGAAACCCACGGACATGGGGAGAACATGCAAACTCCACACAGAAAGGCCCTCGCCGGCCACGGGGCTCGAACCCGGACCTTCTTGCTGTGAGGCGACAGTGCTAACCACTATATCACCGTACCGCCCTGGTTCGAACTATTTTTAAAATTATAAACTGAAGCATTAACAACATTAAAATAAAATCATTAAATGATTGAAATAACATGTAGTTTACTCATTAAACATTAATAATGAATGCATGACATGACACTAATAATTATTGCAAAAGGTTTCAATCCATTCCATGTAATGTATTAATATTTTGTTATCAAGTTATAATCTTAATAATAAACCCTTCTTTGTTTAATTATAATTTTATTTTAGTTTATTTCATTTTTGTTTTCTTCTTAACCTTCATATCATTTGTATGTCTTGAATAGTGCAACTACAAATTCTAATTTACATCTTTACAGTGGAGAAATCAGGGCAGTAACATTAACTCCACTTCATCACACTGCCCCATTGTTGATTGATTTCCTTTAACTGTACACATAGTGTGTTTCATTCCTTACATAACACAGACAGGAAGTAATCATGCAGCCCTTCTCAGCAACACAAGAATACCTGGGATCCAATAAATCACAAGAACCCAGTCACAACAATTGTCATCTTTTTATTTCCCCATGACAGTCCTAGAAAATAAGTATTTATGGAGTTATTTTCACGCCAAACAGTGGGCTGATACACGGTGTCTCTGGAGTTGTATGCTGTGATGAGCAACTTAACCTTTTAGCCTACATGCTGAGCAAATACCTTAGAATATCCCACCATCTTAACACGCCTACGTTGGAGACTCAATATATCATGTTTTATCTCTAATGTCTCAATTTTAGGCATTTTGTATTCTGTAAGCTGAATTTCTGCCATCATTTTATCTGCACTATTCAAATAAACTGTATATGAATAAACAGCTAAACAGCTAAATTTGTTTACTTATACCACAGCAAGGTTGAACTGTCAAATAACTCTGTGTGTGTGTGTGTGTGCACGCGCGTGCACATAAAGTTACATAGACACGAGCGTTTTACTGGGATATACACCATTTGTATTTTTCATATGAACAACACCCGGGACATCAAGAACTATGCCTGTGATATATTTTCCATATCCTCACTCATAAGGATATTGATGAATTGTTTTGATAAATTTGGGTACTTTTTGTTTGTGAATGTGTCTATATAATAAAAAGAAAATCACATGTTGGCTTGAAGATATGAAGTTTATCTTCTTGTGCTGAAAAACTCGCATTTTTCATATGAATTACATCATGGATCTGAGTGACATATTTAAATAATATCGGCTGGCGTCGAGTGGTCTATTAGATATATTCCATTCAGCTAGGATGATACTGAATGAGTCGAAGATGCACTCTAAAAAAAAATACACTGGCTCAACTTAAAAAAATTGTTGTAACAATTTGCATTGATCTTTTTAAGTAATCCCAACTAAGCAATTATTGAGTATATCTAATGAGACTTTTAAAGCTGGACGAACTCAATTAGTTTAGAAGCACCAACATGATATGTTTTGTCCTCTACAAGCTTAATTATGTTGAACCAACTCAATTCTTTATAGTGGCCAAATTACTCTATTTAAGTTGCAATAACTCCTTTATTTTACTTTATTCCTCCTCAAAAAGGCCCATGCAAATTGTTACCTCAATTTTATTCAGTAATACTAACTTATTTTACTTAAGTCAGAATGAAGACATCACAATTCCAGTTTCCAAGAGTGTCTATTTATTGAAACCAAGGTCAACAAATATAAGCAGCGTCTCACAGTGTCTTTCATTTACTGTCTGCTGAACATAGACATACAGAAGAAGATAGAAAATTGCCTGCTTAAGACCTCAATGCATGCCAAACAAATTGGCAGCCTTTTGCACTGCACATGTGCCAAAATTGTCTTCCATTTACTGTCTGCTGAACAGTTCTGAATAGTGTTCTTCCAGTTGGTCTGTTTTAAATGTACTAAACTTGTTCAAAATAGAGTGTATAAAGGCCAACCTTACAAAAGTGCAAAAGTAAAAAAAAAGCAAAGCCATACAAAAGTGCATATATACAGTTATGGTAAGAATAATAGCAGTGTCTGTAAAAAGGTAAGTAAATGTCAAATAATCTTCAAATAAATTGTACTTTAATGAACACAAATGCATTAGGGACACTGTACATTCTATTTCGAAGCAAGAAATTGGAGAAAGTAATTAATTTATCTTATTTCACAGAATATGAAGAAAAGTAATGTTCAAAAAATAGTTTTCAAAGACAGAGGTCAATGCTATTTTTTGAACATTGCATTTCTTGACATTCTGTGAAATAAAAAACTGAAATATAGCTACAAGCAGCAATGCGGGGCCAAGCAGTGAACCCGCCTAAGACGCCAGCCCAAGTTGCCAAGGCAACAGATAGAACCGACAAGGCAGACACAGAGGCTGACTGACAGAGGCAAGCACAGCAAGTTTTTGCAAGTAAAACCTAAGAAAACCTACAAACACTTAAGGTGCCTCGCAGCTTCGCCCCTAATTATTTTTTCCAATTTCAGTGTCCACAATGCATTTCTGTTCATTTAAGTACAATTTATTTGAAGAAGTTGGACACTTACCTTTTTAAGACACTGCTATTATTTTGAGCATAACTGTATTAGCTGCTGAATTCTTCTCATTTTTAGAACAGCACCTGAGAAATTAACTTTCATTTAACTTTTAGTATAATTCAGGTTTGAACTTTAAGTGTACTTCAAGTAAATGTATATAGAAAAAAACTTCACAAACAAAATGCAACATTTCCTGCATTATTGGACAATCTGCACATTTTACAGCAGTTTACTTTTCAAAGACATTACTTTAGGATTTGCTTTCAGGTCATCCAGCTGAAGAAATATCTTTTGAAAAACTTCAAAAGTGTTTTTCAGTACTTTTGGGTAGCTGAGATTAATTGCATAAATCAGCCCCATCAGCAAGGCACAGGCCCTGGGTACGTCCACGTCTTCCAGGACTTCTGTTCCCTCGATTACAATCCGTGCACTGGCTGGATCAGATGTGGCACTTCTGGTAACAATGATCTTCATCACTTCCTTGGTGAGATCCCCATCAGCCTAGCACAAATTGGCCAAAATCAAAACATGATTAACAATTAAAAACAAGACTAACACAAAGTACTGTTTTTTGTCATATTAACCTACCAACTGCTCTTGAAAGAGATTCTCCTCCTTTTCTCCGAGGTACACCACCAATCCACGAATCACAACCTCTCTCCTCATTTCCACAGAATCATCCTGTGAATAAGAAGACAAAAACACTAACAACTACTCCATGAGGAATTGTTTCTAGTCAGGGAGCAGGAGTACAAAGAGGAAGATGGGGACACCAAGGCAGTGTCCCGGGACATCCGAGCACCGTCCCGGGACACCCGAGCACCGTCCCGGGACACCCGGGCAGTGTCCCACTGCCTTGGTGTCCCGGGACACTGCCTTGGTGTCCCGGGACACAGGCAGTGTCCCGGGACACCCTTGCAGTGCCTCGGTGTCCCGGGACACCCTTGTAATTCCCCACAATGGCCATGTTTAAGTCTATAATGCTTCAATAGGTCAGTCTTTCTTGGCGTTTTAAATCTGCACATTTTACATATCCAATTCATTTTTAAAAATTTAAGTTTGTCCTAACCTTTTGTGGCGTTCTAACAGCTCCTCGTTTCTGAAAATGAAGAAAAGATCAAGTTAGAATGCACCGCGTGTGGAGCACCACATAACAAACACCCAAAACTTAACTAAAGCTGTTCAGCTGTTTAATGGCGTCGCCCCAACGCCAAACTTTTCCCTCACACTTCGTGAAAGTCCACAAGCCCAGTCCGATATTTACTTTTAAGTCCATTTTCACCGTGCTGTCTTCAGTCTGCATGTGGTGTGTGTGCATGCAAGAGTGCGGGAATGAGCAAGGATCTCTTTGTCTCTCTATCCCGTTCTCACGTGCGCATATGCTACGTCTTCACTAATGTGTGCATGTCGTGTTTGAGCAGGTGTAAGTGCGAGTTTCTGTCTCTATCGCGTTGTCGAGTTATTTTTGCAAACCACCCAAGCAATCCACTCACCCACTTCTTGCTGATGGACATAAAATTTAAGAAATTAAAAAGTATACTTACTTGCCAAGTGAAACGGTCTCTCCCACGCAGTTATAACTTGCAGTCTGGCAGCGTCCATAAAATGGCCGTTGATCACTTCCTCTGCATGTGACGTCACTAACTTAATATTATGAAATTTCACTAACGTAATAGTTATCCTTGTTAACTGAAAGCAAAAACGCTTCTCCAATATCATTGGATTTATGAGTTAAGATAGCTTTTTTTATTTTTAGGTTTGATCAACTTCTTAAAATAAGTTATGAACTTAATAAAATAATAGACATGTAACAAAATGTGTTTTTCATGTTGAAAAACCTCATTTTTTTTGGGTAATACTAACTAACCTCCTGAATCATTTTTTAGAGTGTGAGTTCTATATCATGGTAGCTGAATGGAATATATCTGATATACCATGAAAAAAAGCCAGCCAATATTATTATTATTATTATTATTATACATAGAGTAGAGTGGGGTAATACACCCCCATGGGGTAAAAGGCCCCCGGCCTGTTTTACCCAAAATAACCACCAGATGGTGCAAAGTTACATTTCTATTGTTGCTATGGACTGGCTTGACAACGGGGATATACAAATATCCACTGTGGATCGCATATCAGCAACGCAGCGGAGAGAAATCAAATTTCATGGTAAGTGATATAATTTTCAGATATCAGTAAAACTGTATTTAGATAGCTGCTATTTTGTCAGATATCACAGCTGTGTATGTGGTATGAGTAGACAAGTCAGTACGTTAAAAAAAATACATTAGGTATAAAAAGTTGAATCACATTTTGAAAGTAAGACCCTTTTTTGTAAAAGTGTAGTGGCGGGGTAAATGGCCCCCAGGGGGCATCATTTCCTTTAATCATAATTAGAGTAGAGTGGGGGAAAAAGCCCCCCTTAAGGAAAATTCAGTTTTTCTCCAAGTTGAAATGAACCATGTGTTTAGTTTTAATCATAGTTTTTGACAACAGTGACATGAACAATAATGCCACCTAAAGTTTGCCTAAAGTTAATACTTAATTTTTTTTAACAAAAACAAACATTGTGCCAAGGGGGCCTTTTACCCCCCCCCCCCCCCCCCCCCCCCCCCCAGTGGGGTAAAAGGCACCCTGAGGTGGGGCAATAGGCCCCCTCACTCAAAAAAAACAAGAAAATATCCCTGAATTAATGAATAGCTTGTTCTTTGTTAATTCATGTTCAATCCACACTAAATTATATTGAAATTAAAATGCGAAATATAATAAAATAATGCATCAATTCATTAATTCAGGGATATTTTCTTGTTTCTTTCACATTATAGGCTTAAGTAAACACTTTTGCTATCCAAACAGCTTTTTTTGAGTGAGGGGGCCTATTGCCCCACCTCAGGGGGCCTTAACTTTAGGCAAACTTTAGGTGGCATTATTGTTCATGTCACTGTTGTCAAAAACTATGATTCTCTCTCTCCCATGGTTCATTTCAACTTGGAGAAAAACTGAATTTTCCTTAAGGGGGGCTTTTCCCCCCACTCTACTCTACACACTCTCTTCATGTCAGCATATCAGCATTCTTGAAGGCCAACGCTAGCTTACCTGTGAGTTAGCGCAGCACTGAAGTCACCTTCCAGCAGGCGTAGGGTTCATCAGTGTGGCAGTGAAGTCACCTTCCAGCTGCTCTGGCGTTCATCAGTAGCATAGGCTAATGACCAAGAAACTAAGATTCCTGTCTCCAGACTCTTCTTCCACACATGCTCGCCACAGTATTTCTCATTTATACTTAAGTATTCATTTCCCCTGTGTAATTTCCTTAGTTACTTTTAAAATCAACATTGACCACTACTAAAAATGGAGCAACCTGGCCACCAAAATTCTCTCAAAATTTTCTGCTTTTAATGAAGCAGAAGATTTTGAGAGAATTGCGGCCACGTTTGTTTCCAAACTGTCACAGTCACTCGCTAGCGCAGAAGTTTTACATCTCTGATGTGTCTCTTTTCCAGTTTTTCGATGTCTGTTGGTATGTTTTTCTCTTGTAAATATGCGTTAAGAATATATAGTGAAGTTTTGGTAGCTTTTCGGGTGTTCAGCTCGTTTTTAGTTTTAGTTTTCAGTTTATTTATT
This sequence comes from Neoarius graeffei, assembly GCF_027579695.1. Lineage (NCBI taxonomy): Eukaryota > Metazoa > Chordata > Actinopteri > Siluriformes > Ariidae > Neoarius > Neoarius graeffei. Next base: position 39,083,902 of record NC_083581.1, read on the forward strand.
TCGTGCTTAATTATAGCATTGTTAATCCTAGCAGTAGCACTGGATTAGCCTCGTCTTCTCTCTCTCCCAGCAGACAAAGAAATGATTCTGTGCATGCGCAGCAGAAAAGTTGTGTCACTGGATATTCACATGAGCTCTGACGTGTAACATTGTGTTGCCTTGACAACGTGCAATATTGTAACAATATTGCATGCTCATTCTCCATTGGGGAGAGTGACGTAAAACATGGAGGATAAGCGATATGATAACAATATTGCACGCTATCAATAAACCCGCTAGAAGGGAATAGAATACATGCTTTTATTCCATCAAAAAAGTGTTCTGTATGTATAATAATTCCCAATATTTCAGTTAAATGACATCACTACCAGTGTTTTCCCGCTGACTAGACGTGCATTGTCAAAATGGCGAACCGGTTCAAAATTAAAATTCTTTTGATTAACTTGCGTATTTTTTTGTATGTGTCCATATAATATAAATAACATTACACAGTGGCGCACAGATATGAAGTTTATCTTCTTGTGTTGAAAAATTTTTCAGTTGTTTGCTTCGCTCACTCATGATATATCTATTCACCACTTGAAGATAAACTTCATATCTTCACATGACCATGTAATATCCTAGATGCACCTGTAACATCGATTACAGGTGTATGTTAATGCTTGTTTTGGTACGCTATCATTTTTATAGTAGATAAAAAAAAGTGTTATTTAACAAACTCAGTTAAATAACATTCAACTGTTAAACATTAAACAGTGAGGTTAATATGGTGGTTTTCTGTTAGATCACATTGAAGGTGTTGGAGGCAAACCTGTACCTTTTCTACCATGGGAGTCTTCATGATAGAAAAGCTTTTGTTAATTTCAAGAAAAAGAAAACAGGGAGGCTAGTGAGGGAATGACTGTTTATAGCTGCTATAACATAAGCGATAACAGGAACTAACTGGGCTCATGGATGTTCCCTAACATTAAAGGTAACTCTAAATGGATAAAAAGTCTGATGTGTTGTTCATTAATAAATAAAAACATTTAATTTTTGGAAAATCGCTGTGGTACAGGAAGAAAAAAAAAACATATGCTGTGTTATAATAGGAAACTAATACCAGCATGGATTATTTTATTATAGTCTACCAACATGCCTTCCAAGTGTTTCATTTAAGGATGGCACTGAGCCATGGAGCAGTGATGGCACGGATATCGGAGAAAACATATTGGATAGCAAATCCTGTAACAAATGGCAAAGACTGGAATTAATTTTGAGAAAGGAATTTATTTTTTAGAAATGGACATGTTTACATGTAATGAGACTTGACTGTTTTTTTTTCTTTTTTTAAGATTAATTTTATTATCCCCTTTAGACACAAGGAAAAATGCTATGGAACTTCATGTGTACAATTGTACGCATTATGTCCAAAGGGGTTACATTTACAATATACAGTAAGTGATTTTTCCCACTCTCCATTGTTGGAAACGCTGCATTCACCTTTCTTACTATTCAACACAGACAACCTCAGTCAACAGTCACCTTCAAGCTTCTGTCATATCCTGGAGTTTGTAAATAAACACCTTTGTGATGTCTTCATCAGTGGGAGTAGCTCAGGGTCATGCCTTTGAGCATTCCAGTCCCTGATGCTTTTGTTTTATTATTCCACTTTTCTTTTTTTATTCTCATTGCTCTGTCAGTCATGATGATGGACTGGCGGCATTTAATGACATTTAGCACACAATGGAAGTCTGTGCTCTATTGACGAGCTGAAGACAAATCCATTCAGCGCCGCTCTTGATGGATTTGCACGTGAAACAAAGAAGTGAAATGGCGACTGAGATTTCTTCAACTTTTTCTGTTTTGTTTTGATGCTTTAATATTTAAGTTCCCAGAGGAAAGACTGAAATTTGGTCTTAGGGAACTTTTGGTGCTTTTACAGTCCCAGATCTGAAATACAGTGATGTTTTGTCTAGTTTTAATTTGGAAAAACTTTGTAGTTCCAATATAATGTTATAATTAGAGGTTTGGGAAACGAAACAGTCCTCCAGAACACATTAGAGACACCACCATTTCCTCATGACAATGATGTATCTGTGTGTGTTATTTCTCATTTTATTTCTTTTATTTCTTTCTGTGCAATCCCAATTGACCCTCGGTAAGTGGTCACTCTTTCTTCCAATTACTAAGGCATTTCAGTTACTTTCCAGAAATGAACGGTGTTTGTTCAGATTTGTTTGTCTAGACCCAGTGCTCAGGGGTGCTAAAGGAACGTGTCAGCAGTTTCAAACTTCTTCCTCAGTCCTGGCTCAAATTGGTGTCAATTGTGGTGGATGGTGCAATATTGTACTGTTTATTTCCCTTTTCTGCTTAGGAAAGTTGTTTTTTCCCTCCTGTGGCTATTTGCTAGTAATTAAGGGACTTTAGCAAAGAGCAGCTAAGTGGAACACCTTTCCAATCTAAAATCCAGTGGCTATTAATCTCTCTCTCTCTCTCTCTCTCTCTCTCTCTCTCTCTCTCTCTCTCACATGCACTCAAAATTAATCCACAGCTCAGGGCTATCCGGTCTGGGTGACCTTGTTCAAAGCAGATATATAAGCTTTAAATTGATTTTTGCTTCTCTCTCACAGCACAGGTATGTCTTCCCTCACACTTTCACTTAGGCAGTAATTTCTATTAAAATGAGAGGTGAAACTTTGCAATAAATCTTGCAAACATTATTGGGTCATTTGTTTCTTTCTGACTTTTTAATGGATTTCTTGTTTCCAGCTTCATCCCCCTCATTTTTAACAAATATATTTTTTTATGTTTTTAGCATAGCCTGTAAAGTAACATGAACAGAATACACTTATTTTTTTTATTATGAACAAAATATACCTTATACATACATTATATATATATATATATATATATATATATATATATATATATATATATATATATATTTCTCCCGCCGGGGGGGGGGGGGGGGGGGGGGGGGGGGAAGGTTAGAACAATTCTAGGGGCCCAGCACTGCCATGGGGCCCTTTAACGGGCTGATAATATGCTTTTAATGATTTTAATAAGACTTTTGAAATAACAACAATGCAATATTCCATCTGGTAAAATGAGCTAAGTGAACAAGATTGTCTATTTCTTGAGTTCTTCAACATATTGTCATTTAACCCTCCCCCTTTTGCGAAATGGTACGGTCCAGTTCTGGTAGAAGCGCGATGCGTTAAATCTGTGTGCTGATCAGTGCAACGCTACTTGCTGCTGTGTCGCGGTGCAGCAGCCAGACAGCCAGCAGTGGAGTGCGTACAGTCTATGATCGCTAAATATCAAGAGTGGCTGTCAAAAACGTAAAGAAAGGCAGCTGAAAGCTGAGAGGAACCGGAGAGGCAGACGACTGGTCACTCAGTTTTTCCCAAAGAAAGGTAGCTAATCGCTCACATGTGTGTTCAAAATATTAGCGAATGGTAAATGAACAGTATGAACGTGGTTGGATTAGCCTATCAAGAGAACACTTTTACAGTTTGTACAGTGACTTTTTCCATTTTAATAACTGAACTGACTTGTGTGATAAACAAGATGAAATATTACGTTATGCTGATGCTAATAACTAGTGCTAATAACCAGTTTCATAACTAATGGGGTGCCCTAAATATGCACAGATTCAGCCTCAGGGGGACCTCCGCCCTACCAAACCACTGAACCCCCCTTTGGAGAAGGAGGTAAGCAGCAATACAACCCATAAATGCTTTAGGATTGAAGTTTTTAATGAGCGAGTGCCATATACAGTTTGCTAGATTAAAGTGTTGCTAATAACGGACACCAGTCAAGTGTTTGACATGGTTACGTGTGTGGAATGTTCACACGTTCTAAACCATTGGTTTCAAATTGAGGAGCTGGAGAAAGCGCAGCACACATAAAAGAGGGATAGAGGTTACAACATATGAAGAAATACATACGTAATTGATCAAATTGAAATGTCACTCCGTGTCACTTTGAAATAAATTTATAATAAGATGTTTCCTGTCTTTTATGGGTAACATTTGTAAGGCTACTGAGTATGGAGTTCATTTAAATGCATCAAACTTGAATGCATCAAACTTTTTCATGCATTAACTAACTAGGTATTTTGATGCTGGGTAGAAAACTTTTTCTATGATTTATTAGCAGTCACATCACACATTTCACTACCAATTGTCCTAGCACAAGAAGGCATGTGGCAAAATCTTGAATTTTCATTTGTGATTGTAAATGCACCAGAATTAGTCATTGACCAGTCTTCGTCTAGTCCCTGGTAGGTTAATACATAAAATGTAATAACAAAGTCACAAACTCAAAGTCCATGGGCTATCAAAAGTCAAATAATGACAATAGTGCAATTGTGACGAGGGTGGGCAAAGTTGGGGGGCCCAAAATTCTAATCTTTCATGGGGCCCAAAATTTCTGGCGGCACCCCTGTATATATATATATATCTTTGTTGCATTACAAGATGGAATTAAAATGGATTTTTGGGAGGTTAGCACCAGGTGATTTACACAACATTATCACTTTAAAGGTGAAAATTGTTGTTTTGTTGTTTTATTTTTACACAAATAATAATTAAGATTAAAAAAAAGAAATCTGGAGTGTGCATAGGTATTCACCCCCTTTTGTATGAAACCCCTAAATAAGAGCTGGTCCAACCAATTCACTTCATAAGTCACATAATTAGTTGATTAAGATCCACCTGTGTGCAATCAAAGTGTCACATGATCTGTCACATGATGTCTGTATAAATCAGCCTGTTCTGGAAGGACCCTGACTCTGCAACACTACTAAGCAAGCAACATGAAAACCAAGGAGCACTCCAAACAGGTCAGAGACAAAGTTGTGAAGAAGTATAGATCAGGGTTGGGTTATAAAAAACATCCCAAACTTTGAATATCCCAGGGAGCAACATTAAATCCATTATAGCAAAATGGAAAGAATATGGCACCACTACACAGCTGAGAAGAGAAAGCCGCCCACAAAACTCACAGACCGGGCAAGGAGAGCATTAATCAGAGATGCAACAAAGACACCAAAGATAACACTGAAGGAGCTGCAAAGATCTACAGCAGAGATGTGAGTATCTGTCCATAGGACCACTTTAAGCCGTACACTCCACAGAATGGAGTTTTATCAAAGTGTGGCAAGAAAAAAGCTATTGCTTAAAGAAAAAATAAGAAAACATGTTTGGAGTTTGCCCAACAGCATGTGGCAGACTCCCCAAACACATGGAAGAAGATTCTCTGGTCAGATGAAACTAAAAATGAACTTTTTGGCCATCATGGGAAATGCCATGTGTGGATAAACCCAACACTTCCCATCACCCTGAGAAGACCATTCCTGCAGTGACACATAGTGGTGGCAGCATCATGCTGTGGGGATGTTTTTCATCTGCAGGGTTCAGGAAAACTGGTCAGGACTGAAGGAAAGATGGATGACACTAAATACAGGGCAATTATGGAGAAAAACCTGTTTGAGTCAGCCAGAGGTTTGAGACTGGGACGAAGGTTCATGTTCCAGTAGGACAATGACCCTAAACATACTGCTAAAGCTACACTGGAGTGGTTTAAAGGGAAACATTTAAATGTCTTGGAATGGCCTAATCAAAGCCCAGACCTCAATCCAATGGAGAATCTGTGGCATAACTTGAAGATTGCTGTCCACCAACACAACCCACTCAACTTGAAGGAGTTGGAGCAGTTTTGCCTTGAGGAATGGGTAAAAATCCAAGTGGTTAGATGTGCTAAGCTAATAGGGATGTACCCCAAGAAACTTGCAGCTGTAATTGCAGCAAAAGGTGGCTCTACAAAGTATTTACTTTTTTTGGGGGGGGGATACCTATGCACAGTCCAGATTTTTGTTTTTTATCTTAATAATTGTGTCATAATAAAAAAAAAAAACAATGTGCACCTTTAAAGTGGTAGGCATGTTGTGTAAATCAAATGGTGCTAACCCCCCCACAATCCATTTTAATTCCAGCTTGTAATGCAACAAAACAGGACAAACACTAAGGAGGATGAATACTTTTGCAAGACACTGTAGATAGAAAAATGTGTGTGTGTGTGTGTGTGTGTGTGTGTGTGTGTGTGTGTGTGTGTGTGTGTGTGTGAGATCATTCATAGTTTTATACTACATACCCTGCAGTCAATGTCAAGTCAAGTCAAGTTTATTTGTATAGCACTTTTAACAATAGACATTGTTGCAAAGCAGCTTTACAGAATTTGAATGACTTCTTCAAACTGAATTCCTGTCGCATAACCTGCCATCTTTAACAATAACTCATAAAAAGAGGAATATTACCTCTTTCTTTGTAAAGTTCATTTTTTCCCTACTTCAAGTCCCTATTTTTCTTTTTTGAATTCTCAAACCTGCAAAACCTTCATTGTTATTATTAACTCTTATTCAGTCTGATTTTAATACTAGTCTGAGCACAGTGAGCTGGTGCATTGGCATCTGTGCATTGTGGAAGATAAATGGATTTTCTTACACACTCCTACACACACACACACACACACACACACACACACACACACACACACACACACACACACACCACCTACTGTGATATTCTCAGCCTTGTATTGAGGAAGTACCAACCGGCTTATGCTCAGCACTGAAATCACATTCTATAGAGAGAGAAAAGTTCTCTGTGCAGAAAAGTTTGGTGGACTTGTTTTATTGGCCTTGGGTAACACTTTTGAGTCACTTGCTGTTTCATTTCCAAGAAAAAGTTATTGTGATCTGCATGCTTTCACACCCTGGAATGTGAAGTACTAGGAGCAAACATTATATGAAATTAGAAGGCCATCTATTTAGACATATTTAGAGAGTCTTGAAAATAATGTTTGAAATTAATAATTCACTTGCTTGTGGTTGCTATAGCAACCATTGATAAGCACCAGTGGTCCTCATGTGCAGATTGTGCAGTCCAATTATACTGTATATCGATTTGGTTTGCATCATGTTTATTTTTCACAATTTTCTTATTCTTGTCAGGTTCATTGAGCTCCACGAATGTGCCCAGAAAATTGCACTCATTTGGTCATTAGAAGTAATGTTTTTTCATTTTAATATCACATTTAAGATTCAGGCTTTGGTGCAATCAAGGGTGGAGATGAAGTGGGCTCTCCCTAGGCACTCGATGAAGTCTTCCACTCAAGGCATTGGGTAGCTGTCCAACTCTGAGACCTGGTTCAGTTTCTTGAAGTCATTGCACAGCCACAGATTCCTGTTGGGCTTAGGGACTGTGATGATGGGGCTGGACCAAAGGCTGGTGGATTCTTCAATGACTCCAGCTTGTCGCGTGCAGGCTACTTCTGTCTCTATAGCTTGATGGTGGGCCTCTGGGACCTGGTAGGGCCTTTGGTGAATTACCACTCCTGGAGGTGTTTTGATTTCATGCTGGAGTACATGTGTCCACCGAGGCTCCACTGAGCCTGTCCCCAAACTGGTTCTCCAGCTCCCTGAGCTCTTGTTTTTGTGTTGGCGTAAGCTCCTCACCCTGATGGACTCACTCTCCATTCGGGCTGTCTGTGTAGGGGACAGAGAGGGCTGAGAGCACTGGCACTGGTTCAATCATTTTTTTCCAAGATGTTTACATGATACAATTTGTCAGTGGATCTCTTACCCGACTGCTGCAGGCAGTATTTCACTGGGCCTACTCTCTCCATGATGGTGTAGGGGCCTTGCTAGCAGGCCAGGAACTTGCAGGTGCTGATGGGTAGTCCCAGGTTGGAATTCTCAGGGCTGTGCTGAGAGGTTATAGGCCCATTGTTGTTGCTTCTGGGCAGCTTACACATGCTCCTTCATGCCGGGAGCCATCTGCTCAATCTGCTCCTGCAGGTCTTACACGTAGTTGATTACTGAGTGGAATGGTGTGGGTTGCTCCTCCCAGGACTCTTTGGCCATGTCAAGAAGGCCCCTGGGTCTTCATCCGAACAGGAGATCAAAGGGTATGAAGCTAGTGGAGGCCTGAGGGGTCTCCCAGACAGCAAAGAGCACGTAGGGTAAGAGCAGGTCCCAGTTGCGGCCTTCTTCATCTACCACTCATTGCAGCAATCTTTTTCAGGGTTTGGTTAAACCTCAACAAGCCTGTCTGTTTGGGGATGGTCGATGGAGGTCTTCAGATGTTTCACTTGCGGCAGCTGATATAAGACTAGTATCACCTTATGTGAAGGCAGCCATAGAAAATAATGGCTACCCTTTATGTTCTTCAAGTATTGCACAATTTTGCATAATTAAAGTTATAATTTTTTGTTTTTACATATTAAAATATTGCACATATTTGTATGATATTAATTATGACTATTAAAAATGTAATGGACTTTATTTAAAAGATAAACATTGTAAAGATGAACATTGTAATGGTTTGGGTGGACTCAATCTCCCATGATGCATTTATGTATGCCACTTCCTGTGAAATGTTTTGTTGGCACCTAATGAATGAAGGAGCTCTTAGGTGAGCACAAAGAAAGGCTACTTGTTTGATGTGCTGGAAGTTCTCTAGTGTCTTGTTCTTAAGTATTGCAAGTTTGATGTCCTCTCATGCTCACAAGTCAAGTTTGATATCATCTTTTATGCTTAGCAACAACTTGTAACCCTCTTAGTCTACAAGCCGGCAAAAGTGGTATGTTGCCTTTTGTTTGTTTGTTATTTTAATAAGATTTAAGCTCATGTTTGTGTTTATGAATGTATGATTGACTGTGTTATGTTTGTCCTGTTTGTGTAGTTCTACGGTGTTTGTGTTTGTACAATAAAGAAAAACATCAGTATTAAGAACCTGGGCCTTGGATTGTGACTAAGGGCGGTACAGTAGAACACTTCGGTGAAGTTCAGGACCAGAAGTGGCCAACCCTGCATGCGAAGTGGCAAGCCTGTGGCAAGTTTGGGAAGAAGTGGTCTCCACAAACGGGATGGATCTTGTTAATGGATTGAAGCAACAAACAGATAAGTAAGGCTAAGCAAGTAAGCAAGCACTTAAGGTTGGTGTCTTGAAAGTTGCACGGCATATGTGAATCGCTATCAGAACTTTAACTGTTTTCTGCCCCTGTACCGGTAAGGACTATGGATATTCTGATGCTTGTATTCTAAAGGATTATGAACATTCCCTTTTATTATACTACTTCAAGAGTGACAGAATATTCTTAAAATTGCACAAGTTTAAATTAGTTTGTATTTATTCATATTTTATATTTGCACATGACCCCTATTGAATTCTTAAGTGTGTTTCTATTGAATTACCTATTGTGCTTATAGATAAGGTTGTTCTTGGTGTTGCATTTTAGCTTATTTTAATAATGATTTGTGTTTGTGTGTTCCAATTCTGATGCTTTATTTATACACTCTCATCAGTCCTAACTTGTTTAAAATTGAGGTAAAATCTTAAAATACATATTGTAATTTACTTTGGTGCTACATACTAATGCAATATTACATTATTTAATTGAAAATTAGTTTAATTTCATGCACAAATTATTTATAATGTACAGAAGGTTAAACTGTCACATTCTAGTAAAAACACATTACAATATACACAATTAAAAGTAGACCTTCCTGACCAAGAAGATTCGAAGAAAGTACTAATGGATGATGAAGACGCTGGCGAAGATACTGTACGTATTCAGCAGCTTTTAGAAACTCAAGAGTCACATAAAGAGGCACAGGTTGGTGATTCTGTTCCACCAGACATTCGAAGAAGTCAACGCACCCGCATGCTTACAGAAAAGGGAAAGCAGTTGCAAAACAGCAAATTGAATGAATTAAAAAGGGCCTTTGAACGTATGTACAAAAGGTGGAAATACCACATCAATGGATTGAAAAGATCAATGAAACATCAAGAAGATTCAGAGTTTGTTACTGAAATCATCACTGCTGTCAATGCCCATCAAGCTGATCTAAATGCCATTTATGACCGAATCAGAGCCATTTCAGTTCCTGATCTTGAAATTAAGAGGAAGAATGACTCATGTTATGCCATCACTAAGACTGCAAGGGAAAAGGCTCAGTGTTTTATCACTGCTGCTGGTGATCCAGATGATGTATCCTGGCCTGAGGCTGACTCAGTGTTCGATCTTACAGAGTCTAGCGTCGTCTCCATGCAATCCTTTCCAGCTTCCAAACTTTCCAGCCAGGCCTCTCTTCAGTCAATGCGGGAAAGACAACAAGCTGCAGCTGAAGTGGCAGTAACTCAAGAAGTGCTTAAAATCATGAAATTCCAACACGAATGTGAAGAGGAGATCTGAAAACTGGAAGCAGAAGAGGGTGGCTGCTGAGTGAGAGGCATGAGAGAGAGCAATGGAGGCAGAAAGGGCAAGGCAATCAGCTCTGTTTGTAGCAGAAAGTGCTGCAAGGAAAGAGAAATTGGAGGAAAAGAAAAAGGAGGTGGAACGTTTAGAGGAGTTGAAAAGGCACAATGCTGCACAGGCCAGACTTCAAGTGTATGCTGAGGAAGACCAACGAGACCATCCTATCTCAGCCCCTCAAGTCAGAATAGGCAGTCATGTCACTATAGGCACCAAGTCTGACCCTGTTGCCCATCCATTTGTCTCTGTGCAAGATAAAGTTCAATCAAGTATATCACCTTCTACACTGCCACCTCCCACAGCACCCCTACAAGGCCACAGTACTGGCACTGATGCTGCAGTACCTCTGGCCAACAGTCAAGCTGTTGATCTTGTAAGGATGCTCGCAGAGGCTATAACGGCAAACAGAGTTCCAATTCCAGAGCCTGCTGTCTTTTTTGGAGATCCACTGCAGTTCACAGACTGGAAAATGTCCTTCCATGCATTAATTGATCGCAAGAACTTGCCAGCTCAAGAAAAATTGTTCTTCTTAAGGAAGTATGTAGGAGGCATGGCCAAGCGAGCTATTGAGGGATATTCCCTAGTTGGAACGGAGGCTGCCTATTGTGCTGCATGGAGCATACTTGATGACCGCTTTGGAAATCCCTTTATAGTTGGCAAGGCATACAGAGATGAGATACAGTCATGGCACAAAATTTCCTCTAAAGATAACAAAGATCTCCGTGAGTTTGCTGACTTTTTAACCAGCATCACAACTGCCATGCCTTATGTTCAAGGCTTGCAAATACTAAATGATTGCATTGAAATTCAGAAAATTGTAGCTAAGTTGCCTGACTGGTTGAGTTCCTGTTGGAACAGAACAACTACAGTTTTTCAAGATGAATACAAAGCCTTTCCTGACTTCAAAGCTTTTGTTGAGTTTCTCAACAAGGATGCAAGAATCACCTGTAACCCCATTACATCACTCCAAGCATTGAAGGCCTCAGAGCAAGAGCACTCTAGGCAGAGTGATTCAGATCACAAGCTTCACAAAAATTGTCACTCAACTGCTAAAATCTTCATTACAAGTTCAAGTGAGAAGACAGCCCTGTGTGTATATTTTGCAAGAGGCTTGGACATTCTCTGCACAAATGTAGGAAGTTCATGGAAAAACCAGTTGAAGAGCGAGTGAAGTTTGTTCAATCTGAAAAGTTATGCTTTGGGTGTCTTAAGATCAGACATAGTTCCAAGCGTTGTGTCTTTAGGAGTGTTTGTGATGAATGTGAGAAACGCCATCCAACCTGCTTGCATCAAGATCGGGAGAGAAATTCAAGACTTCAAGTGCGTCAAACACAGTCTGCTGTCAGTCAAGGATCTGCAGAAAGTAAACGTGAGCAACCGAATGACCATCTAGAGGTGCAGCTGGCAACTTCCAACAGAGTCATTCAACAGGATAGAAACACATACACATCATCAATTCTTCCTGTGTACGTGTCAACAGCAACTAATCCTGAAGAAGAGATTTTAGTGTATGTTTTGCTTGATACTCAGAGCAACACTACCTTTATTCTGAAGGATATAGCTGATCTGTTGTATGTCAAGAAAGATCCTGTGAGGCTCAAGATCTCTACAATTACATCAAGGACAATGGTGGTGTCAAGCAATAAGTTGTATGGACTGCAAGTAAGAGGTTTGAGGTCTGATGAAAGAGTCAACCTTCCAGTAACATACACAAGAGAGTATATACCTGCTAATAAGTCTGACATACCCACCTGTAAGACTGCAAAGCGTTGGTCTCATTTAGAACATCTAGCTGATGAGATGTCACCCGAACTTGATTGTGAAGTGGGATTGTTGATCGGCTACAACTGCCCCGAAGTCCTGCTTCCGAGAGGTGTGGTCAGTGGCAAGGAAGGTCAACCATTCGCCCAGAAATCTGTGTTGGGGTGGAGCATTATTGGCTACAGCATCTTGACAATGAGTTTGCAGATGAAATTGGAATCAGCCACCAAATTATATCAAGGGAAGTCTTTTCAGCTACTCAATCACTTCAGCCACTGAAATCTGAAGTCCACTTTGTGTATCAAACTAAAGTGAAGGAAATGCTTACTCCAGCAGATATCCTGAAGATCTTTGAGTCCGATTTCACAGAAAGGAATGACGAAGACGTAGCTATGTCTCAGGAAGACCTTCGTTTTTTAGCCAAACTGAAACAAGGCATCAAGCAAAAGGATGATGGCCATTTTGAGATGCCACTGCCCTTTAAAGAGGACAGGCCAGCTCTGCCAAACAACATAGCATGTGCTGAACATCGCCTCCAGTGCTTAAAGAGATGCCTCAAGAAGGATGAACAGTACTGTAAGGACTATAAGGCCTTCATGATGGACATCATTACTCGTGGCGATGCGGAAAAGGTTCCTGATGGAGAGATTGACAGTCAGCCCATCTAGTACACTCCTCACCATGGTGTTCATCACCCTCAGAAGCCTGGCAAGATCCGGGTGGTGTTTGACTGCTCCGCAAGGTTCAAGGGCACATGCCTAAATGACCATCTATTGACTGGACCAGGCCTTACAAACACCCTCATAGGAGTCCTGTGTCATTTTCGCAAGGGTCAAGTAGCCATCATGTGCAATGTGGAACATATGTTTCATCAGTTCCATGTTGTCCAAGAAGATCAGGAATACCTCCGGTTCTTGTGGTGGGAAGGTGGTGAGTTAGAAGCACGGCCATCAGTATTCCGCATGCGAGTTCATATCTTTGGAGCTGCCTCCTCGCCTAGATGCGCTAGCTTTGGGTTCAAATATCTTGCTGCTCAAGTTGATGGTTATTTCAGTCAAGCTGCAGCAAGATTTATCCAACGCAACTTTTATGTCGATGATGGGTTGACAAGTGTAGATACCGACGCAGAGGCTGTTCAGCTTGTGAGAGAAGTCAGAGACTTCTGCAAGTTTGGTAATCTTCACCTGCACAAGTTCATCTCCAACAGCAAGCAGGTCATTGCCTCTCTGTCAAGAGAAGAGTGCCTGGAAAGTGCTGCTGATTTGGATCTTGACTTAGGACAGACCACGGTAGAACGAGCACTTGGAGTACAGTGGTGTGTGGCATCCGACACATTCCAGTTTAGAGTAACTGTGAAGGAAAATCCATTCACCAGAAGAGGTGTTCTTTCCACAGTGGTCTCAATATTTGATCCGCTAGGGTTTGTGGCACCCTTCATTCTGGTTGGCAAAAAGATCTTACAGATCATGTGTAGAGACAAGGTAGGCTGGGATGAGCCGCTTCCAGAAGATCTGAAGCCGCATTGGGAAGTTTGGCTCCGAGACCTTTTAGACTTAGCCACAGTTAAAATACCACGGTGCTATGTGCCACTAGCATGTAAAGATGTACTGTGTTATGAATTGCACAATTTTTTTGATGCCAGTGTGATCGGTTATGGAGTTTGCTCTTACCTGAGGACAGTGACTGTGAATGGGGAGGTATATTGCACATTTGTCATGGGTAAAGCAAGAGTGGCCCCAACGAAGGTGACCACCATCCCTAGATTGGAGCTCTCTGCAGCTGTAGTTGCAACCAGAATAGGTGATCTGTTAAGAAGAGAACTGGAGTTGGATCGACTTAGTCAATTCTATTGGACGGATTCCAAGGTTGTTCTGGGCTACATTAACAACGAGGCAAGACGCTTTCAAGTCTCTGTAGCTAATAGGATCCAGCAGATCAAATCCATCACAGAACCTTGTCAATGGAGGTATGTGGCCACAGAACATAACCCTGCTGACCATGCATCCCGTGGGCTCACAGCTAAGGAACTTGTGGAGTCTAACTGGTTCACTGGGCCAAGTTTTCTGTGGCAAAGAGAACTCCCCAAAGATGAGGTCAAGATGGAGTTAAGTGACGGTGATCCAGAGCTCAGGAGGGCTCAAGTCCTTGCAACTAAGGTGGCGGAGCAGACACCTCTCTTGAACCATCTGCAGAAGTTTTCAGACTGGGGAAGAATGGTGAAGGCTATAGCAAGACTCAAGTGTTGGGCAAAAAATGTTAAGGGTCTGAAAGAAAGATCAGAGTCTACAACACTGGATGAAAGAAAGGATGCTGAACTATTCATAATCCGACTAGTCCAAGAGGATGTTTTCAGTGTAGAACTTAGGGAAAGAGGTAAAATCAAACCAGCCCTCCAGACTGTACAAGCTATGCCCATTTGTAGATGAGCACAATATCCTGAGGGTAGGAGGAAGATTGACCAAAGCAGCACTTCATTCACACGTCAAGCACCCTGCTATTCTGCCAAAGGGCCATCATGTGTCCTGGCTCCTCATAAAACATTTTCATGAGCGAATTTACCATCAAGGTCGCGGCATGACAATGAATGAGATCCGATCCAAGGGCATTTGGATTCTGGGATGTAGCAGTGAGGTGTCCTCCTTCATCTACAAATGCGTAAAATGCAGGAAGTATCGTAAAGCCACTCAAGAACAAGCTATGGCTGATTTACCGCCTGAGAGGTTAGAGTCCACTCCTCCATTTACATACAGTGGCATGGACTGTTTCGGACCATTCTATGCGAAGGAAGGGAGAAGAGAGTTGAAGAGATACGGCCTTCTGTTCACTTGTATGTGTTCAAGAGCGGTTCATATTGAAGTGCTTGATGATCTCAGTTCTGATGTATTCCTGAATGCACTGCGCTGCTTCATTTCCATTCGTGGCAGCATAAGTCAGCTTCATAGCGATCAAGGCACTAACTTTGTTGGTGCGAAGAAAGAGTTCATGGAACTCATGAAAGGAATTACTCGAGCGCATGAAAGATCTGGGCTGTCGCTTCATTTTCAATCCACCTTCTTCCAGTCACATGGGCGGAGTCTGGGAGCGACAGATCCAAACAGTGCGGAATGTCTTGACTGTCATCTTGGATCAGTCTGCCAGGACCTTGGACAGCTCCTCTCTGAGAACCTTCATGTATGAAGCTATGGCAATAGTGAATAGTCGACCCCTGACCTTTGAATACCTGAATGATCCATTAGCACCAGAGCCATTAACACCTAATCATATTTTAACAATGAAGTCAGACATTATTGCCTCTCCACCTGGACAGTTCTCTAGAGAAGACCTTTATCTGAAAAGGAGATGGAAGAGAGTCCAATTTTTAGCTAATGAGTTCTGGGCCAGATGGAGGAAGGAGTATGTGTTGAATCTCCAGCAAAGAAGTAAACAGAGTCAGAATTGTCGAGACGTAAAGATCAATGATGTGGTCTTACTTCAAGATGACCTTACACCACGAAATCGTTGGAAGCTTGCCAAGACTGTTGAGGTCTTCCCGGGATCTGATGGGCGGGTAAGGAAGGTTAAACTTCTAGTTAGTGATGCCACACTAGATAGTAAAGGTGCACGCATCACTAAACCAGTGTATTTAGAAAGACCAATACACAAAACAGTGTCTTGGAGTCTGAATAGTGTGTGTGTGTGTGTGTGTGTGTGTGTGTGTGTGTGTGTGTGTGTGTGTGTGTGTGTGTTTCAGTATGTGTGTGTGAACTTGCTTATTGGGTTTTAAAATCACACTTGTGTGATGGTGGGAGTGTGAAGGCAGCCATAGAAAGTAATGGCTACCCTTTATGTTCAAGTATTGCACAATTTTGCATAATTAAAGTTATAATTTTTTTTTACATATTAAAATATTGCACATATTTGTATGATATTAATTATGACTGTATTAAAAAATGTAATGGACTTTACTTAAAAGAGAAACATTGTAAAGATGAACATTGTAATGGTTTGGGTGGACTCAATCTCCCATGATGCATTTATGTATGCCACTTCCTGTGAAATGTTTTGTTGGTGCCTAATGAATGAAGGAGCTCTTAGGTGAGCACAAAGAAAGGCTACTTGTTTGATGTGCTGGAAGTTCTCTAGTGTCTTGTGCTTAAGTATTGCAAGTGTAGGGACAGCCACAGTCCCCGTCTAGAACTACAAATCCCATCAACTATCTTCCGCGATGACCTACGTCACGGCATCCATGATCACCTACGTCACGTCACCGACTCTATAAGTGACCCGTTCATCCCCAACTCGTCCTCTCTCGCTCTGTGAATCTTCGTATCATACAGACATATAGAGATACCCACGCTCCTCGGACAATCTGAAAATCGCGACGTCTGCCTTGCAAGAAAGAAGACTCAGTGTGCTTTCGTATTTACCACTGGCCACGGTAAAGAGTACCTAAGTTGCGTCGTCTCACTCAATTGAGTTACAACCGGTTTTATTTGTTTATTATAAGTAACGTTACGACTGCAGCCCAAGCAGTTAATTAAAAGTTAGAAGCGACCGGATTCCTTCTGACTTAATCGCTGTGCACATTATCGGTCAGAGACTTTTCCTCATGAACGACGAAGCTTCGGATCAAGGAATTCTCTGCGCCTTCACAGAAACGACCCACGAGCCTTCTGTGAACCTCCGCGAGCACCCGAAACTTCGCGGAACTTCGGGACATCAATACTGGAAGTAAGGCTGGCATTTGGGCAAACTAGTCTTAGGAATTAACTTTATGAAGTAGTGTGAATTTAAGCTCAGAAACTGTTTAATTGTGCACACTGTAGACACTTAGTGTCGAGTTGATCATTGTGGTTCTACATTGTTCTCTCCGTGTTTTAATAGATAGGTTGTTACATGCTTTTTTCTCTATCCTCTCTAACACCCCTTAATTTCATTATTACACACACTTTGACCTCATCAAGATTTCAGTGGATTTGGTAATGTTATAAGGTAGTGAAATTAGCAACCATGACGAATTCCTTTGTCTCAAGAAAACCATGAGGTGATTTTCCCTTCCCCCCAACACCTTAGATAACATTCCAATCTCTGATTTATTACAGCACACACAGACACACACTCACACACACATGTACTACCTCACTGTTTGTGCCTTGTCTATATATATTGCTGCTGACCATATTGAATGTATTCAACTGCTATTACCCATTTAGTATCATTGTTATAATAAATTCAATTATTCTGTTAAACTTTGCTTGTCTGTTTTTTTGCTGCTGTATTCTTGAAGTCACACAATCTCAAAGAACTCCAAATTGCCTTCACCCAAGTGTATATGAATGCCATTGGCTGTAGTGTCTACTGTATGTAATACAGTAAGTAATACATTATTGCTGCATCAGTAGTGATCATAATAATTTGGAATATACCATAATTTAGCTATTTGGTAATTTATTATTAGACACCAAAATTAATGGTATTATTAATGAGACTGATTTAATGAGACTGATCACTTAAGACCAATTGCACCCACACAAGTTTGATGCCCTCTCATGCTCACAAGTCAAGTTTGATATCATCTTTTATGCTTAGCAACAACTTGTAACCCTCTTAGTCTACAAGCCGGCAAAAGTGGTATGTTGCCGTTTGTTTGTTTGTTATTTTAATAAGATTTAAGCTCATGTTTGTGTTTATGAATGTATGATTGACTGTTATGTTTGTCCTGTTTGTGTAGTTCTACGGTGTTTGTGTTTGTACAATAAAGAAAAACATCAGTATTAAGAACCTGGGCCTTGGATTATGACTAAGGGCGGTACACCTTAGACATGAACAGGGTTTCTTGGTTGGTGTTGGAGCTGTTTTGCATTTTTTTGTTTTTTTCAGAATTAATATGATCACAATTTGCGTTTTGATGAAATACTGATTTATATGTGCAATATGTCTAGATCTTTATCTTAAATATTTTGTGCTTTCGTACTGTTGTGGATGTTTGCTGCTCTGCCTGTCTTGTTGAGCATGACGTCTGTGTCTTGATTGATTGACGTTCAATATATGCGCCGTCACCTGATGGTTAGGCAGAGCGGAAGTGGCAAACAGTTTTTCAACCGCATGATGCGATGGAGCGGTTTGTTTGTATGCTTTAGTTAATTTTGGACGAATAAATCTCTTTATTTTCTAAAGACGCGCATTGTCCGAGTTAACCTCTGCTCTGAAGCAGTAGCTGCGAAGCTGCTGCTACATTGAGTTGAAAAACTGTGTCCCAAAATGTCGGACAATGGATCTTCGTGGATTAACAACCTTACGCATTCAGATTACTTGAAGACTTGTTTGGAATTACCTTGAATATCAACTGTTTCGTGAGTAACCTGGCGTTTATCACTGTTCTACGGACCCAGGTGAGCTCAAGCATTTCGAGAGACTTTGAAAAGTTTGGATGGACGATACAATTGCTTGATTGCTCATCTAATATTCCTGATCACTGAGATCCCAACGTGTTTATTCGAAGCGGACACTTTTAATGTTGTTTGCCAATATTAAAGCTAATGAACAGATGGTGGTTAGTGGGCTACTTGACGCTCTGACTAAACTAAAGGAAACAAAACAGGCCTGCAACGAAAATTAACTATCTTTAAGTGCTCAGATGCATGCAAATGATTCTAAATGAATGCGTGCAATATATGAAACTGAACAGTTAAATAACGACATTGTTTGTTTGTACTTATGTAAAGAAACAAAACGAATTTAAACTAAAGACTTAACATAAAACTGAGATCATGGCCAATAAAGAAAGCCAAAAGGAGGCCTCAGAGGCCACCAGCTTGGAAATGCAAGAACCGGATAAAAGCGAGCTGTCTTTTAAAGCTCTTGGCGCAACGTGGCACGGCAAACTTGGGTATTGTACTCGTAAAATGAACGAGATCAAATCTAGGATGAGTGAGAATGCAAATGTTGGGGATGTGAAAAAAGAAGTGGCAGAGTTCCACAAAATACTGAATGATATTTTAAATTGTATCATGAATTTGTTCAAGCCTTGCTGTCTGATGATATGAAAGAGAAGGAAAATTTTGATTGGTATGAACCTAAGGTATCAAAGTATAATGAATTCCTTGCTGATGTAGATACTTGGTTAAAGCAACATGACTTAGATCTACAAACACTTGTTGACGTGACTGACCGTGTATCAAGGGTGTCTAAAACTAGTTCATCCACATCTTCAAAATCCTCATCTGTCTCTGCAGCTCGTATTCAAATAGCAGTGGACAAAACTGGTTTATTAGCTAGAGCCAAAGCTTTAAAGGAGAAGTATGAAATTGAAATGGAGAAAGTCAAGTTGCAAGCAAGGACGGAAACCCTGCAATTAAAAGATCTTGCCGTCTCAAATGCTAAGTTAAATGTGTTGGAGGAATTTGAGCCAAGCTTGAAAACAAAGCCAGCTTATGGACCAGAGGATGACATGAACGCTTACCTGGATGGATACCTGGAAAGACACACGAGTGAACCTGTTAAAGCCAAATCTATGGAAACCAGCAGAATTGACTTAGTGTTATCTCCACCTCACTTTGCAGAATTGGGAGCAGTACCTAAAACACCATTACAGACAGCCTTGCGTGCACATCAGATGTCTGCAGCACCACTGCAGCCGACAACTGCTGCAGAACCAAAGACACAACTGGGTCCATCTAGGATCACTGTTACCAATGAACAGAAAAGAAAGCAATCCACTCCTGGAAGGGAGCAGTCTGAACAGATGGACATTTCAATGCAAAGACAATCGGACTTAAGCAATCTGCTTATGTCTATTGTATCACAGACGTCTCTCCCTAAAAAAAAGAGGTTCCTGTATTCAGTGGTGACCCTTTAGAGTTTCAGCTCTTCATGCAGGCATTCAGACACAACATAGAGGACAAGACTGACAACCTGCCCTTGGATGGAGGGCAGGCTGACACCAATAATTTTCTCTGCAGACCTTATTGTCTGTTGCAGTCTGTTCTTCTCCTGTTTGGTGACTGATCCAAACCAAACAGTGATGGAAGAGCAAAGAACAGACTGAATGATGGCAGAGTAGAATTGTGTCAGCAGCTCCTTAGGCAGGTTGAGCTTCCTGAGCTGGTGCAGAAAGTACAACCTCTGCTAAGCCTTTTTGATGATAGTGACTGTGTTGGTCTCCCACTTCAAGTCCCGAGAGATTGTGGAACCCAGAAACCTGAAGCTTTCAACAGCAGTCACAATGTTGTTGGTGATGGTGATGGGCAGCAGAGTGGGGGGCTCCTCCTAAAGTCCACTGTCATCTCCACAGTTTTAAGCATGTTCAGCTCCAGATTGTTCTGACCGCACCAACAGACCAGCCGTTCAACCTCCCGTCTGTATGCAGACTCGTCACCATCTTGGATGAGGCCGATGACCGTTGTTTGCAAATTTCAGGAGTTTAACAGACGGGTCTCTTGAGGTGCAGTCGTTGGTATAAAGGGAGAAGAACAGTGGGGAGAGCACACACCCTTGGGGGGCGCCAGTGCTGATAGTCCAAGTGCTGGATATGATGCTCCCCATCCTCACCTGCTGCTTCCTGTCAGTCAGGAAGTTTGTAATCCACTGACAGGTGGAGAAGGGCACAGTGAGCTGGGTGAGCTTGGTGTGGAGGATGTCTGGAACAATGGTGTTGAATGCCGAACTGAAGTCCATGAACAGGATCCTGGCGTACGTCCCTGCAGTGTCAAGGTGTTGCAGGATGTAGTGTAGACCCATATTTACTGCATCATCCACTGACCTGTTTGCCCAGTAGGCAAACTGCAGGGGGTCCAGCAGGGGGTATGTGATGTCCTTCAAGTATGACAACACCAGTCTCTCGAAGGACTTCATGACTACAGATGTGAGGGCAACAGGCCTGTAGTCATTCAGTCCTGTGATATTGGTTTTCTTAGGAACCAGGATTATTGTGGAGCATTTGAAGCATGAGGGGACTTCACACAGCTCCAGGGATCTATTAAAGATCTGGGTGAAGATGGGACCCAGCTGGTCAGCACAGACCTTCAGACAAGAGGGTGACACACCATCTGGGCCAGGTGCCTTCCTGATCTTCTGTCTGCGGAAAAGCTGACAGACATCCTCTTCACAGATCTTGAGTGCTGGTGGGGGGGTCAGAGGCGGGGGGTGGCAGAATGGCAGGGGGTGTAAATGGGTCTTTAATGACTGAAGGGGTCAAAAAAAGTCAAAGTCCTTCCCATGCCTTACAGTACCTGGTATTCCTAGGCAGTCTCCCACTCAAGTACTAACCAGGCCAACTCTGTATGGTGGCGCATCGGGCGGCGCCGATCTCCGTTTCCATAGCCCTTGGCCTCTCGTCTATTACATAGCTAGGGTTACAGTGGGGGGCTAGTTCTCTGGTAACCACAAGAGTTTAACTCCCCATGCACATCTGTATTGCAGCGTGCCTTGCCAGATGGTAGTAGGTACCATTTTTATGATGGTCTTTGGTATGACCCGACCATGAATAGAACTCACGATCGAGAGGCGGACATGCTACCACTAGGCCACTAGTCGGTAATGACTGAAGGGGGAGAGGTGTGAATGTGTCGAATCTGCAGTAAAACACATTCAGCTCGTCAGCCAGTTGATGGTTCACTGCAGTGTTGGGGGATGGTCTCCTATAGTCAGTAATGTTCTGCAGGTCCCCACACTGACGTCGGATCGTTTGCTGAAAGGCTGTTTTTAATCTTATCAGCATAGCTCCTCTCCAGCAGAGTTCAAGCATCCAGCCATTCTGCCTAATGACATCCACCTTTCAAAACTACTTTTGAGCTACACTCACAATGTAGTAGGCCATTGTGGTAAGAATCAGATGCTCTCTGAGCTAAGAACAAAATACTGGATCCTCAAAGCCAATTTAGCAGCAAGAAAAATAACCCGTGACTGCACACTCTGCAGACGATGGCATGGCACAGCTATGAAGCAGAAAATGGCAGACTTACCCTCTGTGCGACTAACTCCAGATCTGCCCCCCTTTACTCATATGGGCTTAGACTATTTCAGGCCCATAGAAGTATTATAAATTCCAACGTTGGAAGGCAGGGCTCGAGTCCAAGGGCCTGCGAGTGAATGTGGACAAGACAAAGGTGATGTTTCTTGGCCCCAATCTAAACCCCAATCTAAACCTGAGTCTACCCTCAGGCGTCGGCGACTTCGCTGGTTTGGCCACGTGCAGCATAGCAACTCCATCATCAATCGCGCATGCCACCTCGAAGTCGCCGGGCGTAAACGTCCTGGCAGGCCCCAGAAGTCCTGGCAGGAATGCGTGAAAAATGATCTGAAGGCTGCTGGTCTGTCTGCCAGCGACACCCAAGACAGAGCTCGATGGCATGCTGCTGTTCTCCATGCGACGTCCGACCCACTCTGAAGTGGATACACGGATGCTAATTTCCGGATAGTGAGTGAGTGTGAGTGAGAAGTCAAGAGTGGCCGTAGCAGAGTGAAGAGGTACGGAGCGTTGTTCACATGCCTTGCCAGCAGAGCTGTACACTTGGAGATTGCCTACTCCCTAGACACAGATTCCTGCATCTCGGTCATTTGCAGATTTATCTGCAGATGAGGCCAAGTGAAAGAAATCCTGTCCGATAACGGAACCAATTTCATGGTAACCGAGCGGGAACTGAGAGAAGCACTGGCTCTGCTGAATCTTAGTAAGATACAGAATGCAGTGCATGTAAAGGGTATCAAATGGACATTCAACCCACCTTATGGCTCTCATCACGGAAGTGTGTGGGAGCGCCTTATACAGATCATTAAGAAAACACTCTATTCAGTGATCAAAGAACAGACCTTGGACGACGAATGTCTTCACACCGCCCTCTGTGAAGTAGAGGCTATTCTCAACGCACGTCCAATCACAGTAATCTGGGGATCCAAAAGATCCTGAACCTCTTACTCTGAACCACCTGCTGCTTCTTAAAGGAAAACCCATTCTTCCACCAGGGTTCTTTAACAAACAGGACTGCTACTCAAGGAGAAGGTGGAAGCAGGTTCAGTTCCCGTCAGATCTCTTCTGGAAGAGATGGACACGTGAGTACCTCTCGCTAATGCAAGAGAGACAAAGATGGAATGAGATTAAAAGAAATCTTAAACCTGGTGACATTTGTCCTGATCATCGATGAAACGTCTCCACGCAATTCCTGGCCAATGGGGCATATAATGGAGACTTTCCCTGACTCTAAGGGATTTGTACATCACGTCAAGGTCAAGACTCAGGCTGGCATTCTAGAAAGGCCTATCACAAAACTTTGCCTTCTCAGAGATATGACCTGACTGACTGACCAGTACTGACAAGTACACACATTACACTTCACTGACCACATAATAGCTCACTGAATGAAGCTTTAATGTTTTCTGTGTAATATTTGAAACTATTGATTGAATGAATGAATGCTGTAAGTGTGGAAAGAATATTGAACAGCTATTGAACATTTGAAAATATGAATAATAATGGACCATGAACGTGGTATGTTTTGAAAAATGTTACGGACTGAAATGAACTTGATTTTTTTGGGGGGGGGGATTTTTTTTAATCCCTTGATTTTTCTTTTTTGAAGGGACAACTTTTTTCCGAGAGAGGAAAAAACTCTCTTTTTCCGAATACCTTGAAGGACTTTATGTAAAAAGGGAAACTAATGTGAAAGACTTTGTTTGAATCTAAGCACAGTATTGAATGCCTTTGGACTGATTTTGAAATGTACGGCTCCTTGTGAATGTTTTGAATTGCCATACTATGGTCAATTAGGGGCCGGAATGTTGGAGCCGTTTTGCGTTTTTTCAGAATTAATATGATCACAATTTGTGTTTTGATGAAATACTGATTTATATGTGCAATATGTCTAGATCTTTATCTGAAATATTTTGTGCTTTCGTACTGTTGTGCATGTTTGCTGCGCTGCCTGTCTTGTTGAGCATGATGTCTGTGTCTTGATTGATTGACGTTCAATATATGCGCCATCACCTGATGGTTAGGCAGAGCGGAAGTGGCAAACAGTTTTTCAACCATGTGATGCGATGGAGCATTTTGTTTGTATGCTTTAGTTAATTTAGGACGAATAAATCTCTCTATTTTCTAAAGACGCGTGTTGTCCGAGTTAACCTCCACTCTGAAGCGGTTGCTGCGAAGCTGCCACTACAGTTGGTGAGCAAGGAACCTGGCCCCAGCAGGACATTCCTCTTCTACTTCCTGCCAAATTTCCCCTCTCTGGCTGCCTTGTTATACACAATAAAGAGAGGGTTGGGGGGGGGTTACACACACATTTTTTGACCAGGCCTTGGCATCTACTTCCTCTTCTTCTGCAAGGAGGGCAGTGTGCACGGGGGCTGGAGCTTGATGCATTTCTGGGGGACCTGACATCTCCCCTTGGTTGCTGGGTGGTAGAACCCTGGTCAGTCTCTCCCTACGAGCAAGGACACAGGTAGAATTGGGAGGAGCCCAATAGTTAGTGGCCACTCACCTCTTCTGCTGCCCAGCTGAACCTCAGTGGCAGGGACCCCCCTCACATCCCCATGGACACATGTCACTGCCAGACTTCCTTTGGGCTTGACAGCATTGGGCAGCATCAGTGAACGGGCTAGGTTGATGGCACTTCCTGAATCCAACAGGGCTAGGACTGGCTTCCTGTTTAGCTGGAGGGTGACTGTGGAAGCACTGGTGTGAAGTACATTGTGCATGATGCAGCTAGCTAGCCACAGCTTGTTGATTTTGGAAAGAGGGGTCCTGTCAGTTTTGCTGGACATGGACTCATATGAAAGCATCAGCTTGGATTGTGGCGGTTCCTGTGTCCCCCTCAGTGCTCTGTAGGCTGCACCAGGATGGTGATGGAGCTGTTAGTGGGTGTAGCAGTTCAGATGGGTGGGTGGAGCACAGAAGGACGGCAGGCCAGAACTGAGTTCACAAAACCCATTTATTTTAGCTTTTCAGCCTTAACTATACACACACACACACATATATATATATATATATATATATATATATATATATATATATATATACACACACACACACGCGCGCGCGCGCTCCAGTCGTCTGGTTGGGGAGTGAGCCCGCTCTGCTCTCGCTCTCTTCCTTAAAGGAACAGTCCACCGTACTTCCATAATGAAATATGCTCTTATCTGAATTGAGACAAGCTGCTCCGTACCTCTCCGAGCTTTGCGCGACCTCCCAGTCAGTCAGACGCACTGTCACTCCTGTTAGCAATGTAGCTAGGCTCAGTATGGCCAATGGTATTTTTTGGGGCTGTAGTTAGATGCGACCAAACTCTTCCGCATTTTTCCTGTTTACATAGGTTTATATGACCAGTGATATGAAACAAGTTCAGTTACACAAATTGAAACGTAGCAATTTTCTATGCTATGGAAAGTCCGCACTATCATGACAGGCATACTAACACCTTCTGCGCGCTTCGACAGCGAATTGATACTGAGCTCCGTATCAATGCGCTGTCGAAGTGCGCAGAAGGTGTTAGTATGCCTGTCATTCGAGCAACTCATCAATACGAGGCATTGGGTACGCGTCGAATTTAGACACCGCGTTGACTTTTCTATAGTCGACACAGAACCGGACCGACCCGTCGGCCTTGGGTACCAAGACCACCGGGCTGCTCCAGTCGCTGTGGGACTCCTCGATGATGCCCATTTCAAGCATGGCCTCGAGTTCTTCCCGAACCACTTTTTTCTTGTGTTCGGGTAGCCTGTAAGGGCAGCTACGCACTACCACCCCCGGGGGCGTCTCAATGTGGTGCTCTATGCGGTCGGTGCAGCCGGGCAGGGGCGAGAACACGTCCAAAAATTTGGTCTGCAACTGGGCAACCTCCGTGAGTTGGGTTGGGGAGAGGTGGTCTCCACAGGGGACCGGAGAGGTACGCGATGCCAACGCTCCCTTTTGAACCTCCGGCCCCAGCTCCGCCTTCTCTGGAACCACCGACACCAACGCCACGGGGACCTCCTCATTCCAGAGTTTGAGCAGATTGAGGTGGTAAATCTGTAGCGCCCCACCCCTGTCCATTCGCCTCACCTCGTAGTCGACATCCCCGACTTGCCGTGTGACCTCAAAGGGTCCTTGCCACTTTGCGACCAATTTGGAGCTTGATGTGGGCAACAGTATGAGTACTTTATCTCCCAGTGTGAACTCCCTAAGGCGTGTACCCTTGTTGTACAGGCGGGTTTGCCGTTCTTGGGCCTGCTGCAAATTCTCCTGGCTTAGGGGTGTGTGTGTGTGTGTGTGTGTGTGTGTGTGTGTGTGTGTGTGTGTAGTTTTGCACACAGGTCCATAATGTATTGAATTTCATTTTTACTTGGTGAAGGTTCCTCCTCCCAATTTTCTCGCAGCACGTCTAGAATGCCGCGCGGCTTACGCCCATATAACAATTCAAATGGGAAGAATCCCGTGGAGGCTTGTGGGACCTCTCGCACTGAAAACAACAAGGGTTCGAGCCATTTATCCCAATTACGCGCATCCTCACTTACAAATTTCCTAATTATATTTTTGAGGGTGTGATTGAATCGTTCGACTAAACCGTCCATTTGTGGGTGATAAACGCTGGTGTGGATCGGCTTAATACCTAATAACCCATAAAGTTCGTTCAGTGTTCGTGACATCAACGAGGTGCCTTGATCAGTCAGAATCTCTTTCGGGATTCCAACTCGGGAGATGACGCGGAAGAGCGCTTCCGCAATACTGCGTGCTGAGATATTGCGAAGAGGCACTGCTTCCAAGTATCGCGTTGCATAGTCCACTAGAACTAATATAAAGTGGTACCCTCATGCTGACCGATCTAATGGCCCGACGAGATCCATCCCACTTCTTTCGAATGGGGTCTCGATTAATGGTAGAGGGCGCAAAGGCGCTTTTGGAATGGCCACTGGATTTACTAACTGGCATTTGTGGCATGCCGTACACCATCTACGGACATCACCGCGAATCCCTGGCCAATAGAACCGGGCCATTATTCGGGCTATTGTTTTATTCTGCCCTAAGTGTCCAGCCATGGGATTAAAGTGAGCCGCTTGGAATACCAATTCTCTTCTTTGATTCTCTTCGGAATCAAAAGCTGCGTGACTTGCTCTTTAGATTGAGTGTCCTGCGTCACTCGGTATAATCTATCCTTCATAATTGCGAAGTAGGGGAAGGACGGGGTGGCGTTTGGCTGGAGTGTTTGACCATTGATTACTCTCACTTGGTCAAATGCATGCCGCAGAGTCTCGTCTCGTGACTGCTCTAATGGAAAATCCGTGAGGGATTCCCCGAGAGAGAGAGGAGGAGCCAGAGGCTCCTCACTCTGATGCAGAGCTGACGTAGACGGCTCTGTGATAGCTGCTCCCACCAACGTGACACCGGGACCTCCCCCTATTAAACTACAGCAGGACCCACTCTTCACTAGGTGACTCATTAATTCCCCAAATCCCAGCCAATCCATCCCCAAAATTATTGAGTGGGTAAGGCGAGGATTAACCGCCGCCTTCACTATAAATTTTTCCCCTCAAAAAAAATGTGGACCGACACTAAAGGGTAGCTGTGAACATCCCCGTGCACACACAACACCTTCACCAATTGTGCTCCCCCAATGCCTCGTCTTGCACCAGGTTTTGGTGGATTGAGGTCTGATTACAACCAGAATCCACCAATGCCTGATGCGTATCCCCTTGGATACTCACCGGTATGCGATATGCTCCGGCCCAATCAAGGGCGGCTCCTGGAGCGTCGGGGATCTGAACCACCATGCCCACCTTCATTACCAAGCACTGCTGTTGGAGGTGGCCCAGCTCCCCACAGCGCCAGCAAACCGGCCCGGGCTTCCTCTCTGCACTGGTGCTCTGGGGCTCACTCACCTGAGGGGGGGAGAGACAGACACAGAAGGGAGAAACGGGAGGGCACCGCGGGTGCGGCGGGCCGGCTGGGGTGGGGCCGGCCCCTGCCTCCGCGGTGGGGGAACAGGGCGAGGATGAGACACAGGAGGAGAGGGAGAGAGAGAGGAGAGGGGAGAGGAGGTTGTCTCCTGTCCTGCCATCGAGACAGCTAGATTGCCTGATCCAGCGACGCCGGGCTTTGGCACTGGACCCACTCTGCAGCTCTGGTTGGTAGACGCGCGATGAATTGCTCCAGCGCCACCTGGTCGATGATCCCCTCAGCGTCACGGTTGTCGGCCCTCAACCACCACTTGCAGGCATCCCAGAGTTGCTGGCCAAACGCGAACGGCCGGCCGACTTCCTCCAAGCGTAAAGCGCGGAAGCGTTGCCGTTGTTGCTTGGGGGTGCGCCCCACACGCTGGAGGATGGCCCAGCGAAGGTCCGCGTAGGCCAGCTGGTGGTTGGCAGGGAGCTGTAGCGCGGCCAGCTGTGCCTCTCCCGTTAGCAGGGGGAGGAGGCGTGCCGTTCCATCGGCCACACTGAGGTCTCTGCCACCTGCTCAAAGAATGTGAGGAAGGCTTTGGGGTCGTCCTGCGGGCCCATCTTCGTCAGGGTGAAGGGGGACGGCCCCGCGGCGGTGGACCCCACCGACGCAAGGAGGTGCCGGAATGCCTGTCGCTCTTCCTGCTGAGCCAGCACCAGGGCCTCGAGCCACTGTTCCTGTTCCTTCCGGAGGGCTACTAGTGCCTGGTGCTGGCTTTGCTGGGCTGTGGCGAGGGCATGGACCAGCTCAGTGAAAGGGGAGGACTCCATGGGGCTGTTCTGCTTCGGTGCTCCAAATCCCGGGTTTCGGCACCATTGTAGCAGTTCGGATGGGTGGGTGGAGCACAGAAGGACGGCAGGCCAGAACTGAGTTCACAAAACCCGTTTATTTTAGCTTTTCAGCCTTAACTATACACATATATATACACACACTCCAATCGTCTGGTTGGGGAGCGAGCCCGCTCTGCTCTCGTTCTCTTCCTTAAATAGGGAGCGGTCACTGGGGAAGACACACAAACACATTAATCAACCTCAGGTGCAGTGATTCTGCCACTTACCTTCCCTGACTCCACCCTCCAGTCACAGACCGACGCTTGACCACGCCCCCACTGCCACAGTGGGCATCATGTTCTTGTAGCTGTCCCTGACCCTTCCCAATCTCGAGCATGGACAGGGCACACTCAAGAGCCGTGATTATGTTCTGGGGTGTTCTTGCTGCCTTCATTCCTTCAGCTATTTTTTCTTTTCTGGTGAGGGCCCTTAAGAACTTGTTGAGGATGACACATTCCACTATCTCTGACAGGGACAGGTGTGACCTTTGGGTGATATGCAGGAGGGTGTCCATCTGTCCCTGCAGTTCCTTGCTGTGTTGATAAGCCCAGCGGTGGAGCTCAGAGGTGGCTTGGGTGGAAGAGAACCCTCAGTGGTCCAGGATCTCTTTCTTGAGCATGGTGTAGTCATCAACCTCTTCGTCAGAGAGTACACAGTAGGTCCACTGCACCTTCCCAGTGAGCAGAGGGGCCAGGGCACAGGACCAATCCCACAGGGCCCAGCTTTCTCGAGTAGCAGCCCTCTCAAAAATACTCAAGAACACCTCGACGTCGTCATTGGCAGTCAGCTTTGTGAGCAGGTGCTGGGTGTCCTGGGCTGGGTTGGGGAGGGGTACTGCCACCGCTGGAGTGATCTGTCATTAGCTCTTGGGTGGCCACATGGAGGCCCTGTGCTATCTCCTGGGAGATCTGCGATGGCAGTAAGCTGACCTCATGGAGATGCCATATGACTGGATGACTGGGTCCACGATGGAGAGTTAGAGTTTGGGTCTGCATCCTCGACCCGCATTCTCCACCAGTGTGGTGCCCCTTGCACATGGGCTTGGACACAGACTCAAGAGACAGTAGTAAGATGGATAAACAAGTGCTCTTTTAGTTACAAAGGTGGCAAGGAGTTGGGAAAAGGGAGTGAGGGTGCGATGTGCTGTGGAATCTTCCTGTCCCAGTGTAGGAACATCCCTTGGAGACTGTTGAGGCATGGCCACTTCGGAGAACTGATTCCTTCGGTGAATTGGTGAGCGCTGTCAGACCTGGAATCTGTTGGCAGACAAAGCAAGCACCACAGACTCATTACTTCCTCTAACTACCCTCCTACTCATCTGTCTGGTGAAGTGGCATCCTTTGATATCCTCCCTGCGCTTCGTGGATGGTGAGCGGTCACACTGATTAGTGAGCTCCAGTCATGCCACATTAGCTTTCCCTGCCACTTGGCCATGTATGTGGTGTTTGTAAACAGTTGAACAGTGGTGCTGGAGAGACACTGTTTTTATAGAACCACCACTGTGGCAGTGTGGCGAGGAGCACTTGTGAAGTTGTGTGCAAGGGGCACTGGCCTGCCATTGACACGATCTATCTATCTATCTATCTATCTATCTATCTATCTATCTATCTATCTATCTATCTATCTATCTATCTATCTATCTATCTACAGTGCTCAGCGTAAATTAGTACACCCCCTTTGAAAAGTAACATTTTAAACAATATCTCAATGAACACAAACAATTTTCAAAATGTTGACAAGACAAAGTTTAATATAACATCTGTTTAACTTAGAACGTGAAAGTAAGGTTAATAATATAACTTAGATTACACATTTTTTTCAGTTTTACTCAAATTAGGGTGGTGCAAAAATGAGTACACCCCACAACAAAAACTACTACATCTAGTACTTTGTATGGCCTCTATGATTTTTAATGACAGCACCAAGTCTTCTAGGCATGGAATGAACAAGTTGGCGACATTTTGCAACATCAATCTTTTTTCCATTCTTCAACAATGACCTCTTTTAGTGACTGGATGCTGGATGGAGAGTGATGCTCAACTTGTCTCTTCAGAATTCCCCATAGGTGTTTGACTGGGTTCAGATCAGGAGACATACCTGGCCACTGAATCACTTTCACCCTGTTCTTCAGAAATCCAACAGTGGCCTTAGATGTGTGTTTAGTCATGTTGGAAAAGTGCACGACGACCAAGGGCACGGAGTGATGGTAGCATCTTCTCTTTCAGTATAGAGCAATACATCTGTGAATTCATGATGCCATCAATGAAATGCAGCTCCCCGACACCAGCAGCACTCATGCAGCCCCACATAAGAACACTGCCACCACCATGTTTCACTGTAGACACCATACATTTTTCTTTGTATTCCTCACCTTTGCGACACCATACAGTTTTGAAGCCATCAGTTCCAAAAACATTTATCTTGGTCTCATCACTCCAGAGTATAGAGTCCCAGTAGTCTTCATCTTTGTCAGCATGGGCCCTGGCAAACTCTAGGTGGGCTTTTTTGTGCCTGGGCTTTAGGAGAGGCTTCTTTTGTGGACGGCATCCATGCATGCCATTCCTCTGCAGCGTATACCATATTGTGTCACGGGAAATAGTCACCCCGGTTTGGCTTTCTACTTCTTTAGATAACTGCAGTGAACTTGCATGCTGATTTTCTTCAACCCTTCTCATCAGAAGGTGCTCCTGTCGAGGTGTTAACTTCTGTGGACGACCTGGACATCTCTGTGAGATGGTTGCAGTTCCATCTTTCTTAAAATTTTTGTACCACTTTTGCTACAGTATTCTGACTGATAAGTAAAGCTTTGCTGATCTTCTTGTAGCCTTCACTTTTGTGGTGTAAGGAAATTATTTTCTTTGGGGAATTCTGAAGAGACAAGTTGAGCATCACTCTCCATCCAGCATCCAGTCACTAAAAGAGGTAATTGTTGAAGAATGGAAAAAGATTGATGTTGCAAAATGTCACCAACTTGTTCATTCCATGCCTAGAAGACTTGGTGCTGTCATTAAAAATCATGGAGGCCATACAAAGTACTAGATGTAGTAGTTTTTGTTGTGGGGTGTACTCATTTTTGCACCACCCTAATTTGAGTAAAACTGAAAAAATGTGTAATCCAAGTTATATTATTAACCTTACTTTCACGTTCTAAGTTAAACAGATGTTATATTAAACTTTGTCTTGTCAACATTTTGGAAATTGTTTGTGTTCATTGAGAGATTGTTTAAAATGTTACTTTTCAAAGGGGGTGTACTCATTTACGCTGATCACTATCTATCTACCATATCTACCGTATCTACCGTATCTATCTATCTATCTATCTATCTATCTATCTATCTATCTATCTATCTATCTTTAAAATAGGGAAATGTATGTCCTTCTGGATTTTATAGGGTTGAGATGTCTCATCTCATCTCATTATCTCTAGCTGCTTTATCCTGTTCTACAGGGTCACAGGCAAGCTGGAGCCTATCCCAGCTGACTACGGGCGAAAGGCGGGGTACGCCCTGGACAAGTCGCCAGGTCATCACAGGGCTGACACATAGACACAAACAACCATTCACACTCACGGTCAATTTAGAGTCACCAGTTAACCTAACCTGCATGTCTTTGGACTGTGGGGGAAACCGGAGCACCCGGAGGAAACCCACACGGACACGGGGAGAACATGCAAACTCCGCACAGAAAGGCCCTCGCCAGCCACGGGGCTCGAACCCAGACCTTCTTGCTGTGAGGCGACAGTGCTAACCACTACACCACCGTGCCGCCCGGGTTGAGATGTTTATTTATTTATCTATTTATTTGTGTGTGTGTGGGGTGGCGACCAAGTTATTGTGAAGGTTTATTTATTTATTTACTTACTTACTTATTTGTCAATTCATTCATATTTTAAAGCATTTTATTATTGCTTTATTCCTGCCCATTTTTTCCATACCAAGGTGCTCATGCAAAGCCGCAAAACAAAAATTGTCTTCCTGGCAATCAGCCATGTTTGGCCTGGAGGTGAGATGGGAAGATAAGCTTGACACAGTGAAAGCAATTCAATGAGCGATTGTGCAGCTGATATTATTGCAAATGGGTAAAAAGCAGTGTAGGAATAGGAGAAAGGGACAGAGGACAGAACAAGGTGCAAGGAGAGACAAATACTCCCACTTAGTGTCTATTATCCAGTACATATGCATGTTTTTTTTTTTACAATGTATATGTTTTGTACAGTTGTAGTGTTATTGTAGTAGTTGTGCAAGCTTGTGCAAGACGGTTACTGTTCTGTTCTCATTGAATCATGTTTCTATGCAATTTTGTTAACACAGTTTGCTGCCAATATATGAAGTGCAATCACACTTGTCAACATAAATGCAGCTGTCAGGGACAGCACAAATGATCAAACTATAGCAGACTCAATACCTGAGAGACTTTCAAGATGAAAAAGGTACTGATCTTGACAGCACATGCACAAAAAACAAAACAAAACTGCATATAAGGGATGTCAAATGCAGCTAATTTGCAAATTGCTAATTAGAAGGATGTTGACACAGTCTTGTTTTTTGTTTGGAGTCAGCATTCTTGGACACTTTCAAAAGTATTCCTTGTTCATCACAGTAATTTTTGTTTTATTTATTAAGAACAATACATTGTACTTTAAAAAAAATCCATTTATAGTTAAATTTAATCTTGCACAACATCCAAAAACAAGTCAGTTCCAGTTATTACTTACAGTAGAATAGCAGCTGTCTCATTTCTGTCTCTTCTGAAATTAATAAGAACAAAAAATGCAGCTTTTCATGTTCGGTCACCGCAGACATAAAACTGAGTGTTACAAAGAAATGACCATGGAGTCTCCTTGCAAATTTTAAATAAACAGCTTTTTTCAGAAAGCTTTATTTAATTAAAAAAAATCCTTTTATGTGTGGCATCCTCCATACAAGTCCCTGTGAATGAATTACGATAGAAACAATAATGTATTAGAGTGAGCATATTAAAAATAAACCTGTGATTAGCCTTGTAGTCAAAACTCCTGTCACAGCTGCTGTTAGAGAACATTAATCAACACCTTCTGACCAATCAGAATTGATTTAACAATGCTGTGGTATAAACTACAATAATACTAACAGGATAAATACTACACTACGCAACAGCAAATTTGCCCTTTCAGAGCCTGTATGAACATCATGTCAAATAAATTTGCTTTGACTGTGATTTATACAATAATATTAGCTAATACAGTGGCCAAACACAAGTTAGCTTGGTGAATCAGAGCCCTGTAGTGAGGGACTACTTTTGTCTCCAAGCTTTTTCAGATGGACAGATTCATCTCTCTGCAGGAGCGCTATTAATTACCTTTTGTCAGAAGTGATTTATCGATTCGGCTCTCTGTTGGTGTGAAGACTTTGTGTGAAGATGCACAGGGAAACTCTGACCTCAGCTCATTTGAATACCCATCATCCTTCTATGAAACAAATAACGCAAGTCTGCTTTTAACGCATCACCTGGTGTCACTTGGGCATCTTAAATAAGCTTGGACTGACTTGTTTTTGTATTTTCATGCATTTTAATTTAAGTCCATTCATTTAAATTGTTAAAGGCAGAATTACACCAGAGACCAGGCTTCATGTTCAATTGTGAATATAAATAACAATACATTATTAGGAAATGAAGACATTTAATTAAAAACGGGTCCAGTGACATGCAGGTTAGGTTAACTGGTGACTCTAAATTGACCGTAGGTGTGAATGTGAGTGTGAATGGTTGTCTGTGTCTATGTGTCAGCCCTGTGATGACCTGGCGACTTGTCCAGGGTGTACCCCGCCTTTCGCCCGTAGTCAGCTGGGATAGGCTCCAGCTTGCCTGCGACCCTGTAGAACAGGATAAAGCGGCTAGAGATAATGAGATGAGATGAGAATGACACCAGCGACAAGGCTTCATGTTCAATTGTGAATATAAATAACAATACATTATTAGGAAATGAAGACATTTAATTAAAAACGGGTCCAGTGAATCTCAGAAAAATATCCGTATCAGATTTAGTATGGGGGCGACACGGTGGTGTAGTGGTTAGCGCTGTCGCCTAATAGCAAGAAGGTCCGGGTTCGAGCCCCGTGGCTGCCGAGGGCCTTTCTGTGCGGAGTTTGCATGTTCTCCCCATGTCCGAATGGGTTTCCTCCGGGTGCTCCGGTTTCCCCCACAGTCCAAAGACATGCAGGTTAGGTTAACTGGTGACTCTAAATTGACCGTAGGTGTGAATGTGAGTGTGAATGGTTGTCTGTGTCGATGTGTCAGCCCTGTGATGACCTGGTGACTTGTCCAGGGTGTACCCCGCCTTTCGCCCGTAGTCAGCTGGGATAGGCTCCAGCTTGCCTGCGACCCTGTAGAACAGGATAAAGCAACTAGAGATAATGAGATGAGATTTAGTATGTGTGCATGCTGCATTTTCAGGTTTTTGGCTTTCTATTATAGATATCCTATATAAAGGTAATTTGAGGAAAGTTTGTTTGTAAATAATCAGCTACAGTTAGCCCTGCATACACTGTGCAGTAGTTTTCAACACGTCTGTTTAAAATCATCCTAAACATATGAATCCTAAAAAATTATTGCCTTAAAAATGCATTAGGTAAAGGCCCAGTCACACAGCCGATCATGCATAAATCACGTATAAATCACGTATAAAGTTGGCTTGTGCGTGATTGTCAGTGGAGAAATTGACCATTTTTTGGGGGTGTGCGTGGTCAAAAATCACCGATTAATTGCGCATGAACTACGTACAAATCACTTACAATCACTTACAAATCACGCACATCAGCGCATAGGGTCAAAAGAGGGACAATTTCTGGTTTTTATTGACGGACACTCCACGCATAAACTGCGTATGAACCACGTATAAGCACGCATGAACCGCACACTAGCACTGATGAACAACGCATAGAGCACGCATGGATCACGCATGGATCACTTATGATTCACTGATGGCTAGCAAACAGCGGGCGTCACTATCGCATCCGCTCCACGCACAATAAATAGCCTGCAGTTACGGGGTTTTGCCAGTCTCGTTCCAGCAGTGGGTCTTCATTTCGGAGCTCCACCATCAGGCGATCATACAAGCCCTGCTCTGGTCTTCTAGTGATCCAGTCTCTCACCCAGACGTTCCAGATCTGTCTTCTCCTCCTTCTTCTTCTCCTGGCCAACATCTGATGAAGTTGCAGCAGCTGATCATTCTGGTTCTGCATCAGGAACACCAGTACATCTCTTCTCTGAGGGTTCATGCTGGATCTGTACCCCTTGGCAGCAAGGACAAGACTGGCAAAAGTTCAAGAAATGGTTGCTTTTATACGGCAAAAATCATACGTGAGTTGTTAGTGATACATAAGTGATTCATAAGTTTTTCATAAGTTTTTTATGCGTTTTTGTAAGTGTTATATAAGTGTTTTATGCGTTAATACTTTTTTGTCAGTGATTGTCAGTGGATGTCAGTGAAATGTACGTGTTACTACAGCGAGACATGCGTGATATGTGCATTATTCGTCAGTGAAAAGTCATCGACGTGCGCGGTAGCGGTAAATTTCTTGCGATCAACCACTAACGGTCCACGCATATGTCGCGCATTGTCCGCGTCAGAACTACGGCAAAGGACGCACGAATTACGTTAAACGGCGCACAATCGCGCATACTTGTGCGTGATCAATATTTTTAAGCAGCTCAAAACCTGGAATCGCGCACAAACCCGATTCGTCGAACATCCACTGACAACTACTGATGCTCCACGTCAAAAAAACTTATGAATTACGCACAGCACTGATGAATCGCGCACGACTCGAAATTTATGCGCAATTCATGCGTAAATCGTAAGTTTTGGCTGTGTGACTGGGCCTTAAGATTTGTGGAAAAATAGGTCTCTAATGATTAAATGGGTGGAGCTGAACCAAGCTCCATCCCCAAAACATCTCATCTCATTATCTCTAGCCGCTTTATCCTTCTACAGGGTCGCAGGCAAGCTGGAGCCTATCCCAGCTGACTACGGGCGAAAGGCGGGGTACACCCTGGACAAGTCGCCAGGTCATCACAGGGCTGACACATAGACACAGACAACCATTCACACTCACATTCACACCTACGGTCAATTTAGAGTCACCAGTTAACCTAACCTGCATGTCTTTGGACTGTGGGGGAAACCGGAGCACCCGGAGGAAACCCACGCAGACACAGGGAGAACATGCAAACTCCACACAGAAAGGCCCTCGCCAGCCCCGGGGCTCGAACCCAGGACCTTCTTGCTGTGAGGCGACAGCGCTAACCACTACACCACCGTGCCGCCCTCCCCAAAACATATGGTAGTTAAACCAGAGATAGCATGTTCACTAGATTAAGCATTAGCACATACTGTCATGATATCACTTGCACATTCAACTGCTTGAAAGCCAAGTTACAACTCTATAAACATGCAAAAGAAAAAATTATAATGATGGACGCTCCGGTTTCCCCC
The DNA here is from genome assembly GCF_027579695.1 of Neoarius graeffei. Lineage (NCBI taxonomy): Eukaryota > Metazoa > Chordata > Actinopteri > Siluriformes > Ariidae > Neoarius > Neoarius graeffei. Next base: position 39,121,157 of record NC_083581.1, read on the forward strand.
ACAGTCCAAAGACATGCAGGTTAGGTCAACTGGTGGCTCTAAATTGACCGTAGGTGTGAATGTGAGTGTGAATGGTTGTCTGTGTCTATGTGTCAGCCCTGTGATGACCTGGCGACTTGTCCAGGGTGTACCCCGTCTTTCGCCCGTAGTCAGCTGGGACAGGCTCCAGCTTGCCTGCGGCCCTGTAGAACAGGATAAAGCGGCTAGAGATAATGAGATGAGATGAGATGATAATGATTTTTGAGGATGTGAAGAGGCATTGGGGGAGTATCTATAAAATGACTAATAAGAGGCCAATCCAAATACGTTTGTATTCCAGACCAGGAAGCAGGTTTCCAAACTTTTTCCACATTATTTACTAACAGGGTTTGTTGGAAAATCCACCAAACAATTCCTGAAAGCTCTTGGAATTACTGGGTCCAGGCAGAAGAAAGCATTTAAGGAATTGGCTAAGGAAGTGGAACAATGGATTTTCTGGCTTTGGCTCAGAAGGAAATATGCAAAGTGAGAACGGAAAGGATCTTAGACTACGTTCAGACTGCACCCTGAAACGACCCATATCCGATTTTTTTGCCCATATGCGACCTGTATCCGATTTGTTATTGACAATCTGAATGACACACATCCGATTTTTTCACATGCGACCCAGGCCGCTTGGATATGTGGTCCTAAATCCGATGCATATCCGATATTTTCACATGCGACTGCAGTCTGACCGGACAGGTCGCATTAATGTGACCTACACGTCATCAACAAGAGACAAACGTCACTATTCTGCGTTGGCTAATCCCGCCTCTTTGGTGGAAAACAACAACATTTGTACAGTTTTCAGAATTTAAATAGACTTTTATAGAATTGATCAAGCTAATGGTGGATTTGGTAGGGACCTGGATGTTTATCTGTTAGCCTGATTAAATAAAACAGTTTCTATAACTGATTTATAACTTAAACCATCCTGTATTACAAGATTATAAGATTGTTCTGGAAATATCCAGTAATTTGACACCTTCGGTCTCATTAGTCTGCTGCCCACATTAATCAGATTATTGTGTGAGTTCCGCCGCCGCCACAAAAACCACATCGCCAGGTCTCGCCTCATCTCCATAGCAAACTGCACTGGTGTTTATGCACCTTGAGCCAGCACTGAGAGAAGTTGCAGAATTCAGCTGGCTATAAACAATCTAAATAAATATTTATAAAAATGTAGAAAAAGTTTATTAATATGACGAAATAAATATGTGCAAATTATTAAGCCTGAATTAAGAGTTTGGTAATACAGCGGCCGTATCCCAAATGACTGCCTACTGAAGCTCGAGTGCACTATATAGAGTTTAAAAATCCATTACTTCCTAGTAACATGTAGTGCACTTATATAGAAATTAGAGAGACATTTAGGAGTCAACTCTCGTTACCAGGCTACACGTTTTCATTTCAGTTCAGAAACAAAAACACACACGAGACCTCACACTTTAACACTAACCAGAAAATTAAACAAACAAAAAAATAAATCATTAAACTTGAAGAGTGCGCTTTTTTTGTTGTTTACGTATTACGTAGATGTGCTTATTACGTGTCAATTTGCGCATGCGGGACACTTTTGGTTCGTTTTCCGTTCATATTGGAGATCGCATACAAGTCTCATATAATTGGTAATGTGAACGGCCTAACAAAAAAATCGGATTTCACAACAAATCGGATATGGGTCGTTTCAGGTTGCAGTCTGAACGTAGTGATAGAGCCAGTTGCAGGAAATGGTGTGTTTCAGATAGACTCTCAGGCGCGCTCCGGACAGCGCACACGCCAAGTGGACTCTCATGCGTGCGCTGTAAACAACTCGCACCTGTACAGGCTTAAGGCGCAAACAGCGCACTGATATAAACATTGTGAAAACACACTTACTTTGCAAAGTATTGAGTTGTGTTGCTGACACATTACAGAGCCTTATTTCCTTGTTTGGTTTCCTGATCCCTGATTTCCTGTTTCTCACCTTTGATTCTGTGTAGTCTATGATAGCCTGTTTGTCCCTCGCTCGACCTATTGCCTGTTTCACTGTTTTACGATTTTGCCTGCTGTTCTGGATTGTTTACCTGTCTTCACTTGTATTAATAAACACACCTTCTGTACTTACATCCGTCTCCCAACCATCTCTGACAGAATACTGTACTTCGCACTCCCTGGCAAAGAGAATGCACATTCACCTGTTCATACGTCATGTTCAGGAACAAACTAATGTTAATGGGGCTAAAACAGCCACTGTCAAATGGTGCGGTTGGAGTGTTGGACTCGACTCAGATCAGTAGTGGACTCGACTCAACTTTTTTTTTTAATGACTTGGACTTGACTCAGACTTGGACACTGGGGACTCAAGACTAGACTCAGACTCAAGGTTTAGTGACTTGACTACAACACTGCTACCAGCTATGGTAAGAAACAGGATTAACCAATTAGAATCATGTGTTTATCACATTTAGTTTTATGAGGTAAAACTTAATTTCTCCCATCATATTTTATTCATTTCCAGTGGAACTGTCATAAAGGTATTTTCTTTCTGACTACTATGAACATTAGTACAGTAATAGAACAAACTCTGTTCACAGTAAATGATGATTTTAATATTTTGTGCCATCCAAACAAAATGTATGAGAATGTCATACTTACCAATTTAATCCTAGAGATTACACAATTTTATTTAACGCACTTCCTCACCCCTACTAAAATTAAATTCCTGGTTATGCCACTGAAGAATAAATTAGACCCGGGCAGATCGTGATGCTGCTATGTGTTTGGGTTCTTTGTGTGAGTCTTTACTTGAATTGATGTTTGCCGGCAGGCAGCCAAAACATAGACAAAAAACAGACTAAATAATTACATTTTCACATTGCTTAATAAAAATAGAGGCATCAATATATGTTACAGGCTGATGTTTCTTCTCATTTGGCTGTTTATTTCTGACAGATTCTCCAAGACCACATTATATCATATTACAGTGCTATAATATGTATAAAAAATGAGCATGGCACAAAACTAGCTACTTACCTTAGATATATTATTTTTTGGCTTGCAGGAAAAGATCCATTTTGGTGCAGACCATCAGTCTTTATCACTGTGGTGTTGTGCTCAGTTAGAAGGAGTGATATTTCATCCTATTGGAGATATCGCCTGTTACAAGGGCAATGAATAAATTTAATAACATCCATGTTTTGAGTCAGCATTTTCTGGACACATTCAAAAGGCCCCGAGAAGGAGTGAGATTACAGAAATATGGTTGACATGGCTGTATTGTTTTTGAAGTTGCAATTATATATATATATATATATATATATATATATATATATATATATATATATATATAAATAATAATATATTCAGGATGTTTTTACATCCTGATGATGCAGCTGGTAGGAATTTGACATGAGCAAGGACAATCAAATTGAAATGCGTACTGGAAAGCTGATAAAGTGTGATTGATAAAACCATACAACCTCAGGAAAGATATGAAATCAATTCCAGATTCATTTTTCATAGTCCAATGTTTGTGTGATTAGACAGAATAAAATAGCATAAAATCTTTATTTCCATTCAACTGAGGCAGGTGGAAATGGATGTTGATTCATTACAAACATTTTATAGTAGAATTACAAGACTTTAATACATGGTATTAAAATCTCATCTCATCTCATCTCATTATCTCTAGCCGCTTTATCCTTCTACAGGGTTGCAGGCAAGCTGGAGCCTATCCCAGCTGACTACGGGCGAAAGGCGGGGTACACCCTGGACAAGTCGCCAGGTCATCACAGGGCTGACACATAGACACAGACAACCATTTACACTCACATTCACACCTACGGTCAATTTAGAGTCACCAGTTAACCTAACTTGCATGTCTTTGGACTGTGGGGGAAACCGGAGCACCCGGAGGAAACCCACGCGGACACGGGGAGAACATGCAAACTCCACACAGAAAGGCCCTCGCCGGCCCCGGGGCTCGAACCCAGGACCTTCTTGCTGTGAGGCGACAGCGCTAACCACTACACCACCGTGCCGCCCTTGCATTCAAATAGTGTACAATATAAATGTAATATAATATAGGAAACACATACACTCTAGGGACAGAATAGTCCTACAGAAGTGAACATCAGAATAGTAGTGCAACCTGCATGGAGTTACTAATATAATACACTGAACATCTTTATGTCCAAATGTTAGCTGTTCCATACATGTTTGGGGTCATTTTTTACTCATTTATCTTCATTGTATAAATAATTTTCAGTAAAATACAGATTTCCCAGTTAAATATTATAAACAATTAAAGAACAATAGTCATATATCCTTATCACAATCACACTGATGAAAAATCCTGAAAGGCATTACGTACAGTGGTGCTTGAAAGTTTGTGAACCCTTTAGAATGTTCTATATTTCTGCATAAATATAACCTAAAACATCATCAGATTTTCACACAAGTCCTAAAAGTAAATAAAGAGAACCCAGTTAAACAAATGGGACAAAAATATTATACTTGGTCATTTATTTATTGAGGAAAATGATCCAATATTACATATCTGTGAGTGGCAAAAGTATGTGAACCTCTAGGATTAGCAGTTAATTTGAAGGTGAAATTTAGAGTCAGGTGTTTTCAATCAATGGGATGACAATCAGGTGTGAGTGGGCACCCTGTTTTATTTAAAGAACAGGGATCTATCAAAGTCTGATCTTCACAACACATGTTTGTGGAAGTGTATCATGGCATGAACAAAGGAGATTTCTGAGGACCTCAGAAAAAGCGTTGTTGATGCTCATCAGGCTGGGAAAGGTTACAAAAGCATCTCTAAAGAGTTTGGACTCCACCAATCCACAGTCAGACAGATTGTGTACAAATGGAGGAAATTCAAGACCATTGTTACCCTCCCCAGGAGTGGTTGACTAACAAAGATCACTCCAAGAGCAAGGCATGTAATACTCGGCGAGGTCACAAAGGACCCCAGGGTAAATTCTAAGCAACTGAAGGCCTCTCTCACATTGGCTAATGTTAATGTTCATGAGTCCACCATCAGGAGAACACTGAACAACAATGGTGTGCATGGCAGGGTTGCAAGGAGAAAGCTACTGCTCTCCAAAAAGAACATTGCTGCTCATCTGCAGTTTACTAAAGATCACGTGGACAAGGCAGAAGGCTATTGGAAAAATGTTTAGTGGACAGATGAGACCAAAATAGAACTTTTTGGTTTAAATGAGAAGCGTTATATTTGGAGAAAGGAAAACACTGCATTCCAGCATAAGAACCTTACCCCATCTGTGAAACATGGTGGTGGTAGTATCATGGTTTGGGCCTGTTCTGCTGCATCTGCGCCAGGACAGCTTGCCATCATTGATGGAACAATGAATTCTGAATTATACCAGCGAATTCTAAAGGAAAATGTCAGGACACCTGTCCATGAACTGAATCTCAAGAGAAGGTGGGTCATGCAGCAAGACAATAACCCTAAGTAACAAGTCATTCTACCAAAGAATGGTTAAAGATGAATAAAGTTAATGTTTTGGAATGGCCAAGTCAAAGTCCTGACCTTAATCCAATCGAAATATTGTGGAAGGACCTGAAGCAAGCAGTTCATGTGAGGAAACCCACCAACATCCCAGAGTTGAAGCTGTTCTGTCCAGAGGAATGGGCTAAAATTCCTCCAAGCTGGTATGCAGGACTGATCAACAGTTACCAGAAATGTTTAGTTGCAGTTATTGCTGCACAAGGGGGTCACACCAGATACTGAAAGCCAAGTTTCACATACTTTTGCCACTCACAGATATGTAATACTGGATCATTTTCCTCAATAAATAAATGACCCAGTACAATATTTTTGTCTCATTTTTTTAACTGGGTTCTCTTTATCTACTTTTAGGACTTGTGTGAAAATCTGATGATGTTTTAGGTCATATTTATGCAAAAATATAGAAAATTCTAAAGGGTTCACAAACATTCAAGCACCACTGTAAGCTGCATTGCTTCTCATTAGTGACCTGCAGTGAACGTACCACACTGAAAAGCAAAACATTCACTCAATTACTTGTACATTGCTTGATCTCTTCAATGAAAAACAACCAGCAGGGGATTTCTATTTTACAACCCCGATTCCAAAAAAGTTGGGACAAAGTACAAATTGTAAATAAAAACGGAATGCAATAATTTACAAATCTCAAAAACTGATATTGTATTCACAATAGAACATAGACAACATATTAAATGTCGAAAGTGAGACATTTTGAAATTTCATGCCAAATATTGGCTCATTTGAAATTTCATGACAGCAACACATCTCAAAGAAGTTGGGACAGGGGCAATAAGAGGCTGGAAAAGTTAAAGGGACAAAAAAGGAACAGCTGGAGGACCAAATTGCAACTCATTAGGTCAATTGGCAATAGGTCATTAACATGACTGGGTATAAAAAGAGCATCTTGGAGTGGCAGCGGCTCTCAGAAGTAAAGATGGGAAGAGGATCACCAATCCCCCTAATTCTGCGCCGACAAATAGTGGAGCAATATCAGAAAGGAGTTCGACAGTGTAAAATTGCAAAGAGTTTGAACATATCATCATCTACAGTGCATAATATCATCAAAAGATTCAGAGAATCTGGAAGAATCTCTGTGCGTAAGGGTCAAGGGCGGAAAACCATACTGGGTGCCCGTGATCTTCGGGCCCTTAGATGGCACTGCATCACATACAGGCATGCTTCTGTATTGGAAATCACAAAATGGGCTCAGGAATATTTCCAGCGAACATTATCTGTGAACACAATTCACCGTGCCATCCGCCGTTGCCAGCTAAAACTCCTATAGTTCAAAGAAGAAGCCGTATCTAAACATGATCCAGAAGCGCAGACGTCTTCTCGGGGCCAAGACTCATTTAAAATGGACTGTGGCAAAGTGGAAAACTGTTCTGTGGTCAGATGAATCAAAATTTGAAGTTCTTTATAGAAATCAGGGACGCCGTGTCATTCGGACTAAAGAGGAGAAGGACGACCCAAGTTGTTATCAGCGCTCAGTTCAGAAGCCTGCATCTCTGATGGTATGGGGTTGCATTAGTGCGTGTAGCATGGGCAGCTTACACATCTGGAAAGACACCATCAATGCTGAAAGGTATATCCAGGTTCTAGAGCAACATATGCTCCCATCCAGACAATGTCTCTTTCAGGGAAGACCTTGCATTTTCCAACATGACAATGCCAAACCACATACTGCATCAATTACAGCGTCATGGCTGCGTAGAAGAAGGGTCCGGGTACTGAACTGGCCAGCCTGCAGTCCAGATCTTTCACCCATAGAAAATATTTGGCGCATCATAAAACGGAAGATACGACAAAAAAGACCTAAGACAGTTGAGCAACTAGAATCCTACATTAGACAAGAATGGGTTAACATTCCTATCCCTAAACTTGAGCAACTTGTCTCCTCAGTCCCCAGACGTTTACAGACTGTTGTAAAGAGAAAAGGGGATGTCTCACAGTAGTAAACATGGCCTTGTCCCAACTTTTTTGAGATGTGGTGTTGTCATGAAATTTAAAATCACCTAATTTTTCTCTTTAAATGATACATTTTCTCAGTTTAAACATTTGATATGTCATCTGTATTCTATTCTGAATAAAATATTGAATTTTGAAACTTCCACATCATTGCATTCCGTTTTTATTGACAATTTGTACTTTGTCCCAACTTTTTTGGAATCGGGGTTGTAAGAACTGAATGCTGAATTTGTGTCAGAAGTGAATGTGATTGCTTTGCATTTACATTTTGATCGGTGCATTGCAGTAGTGTTAATGCAATCACTGTCCAATCAGTTGTATTCAGGGCCTGTAATCACAAAAGGGGAGCAGGTTCTTTATGGATATTTTCCATGTCAAGGAAAGCCCCTTCATAATATCTTTCTGGTCTTTTTTTAACTGTTTAGTTGAACCCTTATTTGTCAAGCTTTTCAGAATTTCTTTTTCCACTGGTGTGATTTATTTTTATTTTTTTGGTGTTGAACCCAAGGGTTAAACCCCAGAGTACAGAGACTCAATACATAAGCTGCATGGTAAATGAAAGACAAAAACAAAACACAATGGAAAAAAACCCCACATAGACAGACATATTGATTGATTCAGCAGAGATCTCATCTCATCTCATCATCTCTAGCCGCTCTATCCTCTTCTACAGGGTCGCAGGCAAGCTGGAGCCTATCCCAGCTGACTACGGGCGAAAGGCAGGGTACACCCTGGACAAGTCGCCAGGTCATCACAGGGCTGACACATAGACACAGACAACCATTCACACCCACATTCACACCTATGGTCAATTTAGAGTCACCAGTTAACCTAACCTGCATGTCTTTGGACTGTGGGGGAAACCGGAGCACCTGGAGGAAACCCATGCGGACACGGGGAGAACATGCAAACTCCACACAGAAAGGCCCTCGCCGGCCACGGGGCTCGAACCCGGACCTTCTTGCTGTGAGGCGACAGCGCTAACCACTACACCACCATGCTGCCCGATTCAGCAGAGATGTGATATGAAAATGTAATGTACTGGACCTGTTGATTGTGTAGCTACAATAACATATGCCCATCCTCAATACTCATCTTAAAAGGACAATGTCCATTAAAATAATGACCAAGAAGGAATTGCATTATCCATTCATTATCTGTAGCTGCTTATCCTGTTCTACAGGGTCACAGGCAAGCTGGAGCCTATCCCAGCTGACTATGGGTGAGAGGCGGGGTACACCCTGGACAAGTCGCCAGGTCATCACAGGGCTGACACATAGACAACAATTCACACTCACATTCACGCCTACGGTCAATTTAGAGCCACCAGTTAACCTAACTTGCATGTCTTTGGACTGTGGGGGAAACCGGAGCACCCAGAGGAAACCCACGCAGACACGGGGAGAACATGCAAACTCCACACAGAAAGGCCCTCGCCGGCCACTGGGCTCAAACCCAGGACCTTCTTGCTGTGAGGCGACAGTGCTAACCACTACACCACTGTGCCACCCCAGAATTGCATTATATTACAGGCATTTAGCAGATGCTCTTATCCAGAGTGATGTACAAGAAGTGCAAAAGTCAGGTACAAGATGTGCTGAACTTCTAGATATTTAGCAATTAAAACCCTTATATATTTGTCTTCCTAATAGGTCTGTTTGTTCAAATGTTAGCTAATAAGCAATGACAAATCATCCAATATAATCATCCATCTGCTGTCATGCTCCAGAGTGGAACAGGCATGTCCATTCAGATATAAGAATGGGAATAAGGCTTTGCTGATACAGTGTTCATGCTGTATTTAGGGACTCAGATTTATTTGCTTGTAAATCTGCATTTGCAAATGTGCGACTTTGAGCTCCAAACTGATGAGTTCTAATCCAGTTTTTAGAAAGTCCACTCTTGATTAATTTGCCAGCGTGGTAAAGTAAAGCTCTTAGTTTGATTAAAAAGAAACAAACAGGAAAGATTCAGGTGCTTTTTGGAGTTCAGTTGTAATAGCAATATTATTCTTGTCCGACAGTGTTTTCATGTCATTTAGCTAATTAGCTTTATACAGTGCAAACTCGGCATCATTCACAAATAAAGCTCCAGTCCCTCCATTGGTCTTTCAATGCATCAATTAACTGGAAAGTGGTATATGAACTGCATTCACGCCAGATAGATTGCATAATGCAGCTATCACTACTGCTTTTTTAATGATTAGAAATGAGCATAACAATAATAAAAGGAACATTACCCAACAGTCTGCTAGCACAAGCAGAATGTGATAGTAAAACAGAAGATAATCTGCTAAGAAGTTTCTGAGTACTTAAAATAGGGATATAAAATGTAACTGTAATTAACTTAAATGAAAATTTTAAATGGCAGGCAGTCATTTATAAGTCTCATACTGACTAGCAGACCACTGAGTAAAAGAAAGTTGTCAAAATTTTGGGAAGTAATTAACCAATGCTAAACTGTGGAGTAAACTATGAATACTGCATGTTTCTCTGGTGATTATAAAGCAGTTAATAGCTTATGCATCATATCAATATTTATGAACATTTTTGGAATATATAGCCAGGGCCGTCGACAGGGGGAGACAACCGGGTATTTTGTCCCAGGCCCAGGCATGAGGGGGGGCCCAGAACTGGTCCCTCATGAAGATGCCATTAATCATTCTGTTTCATTTCAAAATGTGTTGATTTGGGGGAGAAAAATGTGCTATATTTGCATTCAATGAATGATTTCTGGTTCTTTTGCCTTTATTGTCTTCGAAAATAGATTCAAGAACCCACCTTCCACCCCTAATGCAGAAATGGTTTGGTCTTTGATTAAGGCGCCAAATAACACGGCACTATTCCATCATAACGCTTCGACAATAAGCGTGCGAGCCCATTTGCCAACATGCACAAGTCAGGAGCAAAGAAAAGAAAAGAGAAAAAGAGATGAAGAAGCCAAGAGCCTCAGGGGCTCACTGCATAGATATTTTAGAAAAGATTCAGATGATGCAGTGGGGCAGCTGAGCCAGGTAAGACACAGATAACTTTTTTCCAGCCCCGTAATGTAACCCCAGCACGCGCGACGCACCATTCATAATTATAAAGTAGGGGATAGCAGGGTACACTGAGTGAACACTGAAATGCACAGGGCATTGAATTATTTCATAAACATATCGGTTTAATAACACTGTGTTGCATATATCTCAATGAAGCAAAGAATAGCACATTGGCCCGCAATCATATCCAAATGTTTTAGGCACGCTTGCTGAGCTGCGCTGAGCTGGACTCCGGTTAGCTGAAAGCCCGTGGAACGCTGCCTCTTGTTAATTAAACCTTATTTTGTTGGAAATCATCCCGTGTAGATATGACGGCATGTGAAATTGCCAGCTAGATAGAGTTTAATGTAACGAATGGGCTATAAATGGGGTGTTTTGAGGTTAGTCTGTTGCAAAACATTAAACTTTCGCTTAGACTGGATACTCTTCAAACAATTCCCTTGCTCAAGTGAAAAATGATAGGCCTGTACATAGACGTCGCCAGACCCATTTTAGGGTAGCTCCAGCCACCCTATCTTATGGCAAAGCCACCCTATATTTTTTGCCCTTTTTTAAATTATTTATATTTTTATTTTTTTTCCCAAAAAAAACAAAGGCAGTAAAGCACTGAACATGAGCCATCAAGAACGCAAGTTAATCCGAACAACAGTTTCTGCTTGCTTATTTATTGTTTAATGCAGTATTATTAATATCGTTATGATTCCTCCTCATTGGCTCTGTGTCAAGCGTCACGTCGAGTGGTAGGCTAGTAGGACTTAAAAAACTACGCGGGCATTCTGCAGCAGGCGCGGTGCGGGCTTCCATTGAGTTGGGTTTGCAGAGAGTCAGAATTCTATGCTTTCATTTGCAGACACACACGGTGAGATTGTAATTTGATGTCAGCGGTTTGCATTTGCTTAACTTTACCTAGGCTATAAAGGCTTCATAACCTTGCAGTCATGGCTATCGAAAATGGCATAGTTAGTCAGCTGAATGACAACAAAGTCATAGACCGTTTTGCCACTCTGAAAATTAGAAGGCACTCTTTGATGCTTCCACCCACAAAGTAGAAAGTTTGTCTTAAGTCGTTCAAGTGGGTTTACTGATCCATTTCGAATAGTGATGGGAACAGATTGTTATCTGTATACTTATAAGTTGTACTATCTCCTGGATAGTTTTCATATACTGTTAATTTAATTTTACTTAATCTGTTAAATTGACATTTCCTTTGTTTCATAACACATCACTGCTATTTGCATTAAAACTTGTCAACAGACTAATGTGAAAAAGTCTCAAGGATATCCTTCTTTGTGATGATGCTATTGTCTATTGTCTACTGTCTATTTATGACAACTTGTATTTTAGGTTAAACTGTAGGTTATGAGCAAATCCATCAAAGACAAAGCCGTTTTTTTGTAATTTTCTCACATGTAGTAGACATACAAAGAAATTATAACTATGTTTCTCACTGTGCCAGGTGTAGACAAAGACATGCCAAAGTATACAGGACACACACACACACAGGGTTATTGCAAAGCAGCAGAGGGCGTATTGCAAAGTCATGTAAAGTAAATGGTGCAAAAGGTATAGTGCAAGTAATGTGGTAGACATATGGGGGGGTTTGAGACCAAGTTTTCATTCCTGGCTTAATGGCAGCATAGTGGTGCAGATTTCTAGTTTCCTGGCAGGCTATGGGTGGGGTGGGGGGTGGGGGGGTATGAAGATGTTGGTAAATCTGGTGGTTAGAGAACATAGTCTTCTGTAGAATGTTTACATGATGATTTGTGAAGCACTTGCCCTCTTCAGTTTGCGCAGGAATGCATGACACCTACCATTGTTTTTTTCACATTTTTGTAGTTTAGCTGGTGAAGTTGCTTCAGCAAGCAATTAAATGATGAAAGCAATTTTAAAATAGAATAGAAATGGTGGGAAGTGTGTCCCCAAGGTGTGATGCTCTTGAAATAATGAATTGATTGACAGCCTTAGTAGGTGCTCTGAAAAATGTTCGGCGCGCGCTGCGCGCGCACAATACCTTTTCTCCTCTGGGTGCTAAGCTACCCCTGTCTCTCAAACCTAGTGACGTCCCTGGGCCTGTATGAAAAGCGCAATTAATGAAAGTAGCCTAATAAGCCCTAAATGAATAAAACAACCTCTGTTTTATTGTTGTTGCTTACACGTTAAGATTTTGAAATCTTCTCGGTCCAGTTCTATATCCAGGGAACGTTGTAATCCTTTTGGTTTATCCGTAATAAACGTGTCAGCCCCCAGGTCAGATAGGCTAATGTTACGTGGTTGGGAGGGTGTCAATTTTTTTTGTAACATTCTAAATCGAGTACGGAAAGGACGTTTATGAAAAACAAGACAAAAAAATACACTGAAAAACTCACTGTACACATCACTAGTGGTGATGCTTCTATGTTCAGATTTTGGGAAAGCCATAACTCCGTTCTCATTGAGGCCCAGTTCCATCCCGTAAACAATCATTTTGGTTTATCAACTACCTGCGCTCAAACATGTCACAGGAGAGGCTCAATGGGCTGGCTATGCTCTCTATAGAGCGCGAACTTGCAAAGAAGCTGGACTTCAATGACCTTATTGACGACTTTGCCACAGCAAAAGTCCGGCGCATTGCATTTCGCACCTGAATAGCTGCAGACTAAGGAAATGTTCAAACTGTAAATATGTTGAAATGTTGAAATAAAATGGTTGACTGTTATAATGGGCTTGGAATACCTGTTATTTAAGGGTTGGAGTGAATGGAGACTGTGAAAAGAGGGGTTGGGTGTGGGTGGTTGCTGTGTGGCGATGTGCGTGCGCGCGTATGTGTGTGTGTGGGGGGGGGGGGGGGGGGGCACTCAGATTATTTGGGGGGGGCCCACTCAGATTATTTTGTCCCGGGCCCAGCCAAAGCTGTCAACGGCCCTGTATATAGCACCTTGTACATGTATTCACCCCGGAGACTTTTGCCACATTTTGCAGTGTTACAAAGTGGAACTGAAACTGGGATTTTATATATCATGACCCTACACAAAAGAGCCAATAATATTGATGTGTGTGGGTGGAATCTATATATTTTGTAAATCATTTACTTAAAAGCTGTGATTACACAAGTATAAAGAATGGTGGGCATTTAAAGTGTCATGTGATATCAATATAAAGACAGATCTTTCTAGAATAGCAAGGAGTTATCAAAACAAATCTGGGACAAAGTTCTAGAAAAGTATGAATCATTTTTAATATTAATGGCACAACAGCAAGTCTTCCTAGAGGGGGTTGTCCACCAAAATCAGAGGTTGTGTATGGAGGCCATGACTATGTAAGGAGCCTATTAGTTAGAGATTCAACCAAGAGGCCAAGGGTAACACTGAAGGACCTAGACTAGAGAGATGCGCAGTTTAGAGTGGAGAAGCTGTTCACAGGACAACCACAAACCTGAGCTGCATACCATATGTGGAAGGTCAAATCCAAAAGGCAAAGGTTGGAGACTCAGCAAATATGTGGGAAAAGGTTCTATAATCTGATCGGACCAAAACTGAACATTTTGGCCTTGGCACAAAGAGACACATTTGGTGGAAAGCTGACACTGCTCATCATCCTGAGAAAACCATTCTTAAAATGAAGCATGATGGTGGTAGTATCATGTTGAGAATTAGCTTCAGAAAAGAAAGAAGATAGGGAGGGATTATCTAAGGTTATATCCCAAATAGTTAAATTACAAACAGCATAAAGTGGTTTATTGCTCAGAATCTTGGTCTGGATTTGGGGTCTGGCTCCCCCCTTCTCTTTCTCTCTCTCTGTGTGTGTGTGTGTGTGTGTGTGTGTGTGTGTGTGTGTGTGTGTGTGTGTGTGTGTGTGTGTGTGTGTGCGTGTGTGTGTGTGCAGTTATCACTGGACTGTATAAATATTGGTAGATAGATTCTGCATTGTGCCATGCCAAGTGAATTAATATTGTAATCCATAAATAAATGTAATGTTGCCATTTGGCAGGTTTTCAACACAACAATCAATAAATAATTAACAAATGATATCTGAGTCAGTTCTCTGTCTCACAGAAATGAACACTGAAATTTTAACTCTTCCTCACATTTACTACAACACTTATGGCTTGTTTGTTTAATTTAATGTTTGACAAACCTCTATGTGTATTAATGATTCCAGTCCAGTCCTATTGGGTATTCAGTTTAGTTTGATCAATGTTGATAACTTATTGACTGGTAGGGGAAAGTTAGGGGCAACAACTGAGAATATTTTTTTTCCAAGGTTAGTTAGGTTAGCCATTAAATGTATATATAAAGGGATAAAAAATGTTTGATGTGTCATTCTTTAAGGAATAAAATTTGAAACTGTTGGCATATTGACTGGGTATGAAAGAAAGAAAACACCTGTTTTTGGAAAATAATAATAAGCCTTTATTTGTCACATGTACACTCAAGCACAGACTTAGGCACACAGTGAAATTTCATCCTCTGCATTTAACCCATCTGAAGCAGTGAACACACATGCACACACAAGTGAGCAATATGCACACACACACACACACACACACACACACACACATATATATATATATATATATATATATATATATATATATATATATATATATATATATATATATATATATCCAGAGCAGTGGGCAGCTATGCTACAGCGCCAGAGGAGCAGTTGTGGGTTTGGTGCCATTACGCAAGGGCACTTCAGCCCAACCTCAGGCCATGGCTGCCCCATGGCCATTTAAAGTAACCAGTTAACCTAACTGCATGTCTTTGAACTGTGGGGAAAACCAGAGCACCTGGAGGACACCCACACAGACACGGGTAGAACATGCAAACTCCACACAAAAAGGCGCCCGTCGGCCGCTGAGCTCGGACCCAGAACCTTCTTGTTGTGAGGTGACGGTGCTAACCACTACACCAACTTAGGGGTGGTAAAAGTAACTCCATTTTGTACCAGGCCACATCACACTGCTTCATCCCATCAGTGAATACTTCCCCCTTCCATACTGGTATGTGTTACTGGCATTTACATTTTATTGAACTGGCTCATGATTTTCTCAAAATTCATGACATTTACAATTTGATTACAATTTATAACAATCAGGATAGAATAATAACAGTAATGCACAATAATAAGCAATAATGAAGTAGCTTAGACAAACACAGAATACTGATCACCTCATAAGGTAATAGCATAAAAAAAGACACACACACACACACACACACACACACACACACACACACACACACACACACACACAAACTGCGCACTCAAAAGGAGATACCTGAGGGTGTTTCTGGATCAATGTTGAATTACTCTCAGAAGACCTCAGTATTCAGGCATTTCTTCAAGGTTGTGAAAGAATCTTAGAGTAAATAAAGCCGAGCAATTTATGCCTCCATCAAAGAACTGACACCAAATCATTGTTTACTGTGACAGAATGACGTCGCATTTCTACCTCAAAGTTCACTTCTGGGGGTACCACATGCCTAAAACAAACTCTACTGCACTTGTATTACATTATTTTCTTTCAGAACCAGGGGCTTATCCAGACTTTTTATGATTTTGTGGCTATGTTTAACCCACTGATTAAATGGCAATAGATTGTTTTTAGTCATGTAATTCTGATGATGAGTGAAATCCAGATTTGGGGAAGAATTGAAGCAGAAAACACAACCTACAGTGGTGCTTGAAAGTTTGTGAACCCTTTAGAATTTTCTATATTTCTGCATAAATATGACCTAAAACATCATCAGATTTTCACACAAGTCCTAAAAGTAGATAAAGAGAACCCAGTTAAACAAATGAGACAAAAATATTATACTTGGTCATTTATTTATAAAGGAAAATGATCCAATAATACATATCTGTGAGCGGCAAAAGTATGTGAACCTTTGCTTTCAGTATCTGGTGTGACCCCCTTGTGCAGCAATAACTGCAACTAAACATTTCCTGTAACTTTTGATTAGTCCTGCACACCGGCTTGGAGGAATTTTAGCCCATTCCTTCGTACAGAACAGCTTTAACTCTGGGATGTTGGTGGGTTTCCTCACATGAACTGCTCGCTTCAGGTCCTTCCACAACATTTCGATTGGATTATGGTCAGGACTTTGACTTGGCAATTCCTTCTCTTGTGATTCAGTTCATGGACAGATGTCATTTTCCTTTGGAATTCACTGGTATAACTCAGAATTCATTGTTCCACCAGTGATGGCAAGCCGTCCTGGCCCAGATGCAGCAAAACAGGCCCAAACCATTATACTACCACCACCATGTTTCACAGGTGGGATAAGGTTCTTGTGCTGTAATTCCTTTCTCAAAACATAACGCTTCTCATTTAAACCAAAAAGTTCTATTTTGGTCTCATCCACCCACAAAACACTTTTCCAATAGCCTTTTGGCTTGTCCACGTGATCTTTAGCAAACTGCAGATGAGCAGCAGTGTTCTTTTTGGAGAGCAGTGGCTTTCTCCTTGCAACCCTGCCATGCACACCATTGTTGTTCAGTGTTCTCCTGATGGTGGACTCATGAACATTGACATTAGCCAATGTGAGAGAGGCCTTCAGTTGCTTAGGAGTTACCCTGGGGTCCTTTGTGACCTCGCCGACTATTACATGTCTTGCTCTTGGAGTGATCTTTGTTGGTTGACCACTCCTGGGGAGGGTAACAATGGTCTTGAATTTCCTCCATTTGTACACAATATGTCTGACTGTGGATTGGTGGAGTCTGAACTCTTTAGAGATGGTTTTGTAACCTTTTCCAGCCTGATGAGCATCAACAATGCTTTTTCGGAGGTCCTCAGAAATCTCCTTTTTTTGTGCCATGGTACACTTCCACAAACGTCTTGTGAAGCTCAGACTTTGATAGATCCTTGTTCTTTACATAAAACAGGGTGCCCACTCACACCTGATTGTCATCCCATTGATTGAAAACATCTGACTCTAATTTCACCTTCAAATTAACTGCGAATCCTAGAGGTTCACATACTTTTGCCACTCAAAGATATGCAATATTGGATAATTTTCCTCAATAAATAAATGACCAAGTATAATATTTTTGTCTCATTTGTTTAACTGGGTTCTCTTTATCTACTTTTAGGACTTGTGTGAAAATCTGATGATGTTTTAGGTCATATTTATACAGAAATATAGAAAATTCTAAAGGGTTCACAAACTTTCAAGCACCACTGTAAGCTCCTTGTGGTTTCTCAGTTTGACTGATTTGAGCAACCATAAATGACATATACCTTCAGGGTATCCTTGTTGCTGTCATCGGGGCCACATGCTTGCTACTGAACAACACTATACTTGTTGATAATCCTTGCTATTCCAACCTTTCAAAATTCCCATCAGTGTCGCAGAGGTCATTTTATTATTATTCAAACTAGCCTATTACAGTGAGCTCTACGAAGTTGTTCAGTTTAGTATCATGTTACATTGGAACTGCTTCTACTTTTCCTCCTCCTCCTTCTACTACTACTACTACTACTACTACTAATGTTTTACTTGGGTGGCTATGCTTTATGCTTGGGTGGCACTGGCCTCCCCTTAGCTACACCCATGATAGAACCAATGTATGGTGTCTGAAGTGTGCTTTTAAAATGTTCAGCTAAAATGACAGTGTAGAATTTTCCCCAACAAATGCATTATGTGGGCTGCACGGTGGTGTAGTGGTTAGCGCTGTTGCCTCACAGCAAGTAGGTGCGGGTTCAAGCCCCGTGGCCAGCGAGGGCCTTTCTGTGCAGAGTTTGCATGTTCTCCCCGTGTCCGCATGGGTTTCCTCCAGGTGCTCCGGTTTCCCCCCACAATCCAAAGACATGCGGATTAGGTTGACTGGTGACTCTAAATTGACTGTAGGTGTGAATGTGAGCGTGAATGGTTGTCTGTGTCGATGTGTCAGCCCTGTGATGACCTGGCAACTTGTCCAGGGTGTACCCCGCCTTTCACCCGTAGTCAGCTGGGATAGGCTCCAGCTTGCCTGCAACCCTGTAGAACAGGATAAAGCGGCTAGAAATAATGAGATGAGAAATGCATCGTTTTATTTCTATATTCCAGAAAAATAATCAAATTTTGGGTGCTAACAGTAACCCTGCTTCACATCGATCACAGCACACCACCCAATCTTTGATTATTTTTATATAACAGCATGTTCACCAAAACTCCTTATGGATAACAATCGATCAAGGACCGTGACATCGCCCGGTATGGCGCAGCTGGGGCCCCACCCTGGAGCCAGGCCTGGGGTTGTGGCTCGTATGCGAGCACTTGGTGGCCAGGCCTTTGCCCATGGGCTCAGCCCGAAGCGGTGATGTGTAGCCATAGGGGATTGGTGCAGTGTGGATTGGCTGGCAGTCGAAGGCAGGGGCCTCGACGACCTGATCCCCGAACACAGCGGCTAGCTGTTGGGACATGGAATGTCACTTTGCTGGGGGGGAAAGAGCCTGAGCTTGTGCGTGCAAGAGGTTGAGAGGTACCGGCTGGAGATAGTCAGGCTCACCTCCATGCACAGCTTGGGCTCCGGGACCCAGCTCCTCGAGAGGGGCTGGACTCTCCACTTCTCTGGAGTCGCCCATGGTGAATGGCGGTGGGCTGGTGTGGGCTTGTTTATAGCTCCCCAGCTCAGCCGCCATGTGTTGGAGTTTACCCCAGTGAATGAGAGGGTCGCCTCTCTGCGCCTTCGGATCGGGGAGAGGGCTCTTGCTGTTGTTTGTGCCTATGGGCCGAATAGCAGTATAGAGTATCCGGCCTTCTTGGAGTCCCTGGGAGGGGTACTGAGAGGTGCTCAGACTGGGGACTCCATTGTTCTACTGGGGGACTTCAACGCTCACATGGGCAACGACAGGGATACCTGGAGGGGCGTGATTGGGAGGAATGGCCTCCCCAATTTGAACCTGAGTGGTGTTTTGTTATTGGACTTCTGTGCTAGTCACGGTTTGTCCATAACGAACACCATGTTCAAGCATAGGGGTGTCCATAAGTGCACGTGGCACCAGGACACCTTAGGTCGGAGGTCGATGATCAACTTTGTTGTTGTTTAATCGGCTCTCCGGCCCTATGTCTTGGACACTCGGGTGAAGAGAGGGGCTGAGCTGTCAACTGATCACCACCTGGTGGTGAGTTGGATCCGCTGGTGGAGGAGGAAGCCGGACAGACCTGGCAGGCCCAAACGTATGGTGAGGGTCTGCTGGGAACGTCTGGCCGAGCACTCTGTTGGGGAGGTCTTTAACTCCCACCTCCGGGAGAGCTTCTCCCAGCTTCTGAGGGAGGCGGGGGACATCGAGTCTGAGTGGACCATGTTCTCTGCCTCCATTGTCAATGCGGCTGTTCGGAGCTGTGGCCGCAAGGTCTCCGGTGCCTGTCGTGGCGGCAATCCCCGAACCTGGTGGTGGACACCGGAAGTAAGGGATGCCGTCAAGCTGAAGAAGGAGTCCTATCAGGCCATGTTGGCCTCTGGGACTCCTGAGGCAGCTGACGGGTATCGGCAGGCCAGGCGTGTGGAAGCTCAGGCAGTTGCGGAGGCAAAAACTCGGAACTGGGAGGAGTTCAGTGAGGCCATGGAGGAGGACTATCGGTTGGCCTCGAAGAAATTCTGGCAAACCATCTGGCGCCTCAGGAGGGGGAAGCACTACTCTGCCAACACTGTTTGCAGTGCGGGTGGGGAGCTGTTGCCCTCAACTGGGGACATTGTCGGGCGGTGGAAGGAATACTTCGAGGATCTCCTCAATCCCACCATCACGTCTTCCATTGAGGAAGCAGAGGCTGATGACTCAGAGGTGGACTCGTCCATTACCCAAGCCGAAGTCACTGAGGTGGTTAGCAAGCTCCTCGGTGGCAAGGCACTGGGGGTGGATGGGATCCGCCCAGAGTATTTCAAGTCTCTGGATGTTGTGGGGCTGTCTTGGCTGACACGCCTCTGCAACATCGCGTGGCGGTCGGGGACAGTGTCTCTGGAGTGGCAGACTGGGGTGGTGGTCCCTCTTTTTAAGAAAGGGGACCGGAGAGTGTGTGCCAATTATAGGGGACTCACACTTCTCAGCCTCCCAGGGAAGATTTACTCCAGGGTACTGGAGAGGAGAATTCGGCCAATAGTCGAACCTCGGATCCAGGAGGAACAATGCGGTTTTTGTCCTGGTAGCGGAACACTGGACCAGCTCTATACCCTTCATAGGGTGCTCGAGGGTTCATGGGAGTTTGCCCAACCAGTCCACATGTGCTTTGTGGATCTGGAGAAGGCATTCGACCATGTCCCTCGTGGTATTCTGTGGGGGGTGCTTCAGGAGTATGGGGTTCAGGGCTCTTTGCTAAGGGCTTTCCGGTCCCTGTACGAATGGAGGAGGAGTCTGGTTTGCATTGCTGGCAGTAAGTCAGACCTGTTCCCAGTGCATGTTGGACTCTGGCAGGGCTGCCCTTTGTCACCGGTTCTGTTCATAATTTTTACGGACAGAATTTCATACCTTCAGCATGCACTGGGGCAGTTTGCAGTCGAGTGTGAAGCGGCTGGGATGCGAATCAGCACCTCCAAGTCCGAGGCCATGGTTCTCGACCGGAAAAGGGTGGCTTGCCCTCTCCAGGTTGGTGGAGAAGTCCTGCCTCAAGTGGAGGAGTTTATGTATCTCGGGATCTTGTTCATGAGTGAGGGAAGGATAGAGCGTGAGATCGACAGGCAGATCGGTGCGGCTTCCGCAGTGATGCTGTCGCTTTACCGGTCTATCGTCGTGAAGAAGGAGCTGAGCCAAAAGGCGAAGCTCTCGATTTACCGGTCGATCTACGTTCCGACTCTCACCTATGGTCATGAGCTTTGGGTAATGACCAAAAGAACAAGATCGCGGATACAAGCGGCCGAAATGAGTTTCCTTCGCAGGGTGGCTGGGCACTCCCTTAGAGATAGGGTGAGAAGCACAGTCACTCGGGAGGGGCTCAGAGTAGAGCCGCTGCTCCTCCACATCGAGAGGAATCAGATGAGGTGGCTCAGGCATCTCTTTCGGATGCCTCCTGGATGCCTCCCTGGGGAGGTGTTCCAGGCATGTCCCCCCGGGAGGAGGCCCTGGGGAAGACCCAGGACACGCTGGAGGGACTATGTCTCTTGGCTGGCCTGGGAACACCTCGGTGTTCTTCCCGAGGAGCTGGCCGAGGTGTCTGGGGAAAGGGAAGTTTGGGCTTCCATGCTCAGACTGCTGCCTCCGCGACCCAGCCCCGGATAAGCGGAAGAAGACGAGACGAGACGAGACACGTTGCCAAGTGTTTAATTCTTTACTTAAAAAGCAATTCATACTCTAGAATCAATGAGAAAACATTTGGAGAAGTTTTAGCCAATGATTTGAATGTGCAATAATATTTTACACACAAGGCTGCTCTTCAGTCCAGTATTTGTTTTTTAATGCAGTATAAATGCTCTGTCACACCCTCTCATTGGCAAGATGTGTGTAGGCGTGACATTGCGCATCATACCTTGATGTGACACAAGTTGCTTTTCTTTTGTGAACAATGAAAAGGAAATGTCACACCAATCTGTACTTATGGAAGATCCAGGGGAAGGTCAATGCTTTTAAACATTGTGCTCCAGTATTCCTGATCTCCTCCTCTTCTTGATTCACAAATGCACATACACACACACCTCTTCTCCTTGTCATCACATTGCCAAAATTTCTTCCTTTCTTTCTGACAGACCTCATTCACTCCTCACAAACTCTTCCTGAACAAAATCACTTCTCTGTGACAAATCTGATGTAAGGAAGAACTTCAAGCCATTTTATAGCAAGATTCTGCTTTGCGCGCGTGTGTGTGTGTGTGTGTGTGTGTGTGTGTGTGTGTTTAGTATTTCTCTTAGATTACATTTCATTTAGTTATATTATTAACACAACCCCATTTCCAAAAAAGTTGGGACACTGCATAAAATAGGATTAAAAACAGAATGGGATAAGGTGCAAATTACAGAAACCCTATATTTCATTGAAAGTAGTACAAAGACAATATATTAATGTTTAAAATGGAAAATTTAATTGTTGTTTGAAAAATATATGCTCATTTTGAATTTGATGCCAGATAAGGGCATATTTACCACTGTGTTGCATCACCTTTACTTTTATCAACACTCCAATATTGAAAGTGAAATGTTGTCCCGTTCTTGCCTGATATAGGATTTCTGCTGCTCAACAGTTCAGGGTCTGCTTTGTCATATTTAGTTTTTCATAATGTGGCAAATGTTTCCAATGGGATACAGGTCTGGACTGCAGGCAGGCCAGTTTAGCACCTGGACTCTTTTACTCTTTTGAACTGTGCGCTGATAACAAGCCTGATGGTCCCTCGCCTCTTTAGCTTGGAGAACGTGGTGTCCATAATTTCCAAAAAGAATTTTAAATTTTGATTCATCAGACCACAGGACAGTTTTCCACTTTGCCTCAGTCCATTGTAAATGAACTCAGGGCCAGGGAAAACGGTAGTGTTTCTGGATATTCTTTATATATGGTTTTAACTTACAATTGTGGATGCAGTGATGAATTGTGTTCAAAGACAATGGTTTTCAGAAGTGTTCCTGAGCCCATGCAGTGATTTCCACTACAGAATTGTGTCTGTGTTTAATGCAATGCCATCTGAGGGCCTGAAGATCACAGATATCCATTGTTGATTTTCAGCCTTATCTCTTACATACAGAGATTCCTCCAAATTCTCTGAATATTTTAATGATATGTACCATAGATGATGTGATCCATAAATTCTTTGCAATTTTACATTGAAGAACGTTATTCTTAAATCATTGCATTATTTGCCCACATAGTCTTTCACACAGCGGTGAACCCATCCCCATCTTTACTTCTGAGAGACTCTGCGTCTCTGGGATGCTCTTTTTTTTTTATACCCAATCATGTTACTGACCTGCTGCTAATTAACCAAATTAGGTTTCTTTTTAACATTACACAAATTTTCCAGTCTTGCCCCTGTCCCAACTTTTTTGAAACATGTTACTGGGATGAAATTCAAAATGAGCAAATATATTTTTCAAAAAAACAAGAGAATTTCTCAGTTTCAACATTTGATATGTTGTCTGTGTACTATACTCATGGGCGCCGCCAGGGGGGGAAAGGTTAGAACAATTCTAGGGGCCCAGCACTGCCATGGGGCCCTTTAAGGGGCGATTTTTTGATGATCTTTTGATGATTTTAATAAGACTTTTGAAATAACAACAATGCAATATTCCATCTGGTAAAATGAGCTAATTGAACAAGGTTGTCTATTTCTTGAGTTCTTCAACATATTGTCATTTAACCCTCCCCCTTTTGTGAAATGGTACGGTCCAGTTCTGGTAGAAGCGCGATGCGTTAAATCTGTGTGCTGATCAGTGCAATGCTACTTGCTGCTGTGTCGCGGTGCAGCAGCCAGACAGCCAGCAGTGGAGTGCGTACAGTCTATGATCGCTAAATATCAAGAGTGGCTGTCAAAAATGTAAAGAAAGGCAACTGAAAGCTGAGAGGGACCAGAGAGGCAGACAACTGGTCACTCAGTTTTTCCCAAAGAAAGGTAGCTAATCGCTCACATGTGTGTTCAAAATATTAGCGAATGGTAAATGAACAGTATGAACGTGGTTGGATTAGCCTATCAAGAGAACACTTTTACAGTTTGTACAGTGACATTTTTTCCATTTTAATAACTGAACTGACTTGTGTGATAAACAAGATGAAATATTACGTTATGCTGGTGCTAATAACTAGTGCTAATAACCAGTTTCATAACTAATGGGGTTCCCTAAATATGCCCAGATTCAGCCTCAGGGGGACCTCCGTCCTACCAAACCACTGAACCCCCCTTTGGAGAAGGAGGTAAGCAGCAATACAACCCATAAATGCTTTAGGATTGAAGTTTTTAATGAGCGAGCGCCATATACAGTTTGCTAGATTAAAGTGTTGCTAATGTAACAGACGTTGCGTTGTGTTGTTCGCCAGTCTTTTTATTCTGAAGAAATGAGACACAAATACACTGCTGAGGACGGGCTGCAAACGTCCAGTGGCATTGGCGCTTACATTTCCAAAACGAACTGAAGGAGGCCAGCGCCTCGTTCCCATAACTACCTGCGCTCTTAAAGGGCCAGCGCAGAATTTCCCCACCACTACACACAATGGCAAGTGGAAAAAAATAAACCCGTTACACTAATAACGGACACCAGTCAAGTGTTTGACATGGTTGTGTGTGTGGAATGTTCACACATTCTAAACCATTGGTTTCAACCATTGGTTAATACATAAAATGTAATAAAGTCACAAACTCAAGGTCCATGGGCTATCAAAAGTCAAATAATGACAATAGTGCAATTGTGACGAGGGTGGGCAAAGTTGGGGGGCCCAAAATTCTAATCTTTCATGGGGCCCAAAATTTCTGGTGGCGCCCCTGACTATACTGAATGAAATATAGAGTTTCCATGATTTGCAAATCACCACATTCTGTTTTATTTACGTTTTACACACCTTCCCTACTTTTTTGGAAATGGGGTTGTATATAGAAAACCTTTTTTTCATTTTTAATTTAAAAGATATTTCAACTGAGAGGTGTGTATCACTAATATGAAAAGCTGTAAAAATAAATAAAAGTCCATATTTGATGGTAGTTCTTCCTCAGTGTGGGTTTCCTCTTGGGTCATAAATAAGGCAAAGAAAAGGAAACTCATTTAAACAGTGTTCCTTTTATGGGTCCCTTAGTGTGGAAGGCCCCACAATGGACCCGAAAATAATCATGAGTCTCAGTGTTTCAGTGTAATTTCATTAAGGCTTAACGATAACTGCACACATTTCAGCTACATATACAACCAAACTGGGAAAAGGGAAAGTGGTGAACAGACTTAGATATTCATCAATAACAACAACATAAAAATAGAAAGTGTAAGCTTTTTGTGAAAAATAGCTTTACAGCAACATATTCATTATGAACTGATCAATGAACACTGTTAGAAAAAGCTAACATGAAAGTACTAAACTGTGTATGCATTAAATTATAAACTGGGGTCAACTTAAGGAGTATAAATATTAAGAAACAGCATTACATAAGGAACTAGAAAGGCACTTTGTAGAGTGCATACCTCTGGCAAGCCACATACTAGAATATCCACAAAAAGATCCTGGATCCACATACATATCCAGATTTGCATCAAAATCAAATCAATTGTTCCTTGGTCCATGGCTCACATTTCCTCAAAATTTCATCAAAATGATTTTTGAGTTACGTTGGGAACAGATAAATAAACAAATGGAGGTGAAAACATAGCCTCCTCTAACAAAGTTGGTAGAGGTAACAAACGTAAATCTGTGGTACAGAATTGAAATCAATAATAGTCTAGAATTTCTAAAGATACGTTCAACAATAATAGCCCAGTGTATACTTTTGGGGAAAAAAAGTTAGCAAATGTGTTCATTTAATGTAAATGACAACATATTGCATAAAAAACTGAATTATTTTGTGAGTCAAATATCTGTAAAAACATGCTGATGGATTTTTTGTTTGTTTGTTGTTAACTGTTTATTAATTGTAGAATTGCTGTAAAATCTGCCATTCGCCAGAATGACATTCATTACTGCATGAATTCAGTTGGCATGCCACAATGCAGAATATATTTCCCAATATTTATACAGTCTAGGGATGATTGCGCGCGCGCGTGCGCACACACACACACACACACACACACACACACACACACACACACACACACACACACACACACAAAGCCAGGCTGATTCCATTTTCTAACTGTGTGAATATCAGGTCTGTAGTGAGACCCAGATCAGCACCTTAATTATAGGATTGTTTGTCAATAATTATTTGTTTGTCTATACTTTACATTCAAATAATAACTCAAAAATATGTCTGTGTAGACAAGTTGGAAATAGATTATTACATCCAGCTTCCTGGGGAAAAAAAAAAGACGGTGATCTTGATTGAGATAGTAAGCCAAGAATCAGGCCAAAACTCTGAGCACAAAGTCCAAAACCAGACCAAGACTCCGGGAACAGAAAATCAGACTCCAACCAAAACACTGAACAGAAAGACCTAGAACCAGGTCAAGACTCTGAGCAGTGAGACTCAAACCCTAACCAAAGTGCTCAGCAGCAAGACCTAGAACCAGCCCAGGAACCCAAGCAGTGAAAGCCAGAACCAGACACTGACTTTGGACCCTTTGGACCCTGAATCCCACAACCAGACCAAGACAACAGAGAGAGCAAATAAAATGCAGAACAGTTAGACCCAGAACGAGACAAAAACTTCAAGCACCAAGACCCAAAATGATTTTGGGCCTAGAAACCCAGAACCAGACCAAGACACTGAGAACAGAGATACAGGCTCCAACCAATATACTAAACAATAAGACCCAGATCCAATCCAGAACTCTAAGAACCAAGGCCAAGGTTCAGATAAACACTTTAGATCCTGAAACCCAGAACCAAACCAAGACTTAGAGCAGGGGTTCTCAACCTTTTCTATTTTAAGGCCCACCTATTCATACTTGTAATGAGTTGGGGCCAATTAAAAAAGATCCCCAATTATTTTGGCTCATCTATTCTATTAGAATCTAGTAATCTATTGTAAAGTATATTAATGGAATGCAACATCACTCCCTGTTACAGATGGGAGCCCAATAATTAAATAAATGCAATAATAAAAAACTGTTTTTAATTGTTCAGCCGGCGGCACGGTGGTGTAGTGGTTAGCGCTGTCGCCTCACAGCAAGAAGGTCCTGGGTTCGAGCCCCGGGGCCGGCGAGGGCCTTTCTGTGTGGAGTTTGCATGTTCTCCCCGTGTCCGTGTGGGTTTCCTCCGGGTGCTCCGGTTTCCCCCACAGTCCAAAGACATGCAAGTTAGGTTAACTGGTGACTCTAAATTGGCCGTAGGTGTGAATGTGAGTGTGAATGGTTGTCTGTGTCTATGTGTCAGCCCTGTGATGACCTGGCGACTTGTCCAGGGTGTACCCCGCCTTTCGCCCGTAGTCAGCTGGGATAGGCTCCAGCTTGCCTGCGACCCTGTAGAAGGATAAAGCGGCTAGAGATAATGAGATGAGATGAGAATTGTTCAGCCCGGTGATAACCTGGTCACTTGTCCAGGGTGTATCCCACCTTTCGCCCATAGTCAGCTGGGATAGGATCCAGCTTGCCTACAACCCTGTAGAACAGGATAAGCAGCTACAGATAATAGATGGATGGATGTTTTTAATTGTAGGTGTTGTATTTAAAACTGTATGGATGTGCCAGAAGCCAACATAAAACCACGCATGCAAGGCATTCTCAGTCAAAAGGGAATTAATGATCCAAAAGTGGAGTCTGGTCCATTAACACAAGAATTTATTGCCATGTTTGTGTACAGCAAACAAGCAAGTTATTAAAACCAAGAAGTACACTCAAAAGAAGTGGATATAGAAACCACTCAATGGTATTAGATCCTTACACATTAACAAAGAAGGATTTTTCCTACGAGTTGGAAAATTATCCGTCCGTTGAGTTCCCCGACATCTCAAACTACCTGGTGCTGCAGACATGTTCTACACAGACACACAGATGAAAACCTGGAAATATGGAAGTGTACAACTTTTTATATGGATAAAGATCTGGGGATCAAGACACTACAAGATAAATCCTGTATCATTTATGTCTGGGTAAGGAGGAATTTTTTGGGGTTTTGTATGCATCTTCGTGATGTTTGCCAGGACACTACAAGTTTTAGTATTGGGTGGAAACAAACCACAGCTGCTCGATTCTCAATTCTCCCTGCTCTTCTCTTCCAGGTAAATCATTCACAAAGATCCACAGAAACCCATTTAAAGACCTGGGTATTACACATATTATATACGCATTAGTTTACAATATGGCAACTACAATCAAGCAGTATACAAAAACACATGAGGACTTAAGTGTCTCCTGAATTTCAAAACATCACGAAATAATTGAAAATGGTGAGAAAAATGATTTGCAAATCCAAACAAAATAAATCAGAGGAATTTACAAACCTTTCACAAAGTAATCACTGCAAACTCAAGCATTCTTCCACTCCTTTTGATCGCAGTGAAAGGTTCAAGAGCCACCTTTCTTGTCATCTTTTGGTAAAATCCTTTGCTATTTCACCCCTTCTTATCACTTCATAGGGAACCCGGAAGAAACTTTTATCAGTTTCACAGTTTGTTCGATTAGAGCAGCCCAAAACAAAGCAAACATAGGGCATTTTAACAACTAACAAGGTGCTCCAGCGATAGTAACGCTTTGTGAACAGTGCGCTCTGCTGACCACCACTTCATGTCTTGCATATCTAATGAGGTGGATGTGATGTCAGATGCAACCCAGCAATTGTACCCTACTAAAAGTTAGCTTCAACTTGAAGAAAAATCCATGGCCCAATAGATGGTGCTTTGTGACCCACTAATGGGCCACAGCCCAGTGGTTGAGAAACAGTGACTTAGAGAACACAGAATCAAACCCCAACCAAATGCTGAAAAGTCAGATCCAGAAAAAGACTTTGAGCATGAAACCAGAACCAGATCTACACTCTAGAATCAAGGCCCAGAACTAGACCAAGAATCTTAGCCATAAACCCTACAACCAGACTGAGACTTGGAGAACTGAGAATCAGACCCTAATCAAACTGCTGAACATTAAGAACCAAAACTAGCCAAAGCCTCTAAACACCCACAAACAGAATCAGAGCAGGAATTTGAACCTTGAAACCCAAAATTAGACAAAGCCTTGGAGCAAAGAGACCCAGAACTAGACAAAGACTCAAATCAGCAACACCCAGATCCAGAACAAAACGTTGTGTTTTGGGAGAACTTTGGGAAAACCAGACCAAGACCAAAATGCTGAACTAAATGTCATGACTTTGAGCATTGGGACCCAACACCAGACCAAGACTCTGCACACCAAGTTCCAGACCCAGAGCAAATCACTGCACACCAAAACTCAGATCCACATTTTTGCTGCAGCCTCCATCTTGCCTGTTGCATATTTGAATGGGAATTGCCCACAATTACCCACTACATACCCAGCGATTTATCATGTTTAGTTTTGAGGAAGCCATGAAAATGTGAAGTAGTGTCCCAGCTCTGTGTGTCTGCACAATGCAGAATTTGGAAAGACAGTCTGAAAAATTGTTCCTGCCAACATCCCCATGGGCTCCTGCTTAGGTTTCCAATCTTCTTTCAATCCTGTGCCAGGTTATGGAATGTGAACGATGAATATGGAGGACGTCTCAATCATTCCGAATCATGATGAATATTTAGCCTGCAGTTGCAAAATAGAGTGATCCCCTAGAGAAGCTTTGAGGATTTGATGCATTGCTAAGAAACACATGCAGCAGACAGGGAGGGGATGAAACAGAAGCAGTGAGACAACAATATAAAGAGATAATTTGTATTTGATATTGAAAATAGCAGGTGGAAGTGTTTGGTTTTGTGTGCGCGTGAGTCTGACAGCAGTAGACAGTCTGATGGTGTGATGCAATAACACAAGTGGAGCAGTAGTTTGTCTTTCTGATGAATGGTTTACTGGCCCATGGGCTAATAGACCCTGTCTGAGATTTATAGGAAATTTCACCACAACAGAGCAAATGAAACGGAACTGCGGCAATAAATAAATAAATAAATTAGATGCTGTCATATAGAATGGGGGAGAAAATTTCATATTCAGCCAAACTATATGTGCGTTTCTTAATCTATAGTGGATTATACCAGTTTATACCAGTGTTTTTCAATACTTGATTCTGATTGGTCAGAAGCCTTTGATTAATTTTCTATAACAGCAGCTTTGTCAGTAATGTGAGCTATAACTCAAATCACAGCGTTATATTATTGCCTGTGCCCTAATATCGTATTATTTCTGTAGTAACAAGTTATACAATGACTCATATGGTGGACTCTCCCCATAAAGAGATTTTTTTTTAAAAATTACTGAGATGTTTATTTAGCAATTTATGGGAGGGATCTCTAGTGTTAGCACTTTGTAACATCCGGAAGTAAAGCTGTAAGTTTTCCTACGCAGGAAGGTCTTCAGGATGGAAGAATTTTACACTTTGTGGTTTTTCAGGAAAATAACAAGCTGCATTTTTTTTGTCTTATTAACTTCAAGAAAGCATAAAGAGAGACAGGATGGTGAGGGAACGACTGTTTATAGCTGCTATAATGTAAGTGATAAAAAGAACTTGTTTCATAACATTAAATGTAACAATAAATGGATGAATTCAGCTTATTCATTTATGATTGAAACATTTTAATCATTGACAAATTGGTGAGGTATAAGAGGACACTTCAGGGTGTGCTGTTACAGGAAAATAATCAACTTCAAGGTGGAAACAGTGACTTCACTTTGCACCAGGCTTGATTATATACATATAAAATCACTCCCATCATGCTTTATTCCTTAATTAAATATAACTGGCCGTGCTTCCTGTCACTTTTACTGTGCATTATGATAAAGCAAACATATCTAGAGGACTCAACATGATCACATGACTCATATAAAAACTGAGAAAAGTGAGAGCAAGGGGTCAGTTCGAGGTCACTGTCATCTTCTCATTAGACTTCATTGGTACATAATCCACGAAAGCTGCTTTTGCTCATTATAACTCTTAGAAAAATAATGTGAGATTTTAATGTGTGGTGCTTCAGGAATAATGTCCTTCAACCTCAGCCCTGAAGAGCCATCAGAATTTTCAATGATGCCTTTATTTCTCCATTTTATTTCTTTTACAGCACCTTTGTCACAGTGTGTATAATCAAATTTGATATGGCTAGTGCATTAAAACATGATATTAAAGCTGTACAGGGAAAACTACAGATTTATTGTAATGTGAAATTATCTCTGGTGTTTATATTCCTGATAATTAAAGATCAGATTTTTTTTTTGCTGATATTGAATACATTGCTTGACATGTTGCTTATAGAAAACTGTCCAAAGAATAGATGTACTTACACTTTTACCATCATTAAGAAATTCAGATTTCATGAATATGCAAATTAGGATTGCCTCCAACCCTACACACCCCCTTCACACCCTGCCCCTCATATCGTATAGCCTACATTTTTTTTTTTTACATTACTGCATCATTGGCTTTTTTTTTAATATAATGATGTAAAAACACCTACCTGTGATTCGGATCTGCTTTTTAAAAGAACGTCAAAACCAATGCAGTGATATTTTTCACATTTTAACCAGCTTTCACACTCAAATTAATTCCTCCAAAAGCATTTAATCACTTTCTAAAGAGCAGCAGCTAAAATATAGTATTCTTGAATGGCTAAAATCCTCAGAAATGAGCAATACTTACCAATATTGCTCAGAACCAGCATATGTTTCAACCTTCAACTTCTAGTGCCTTTTGACAGATCCAGAAATTTTGTTACTAGATTCACTGTAATTACTAAATAGTGCATAGTAATAATTGGTATAAATGAGCTGAATTAATGTTTAGGGTTTTGTATTAGTAGAACTTTTCAGTCATTTTTTACACTTCATGTGAAAAACAAGAACAACTGTACCAAATTTTAGCATGGCCATGACAACAAATGGCAAACCCAACAATAGTCCAGCACTAAACAGTATAAACCAGTATGAACCAGTTGTTTGATATAAGCTGCTTTTTATTCTTCAGCAGCTTCAAACACACACACACACACACACACACACACACACACACACACACACACACTATATATATATATATATATATATATATATATATATATATATATATATATATAAGAGAGAGAGAGAGAGCACGTCATGTTCTCCCCGTGTCTGTGTAGGTTTCCTCCAGGTGCTCCGGTTTCCCCCATAGTCCAAAGACATGCAGGTTAGGTTAACTGGTGACCCTAAATTGGCCGTAGGTGTGAATGTGAGTGTGAATGGTTGTCTGTGTCTATGTGTCAGCCCTGTGATGACCTGGCGACTTGTCCAGGGTGTACCCCGCCTCTCACCCATAGTCAGCTGGGATAGGCTCCAGCTTGCCTGTGACCCTGTAGAACAGGATAAGCGGCTACAGATAATTGATTTATGGAGATGTATATAAAAATTCAAAATCATCTGATTTTTTCCCTGTCTTTTCACCTGGGGTTTTGTCTTTTCCTACTTTTTAATCTTCTTGTTCTATTCTCAGTTTATTTCACTTTCATTTGTGGTTTAGTAATTGAGTTATTTTGCAGCAATTTCGCAGACAATTGCTTGTCTTTTAGAGGTGCTAAATAAATAGAGATGACTTCAAACAAATACATTTCTGGATCTCACTGTATATTTCAGTTTAAAATGCAATGCTTTATGTCTCATCTCTATAAAAGCTTTATGTCTACAGATTATTTGTGTAAAACCATCGAAACAAAATGACCCAATATTAACGATTATGTTCCATTTTACTATCTTGTGCATCTCACTAATACACAGGCATTTTATCAACATCCCCAATCTCCAGGAGCTTTAAAGACAGGAACTTGTTTGAAATGCAGCTTTTGAGCTGGCCATTACCAATATGAGTGTTTTATTGCTTCCAAATCACATAAACAAGTACAGATGATTTGTAAATGCTATTTTAAACAGCCACAGGCTCCTAGAATGAAACAAATAAATTCACAGAGATTTTTTTTTGTCATTTTGCTTTCATGAATATACAATGCTATCTGTTCTGTAATGCCTAAGGTTGCCAGATCATGTCAATAAAATCCCCCAAGCAAACTTCAAAATATATAACACGTCTTTTAAATTCCAACATCACTATCATTGCCAAATGTGTTGCAATAATTCTTCATAATAATTGTAATAGGTCTTTCATAGCAGCATTGCAGCTTAGTGTCTAGATTAGACTTTCACATAG
This sequence comes from Neoarius graeffei, assembly GCF_027579695.1. Classification (NCBI taxonomy): domain Eukaryota; kingdom Metazoa; phylum Chordata; class Actinopteri; order Siluriformes; family Ariidae; genus Neoarius; species Neoarius graeffei. The sequence goes on from NC_083581.1 coordinate 39,154,499, forward strand.
ATATAGTACCTTGCAAAAGTATTTGCATCCTCACACAGTCAAAAATTGATTATATCGATTTGAGAGAGATTGTGTTCTGTTTTCATTCACTTCCTTGCTATAAAATAAAGACACCCTGAGCGCTAACGTAAATAGAGGGACAAATTAAACAGATGAAGTGAATGAGAGGTCTTAAAACAGTGCTGTGAAAATTGAGAGGATGGACGATGGACAGAACAAAAAAAAACTCAGCACTTTTTTCTTTACTGAGACACAGCGTGACAAAGAAGAGGATGTTTTTTGAATTTAAAATCTCCCTCTCTCCCCGATATATTCAGAATAATTTACCACCTTCTCCAAAACTATTTTTTTCTTCATGGACAGTGACAGAATTTTCAGCCATTTATTCAAAGGTCATGCTGGTTTCACACCCTGCCTTGGAAAGCAGCCTGGGCAATGGCATGAGTGAAAGGTCTGATCTTAATATAGCCACCATGCTGAGTATTCAGAAAATGATTTAGCGGGATATTAAATTTAGAAAAGCGGTCCACAGAATAACGATAACTTCCACATGTGAGCAGCCAAGCTGCCAACGGCTCAAAGGTGCCCTTTTGCAAAATGGCCATTATGTCAGGAAGAAGATAGAAGAAGGATGATAAGATGAAAATGCGAGGAATCTTTCCAAGAAAAATGTTGTAATGAAAAAAGTGAGGTGATTCATATCCAAATAGGAGATGCAATACAGATTTGTGAAGAAGCTGAAAACTTTCCTTAAAATGCTCTTAAACTATTTAACGGTGCTGACTGCAAAGGTGAATTCTGGGCAAAATGTTCTATGTCTACAGTTGTTGGAGTTTCGAGATGTTGCGATACTGCACACACCGTGTATCCTATGTGTCACTGTTTTGCCAAGATAAAATGTGTCCAGCATTTTACGATTCCCAAAATTGCTGAAGCAAGTGAGCAGCAATATCACATGACCACTGTGGGGCGTGTTTGACCTACTTTTAACCAAAACAAGTCGGTGTGGGTAAATATGGCAGGCTCTGCTCTCCCGCCAACTAAAAGCCAGCAGAAAAGAAAAGGAAAACCTACTTAGTGAGTGCAACTGCAGGATAGAGCAAGCTTAGATGACATCATTTTTCTGGACAGATAACTAAATCATTCTAGCTAGCACTTAGCTCTCTTAGCCTTAGAATGCATAGGCTTGACTCCATGGTAGCGAGTATGGAGTTATAGGGGCCTTTCACATGGTGTCATTGTAAATGCAGATTTGTTTATCCGGCCACCAGCACAAGTGTACGCGAGTGATTGTAAGCCCAGTTCAGTAAACATCTATAGATAAACTTGGATAAGTTACATCTAAAAGAACAATGCCAGAGATCTGTAGTGCTTCTGGATGTAATAACAGACATGGAGATAAGTCTGATTTAACTTTTCACTGCTTCCCGGTGAACCCAGAAAGGTGAGAAAAATGGTGAGCTGCACTTAAATGGAAGGACTGGATGCCAACAAAGTATTCCCGTGTATGTGGAGAACATTTTATATCAGGTTAGTGTGAAAGCTCTGTGCAATGTTAAAATGTATATCTGGATGTGGGCTTTGGACACAATATATTTTATTAGACCTAATGCTTGGCTCAACTAGCAGCATGTTTGTTATGTACTGATAATGTAGACAAGGCTAAACACCATAAAATATGCTAGATCGAGGTCCTGGCTTGTTTATTACTGTTAGAAGTCTGTGTTTGAGCTTACCTTTGTCATAATAAGATATTTTTCTTTACTGGGAATTTCCCATAACATTTTGGTAAGCACAAAACCTGCCTCCAAAGATTGGTAGACATCTGTCTTTAGCATCTCTGGTGTATTTAGAAATCACAAATACTAAATAGTTCAGGATGTTGTATTATCCCAAATCTGGTAGCTGGTTTCCCTTACACTTTTCAAGTGGAATAAATAAATGTGTGGGTAAATTAAGAAGAACAAGCCTTTATTTTTGTCACATGTACACTCAAGCACAGCGAAATTCCTCCTCTGCATTCAACTCATCTGAAGCTGGGAATGCGCATGCACACGCATGTCCACACACACACACAGAAAGAGAGGGAGAGAGAGAGAGCGCAATGGGCATAATAAAGAAATACATTTGTGAGTATATTACATGGCTCTGTGATGCCTGCATGTTTCAGTTTTTGGATGTAACGTGATCTGCTGGTATAATAGAAACTTTTAATTGTCACAATGTTTTCCGCATGTCATCATCTTGATGTGACACAATTCCATAGTAAGGCTAATTAGTTAAAGCTCCTCACATTCGGCTGTTTCTGTAGGGCCATACTGTTTACCTCAAGAGGTAGGAAAACCGTCCCAAAACAGAGAAAAGCTACCCTCAACACATCAAAATAATCACATCTTTTCCGCATGATATTGTTCTTGTGAGACATAGGAAAATGCCATGCACAATAAAAAACCTTTGAAAATTTCAGATGACTTTGCAGTCGGGCGGCACGGTGGTGTAGTGGTTAGCCCTGTCGCCTCACAGCAAGAAGGTCCGGGTTCGAGCCCCGTGGCCGACAAGGGCCTTTCTGTGCGGAGTTTGCATGTTCTCCCCGTGTCCGCGTGGGTTTCCTCCGGGTGCTCCGGTTTCCCCCACAGTCCAAAGACATGCAGGTTAGGTTAACTGGTGACTCTAAATTGACCGTAGGTGTGAATGTGAGTGTGAATGGTTGTCTGTGTCTATGTGTCAGCCCTGTGATGACCTGGCGACTTGTCCAGGGTGTACCCCGCCTTTCGCCCGTAGTCAGCTGGGATAGGCTCCAGCTTGCCTGTGACCCTGGAGAACAGGATAAAGCGGCTAGAGATAATGAGATGAGATGAGATGAGATGAGATGAGACTTTGCAGTCAGCACCTTTAAACAACAACAACAACAACAAAAGATGATGCTACAAATTGGGAGTAAAAGGATTTAAAAAAAATTAAATGCAGTAAGTAAAATTAAAATTTTATATATATATATATATATATATATATATATATATATATATATATATATAATAAACTGCTTGTACTCAGCCTTCATGCGCAACAATCATTTTCTTTGCATAAGTATCCCCTTTTGTATTTATGTCTAACATTGTCCCCCTGCCTGCACCTCAGAACAGCATACCAAGGGCTGTAAACGTCCAAACTTCAGCAGGAAGTCCTCCTGCGCGCGTACCAAAGCTTCCTCGTCTATGTATACAGCCGCCCTTCTGGCTGTAAGGTAGTACTGCACTTTCCTGAGGCTCCAACCAAGCACGTACATCAGCAGGCCACAGACAGTGGCTGTGGAGCGGCCCACACCTGCGTTACAGTGCACGTACACACTGTGACCGTTTTCTAACAGCCCATAGAGCAGGTACACAGCCTGGGGCAGCATCCGCACACGTCCTGTAGGGAGCGACATATACAGCAAGACACAATTTTTTAGATTGGACTCAGAAATGATCAGTTCTGAAATGATGCATGTTAGACTTAACACAAGCTGACAGTGACAGATAATCAGACTCGCCAACCTTCTTGTACAGGAGCTATGCATTTTAAAAGTGTTATCACTGTTCCATTGACATCATTCATATCAGTGTTTAAAAGTTAACACTCAACATTCGCCAAAATAGCAGTCTTCTCCAAATATAAAATGGCAGATGAGCCAATCATCACATGAATCTGAAATAACTGACATGAATAACTCTCCAGTATTAACTGACAGCACTGGAAGCCCCGCCCTCTTTCCACCATATCGCATTAGTCATTTTTTTGGCTGCTGTTCTTATCTCGACTCGATTTTTCCACTTCAGTGATGTAGCCTCGTTTTCTGTCAAGGTAAATGGAGAATATATTTTTGGTCATTACTCTGAAATAAATTCTATCCACCAAAAATGGCACATTTGACTTTAGTAGTCGTTATGAGCATGTCTTTGGTTACTGGATTACTAAATTATTAAAATTCTCCAGAATGTGTAATTTCAAATCATTAAAAAATTATCTACGTTGAATATTACAATTTTTAAAATGTGAATATGCAAATTGGAAATCCAAGTACGTCCATGTGTCCCCCAGCCATCTCAAACTCTCCTCTTTATCAAACTACACTTCTCATGCTTTTCCATTAGCAGTGGCATATTACACTATAATGAAAAAAAGAAAAAAGAAGAAGCAAAGCTACAGCCTTGTGTACTTCAAAAGAAAAGGAAATGTCTCTCCAGCAAGAGTAGAAAACTGTTGGTGAGAATAAGAATCCAAATAAGTTCTTATCAATCTTTGTCAATACTACTCTACAACTGTATTGTAGGTAGCATTAACACAAAGCTAGCCAGCTAGCTCTTACGCTAGTTACAAGTAAACACTCATGGAATTTCAGTAAAAATATCCCGTAACTCGACACAGTTTGAGGTGTGCAGTTTGTATGATTCTAACCTGCATGCAAGATGTTTTCCTTACTCCTTAGCACCTCATATGTACCTCCAGGAAGCAAACTTCAGACACTGAACAGTTGATCAATTTTACACTCGTACACTTTAGTAAGCACTTATGCTTTCCAGTATTCACTTCTGAGCAATATGATGCCCAAAGCAAGAGAAATCTAGCAAAACAATCTAATATAATAACTCCAAGCAATATCTAGCTCTCTGTGAATGTGTGTGGTATAAATAGAGAGCACTGTACTCTCTAATGCTTTTTTGGTGGACAGGGAAATAATCTAACTTTATGAAGTGATAACCTTGTATTAGTGTGGTAAGAGATATGTTTACCCCTGAGTTTATCTTTTATCAGTCCTGCTGTACTAACATCTCATCTCATCTCATCTCATTATCTCTAGCCGCTTTATCCTGTTCTACAGGGTCGCAGGCAAGCTGGAGCCTATCCCAGCTGACTACGGGCGAAAGGCGGGGTACACCCTGGACAAGTCGCCAGGTCATCACAGGGCTGACACATAGACACAGACAACCATTCACACTCACATTCACACCTACGGTCAATTTAGAGTCACCAGTTAACCTAACCTGCATGTCTTTGGACTGTGGGGGAAACCGGAGCACCCGGAGGAAACCCACGCGGACACGGGGAGAACATGCAAACTCCGCACAGAAAGGCCCTCACCGGCCACGGGGCTCGAACCTGGACCTTCTTGCTGCCACTACACCACTGTGCCACCCTACTAACAACTCCTATTGCACTCACATTTTATATAAATATGAAACCAGTGTTTTACTGGGAAATACACCACTCATATTTTTCATACAAATTACACCCGGGACATGGAGAACCAAAACCGGGACATAAATCTCTATTTTTTTCGCAGTCCGGTTTCCATCAAATCCTGCGCTCTGATTGGCTGGTGAGCGGGTCCGTATCCTACGTAACCAGACCCCGGTTGCGGACCTCTGGTGAGTCGCTCGTTCACAAGAACAACAAACATAGTAGCAATTTTTGTCAACATTTATTTTTGCATTTCTCAGTAGAATAGCATTAATTTTACATCATGGATAGTGATGAGGACAGTGTTCACAGCGAAAGCGAGTTTTACTACCCTGAAGAAGAAGAGATAAAAGAACATTTCAGGACAAGGCTAAAAACCTGTAACTGTTGCTAACACCGAGCAAAAACATGGCTGAATCCTGAATGACTCAATTTTGTATAAATAGGGGACTACATAGGCGGCAAAATGTAGTTTTTTTCCTGCCATGGAAGTGCACTTGCATACCGAGGAGGAAGCCATTTGCATTACAGCCGTGAATGAGGATTCAAAATGGCGGCTCGCCTCGGCTCGATTTTCCCTTTCGGGCGCTCTCGTTTTCTGTTAGAATTTGGTAAAGAAAAAAAAATATATATTATTTACCAGCTTAAGGTTGGTCCGTATGGTGAAATACTGTGACCTCGGCCTTAATTACTAATACTGATCTTGGCCTAGAGGGCCTCGCTCAGTACTTTCAAGACTTCGGTCACGGTATTTCACAATACGGACCTCCCAGCTGGTAAATAACATTTTTTATATATATATATATATATATATATATATATATATATATATATATATATATATATGACTCGTGAGGAACTTGATGAATTGTTTTGATAAATTTGGGTACTTTTTGTTTGTGAATGTGCCTACATAATAAAAAGAACATCACACATTGGCTTGAAGATGTGAAGTTTATCTTAAGTTGAAAAACTCACATTTTTCATATGAAATACATCACAGATCTGAGTGACATATTTAAATAATATTGGCTGGCATTGAGTTGTATATCAGATATATTCCATTCAGCTAGGATGATACTGAACGAGTCAAAGACGAGTTCAATATCATGCTAGCTGAATGGAATATATCTGATATACCATGAAAAAAAAGCCAGACAATATTTTTATTATTATACATACAGATGCCTTTTGGGTGTTCAACGCGTCTTTCTTTCAAAATTCTCTCAAAATCTTCTGTATTTAATGAAGCAAACCTGGCGGCCATGTTTGTTACAAATTGTCACAGTCGCTCGCTAGCATGGAAGTTTTACGTCTCCGATGTGTGATATCATGCTGTCATGACAACCATGCAATATCGTAAACCATATTCAACACTCATTCTCCACTGGGTAGAGTGATGTAATACATGTAGGATAAGCGATATGCTAACAATATTGCATGCTATCAAACCAAATGAATGAAACCCGCTAGAAGGGAATAGAATACATTTTTATTCCAGTGAAAATGTGTCCTGTATGCATAATATTTCCTGATATTTCACGCCGATGACGTCACTCCTAGTGTTTTTCTGCTGAATAGATGTGCACTGTCAAAAGGGTGAACCAGTTCAGAATTAAAATTCTTTTGATTAATTTGCATATTTTTGGTGGATGTGTCCATATAATATGAAGAACGTTACACGGTGGCGTGAAGATATGATGTTTATCTTCTCGTGTTGAACATATTTTCACTCATTCGCTTCGCTCACTCGTGATTATATCCATTCACCACTCATAGATAAACTTCATATCTTCGTGCAACCATGTAATATATATATATATATATATATATATATATATATATATATATATATATATATATGAAAGGGACATTCTGTTCGTATTAAAACACAAGTGTACACTTGTTACACTATTCTTTTTTTCTGGTTGTTGAAACTATTTGTTCACCAGGCAACTACAAATAAACAAGTAATAGCCCAGACATGGAATCTCTTTACCCTGGGCAACTGATTTGCCTACCGTTGTATTACATACACATGATAAAAGTATACAGTGGTATGCAAAAGTTTGGGCACCCCTGGTCAAAATTGCTGTTACTGTGAACAGTTAAGCAAGTTGAAGATGAAATGATCTCCAAAAGGCATAAAGTTAAAGATGACTCATTCCCTTTATATTTTAAGCAAAAACAATTTTTTATTTTCATCTTTTACATTTTCTAAATAACAAAAAAGGAAAAGGGCCCGAAGCAAAAGTTTGGGCACCCTGCATGGTTAGTACCTAGTAACACCCCCTTTGGCAAGTATCACAGCTTGTAAACACTTTTTGTAGCCAGCTAATAATCTTTCAGTTCTTACCTGGGGGATTTTCACGCATTCATCCTTGCAAAAGGCTTCCAGTTCTACAAGTTTCTTGGGCTGTCTTGCATGCACTGCTCTTTTGAGATCTATCCACAGATTTTCAATGATGTTTAGGTCAGGGGACTGTGAGGGCCAGGGCAAAACCTTCAGCTTGTGCCTCTTGAGGTATTCCATTGTAGATTCTGAGGTGTGTTTTGGATCATCGTCTTATTGTAGGACCCATCCTCTTTTTAACTTCAACTTTTTTACAGATGGTGTGATGTTTGCTTCCAGAATTTGCTGATATTTATTCGAATCCATGCTTCCCTCGACCAATGAAATGTGCCCTGTGCTACTGGCTGCAACACGACCCCAAAGCATGATCGATCCACACCCATGCTTCAGAGTCGGAGAGGTGTTCTTTTCCTGGAATTTGGCACCCTTTTTTTCTCCAAACATACCTTTGCACATTGTGGCCAAAAAGTTCTGTTTTGATTTCATCAGTCCACAGGACTTGTTTCCAAAATGCATCAGGTTTATTTAGATGCTCATTTGCAAACTTCAGACGCTGAATTTTGTGGCTAGGATGCAGGAAAGGTTTTCTTCTGATGACTCTCCCATGAAGGTCATATTTGTTCAGGTGTCGCTGCATAATAGAACAGTGCACCACCACTCCAGGGTCTGCTAAATCTTTCTGAAGGTCTTTTGCAGTCAAACAGGGGTTTTTATTTGCCTTTCTAGCAATCCAATGAGCAGTTCTTTCAGAAAATTTTCTTCATCTTCCAGACCTCACCTTGATCTCCACTGTTTCTGTTAACTGCCATTTCTTAATAACATTACAATCTGAGGAAACAGCTACCTGAAAACACTTTGCTACGTTCTTGTAGCCTTCTCCTGCTTTGTGAGCATCAATTATTTTATTATTCAGAATGCAAGGGAGTTGCTTAGAGGAGCCCATGGCTGTTGATTTTAGGGACAAGTTTGAGGAGTCAGAGAATTTATACAGCTTTGAAATCTGCATCATCTGACCTTTCCTAACGAAGAATTTGAACAAGCCACAGCTCCATAAGCTAATTAAGGTCTGGAACCTTGGTAAAAGTTACCTGAGAACTCACATGTATTGGGGTGCCCAAACTTTCGCATGGTGTTCCTTTTCTTTTTTCACTCTCCAATTGTACAAAACAAAAATAATACACAAATCTTGCAGAAAACACTGAAAAGAAATGTGTTGTCTTTACCTTTATGCCTTTTGGTGATCAGTTCATCTTCTGCTCACTTAACTATTCACAGTAACAGACATTTTCACTAAGGGTGCCCAAACTTTTTCATGCCACTGTAGATACTATGAGTGTATTTAATTCTTAAAATATACACACCCTCTGTGCTCATGTCCGGTGTCGGGATCCAGACGTAAGCCAGACCACAGTCTCTGTACAGGTACATCATGGTCTCTGGGGTCATGTGTTCATTGGGATCACGCCGGCAGCCATGCGAATTGCTTACAACATCCCACTCAGTCTGGAAGTTCATCACAGCCGTGATGCCCAGCTCGTGCTTCATCTTCACAGTGACATGCTCAACCCGCCGAGGACAACTGCCCAGCCAAATCCGCGGCAGGATCCTGTACAGGAAGGGTGGGGGTTACACACAACAAATTTCAGATTTTCTCGACTGTAAGTGAATTCAGTTCCTCAGATCAATCCAACAGTGTGTGTGGTCCGATGTTTCTTTAGTTCCCCACTCAGAACTTTAGTTCCAACTTTAGTGCTATTAGTTCCTGAAAAAACAGTCACCCACTGGAGACAAATTACAAACAATACAAGTGACTTCATCTTCCTCTGATTATACATTATCCCAAAAGTTTTCTGCATAATGTGTTGTTTTTCTTGATAATATTTTAACGTTTCTAATGTTGTTTTTTCTTCTAGATAGTTAACAGACCTGTTCTGAGTCAATGTAGGTGTGGTAGATAAGGGAGAACATTAAATGCTTTGGTTGAAGGGTTGAAAAAGCACAACATTGTGCTGATGATTAAAAACAGTAATTGTAACATTTAACAATTGCTGCAAGCAAAAGTAGGTAAAAAAGTCGGTTCACTGACTACGTTTACATGCACATCCAAATCGAGCTGCTGTCGGTAATCGAGCTGAAGGTCCCAGCAGGGTGCCAGAGAAATCCAATCCTACATGCACACAATGAAATCGGGCTATTGTGTGAGGTGCATTGTGCACCCGAGCCACAGGTGGCGCTACACGCCCCATCATGTTGGTACACTTCCGGTTGTCGTCATGAAGAAGAGCTATTCAAGAGTGTAAACAAAGTTATCAGTTCCGTGTTCTCCATTGCGCGTTTTTCTCCCGTCCATGAATTTTAATATATTCAACTCCTTAAGCTGAATGAGCATGAACTCTGTCTCCTCATTGCTCCAGAAGTGCACGTTTCTGCTCGCCTGTGGCAGTGGGGGCGTGGTCAAGCGCCGGTCTGTGACAGGAGGGCGGAGCCAGGGAAGGTGAGTGGCAGAATCACTTCACCTGACGGTAATTAACCTGTGTTTGTGTGTCTTCCCAGTAACCGCGCCCTATTTAAGGAGGCAGAGGGAGAGCAGAGGGGACAGCTCATCCCGGGACTAGAACACAGCGCGCGCGCGCGTGTGTGTTTTTCTCTCAAGAATAAAAGTAGGCTGTTAAACTGAAAAGTCTGACAATAAAAAGCCTATTAGTACCAGAAGCTTTGTCCTGCCGTCCTCTGTGCTCCACCCACACTTCAGAGAGCTCTACATCGCCATTTTCTCTTCTTCATTTGTTCCTCCTGACCTCTTCTGCTGCTCGCTACTACTGTTGTCATGCCGACCGAGGCTGTTGTGTTTCCCGCTTGTGGTCTCGTCACTCGTCACTTCCGGAAGTAGCTCGACAACTAGCTCGATAGGGTATACATGCACAAAGTAGCTCGGCAGAAATCGCAAAAACCAGGTATGTAGCTCGATTCCGAGAAATCAAGTTCGGTTCAATTTCAGCCGAATTAAGGTGTATACATGGCATTTTGAACTTCGATTTCAGTCGAGCAACGGCAGAAATTCAATTCTCTCTATGTGCATGTAAACGTAGTGTGAATGGGGAAGGATTTGAGAAGATGGAAAAGGAACCTTTATGTCAATCACTTCAAGCCAAGTTCATTTTGGTGAGCTTTAACGCTATGAGTTTGCAAATCTTGGATCGAAATCAAGGCTTTTGGAAAAAACAACCAGCCTGCTCACTGTTTTCAAAGTTCAAAAAATGCAGCTCAAAAGATGAAACTTTTTTCTGACTGTTTCTTAAGAGTGAGTTCCTTTAGGCTTACCATATGATGAAATATGTTTTTATTCTGAAGGGCAAAGTCTCTTCCAAGATGACCCCACCCCCATCCAGGACACAAGGTCTCACTGAATGCTTTGATGCTAAAAATGATGTAAAACATGATCAGTGATGGCCTTCCCAGTGACCAGATCTACATGGAATTGAAAACCAATGTACATTACATCTCATCTCATCTCATTATCTCTAGCCGCTTTATCCTTCTACAGGGTCGCAGGCAAGCTGGAGCCTATCCCAGCTGACTACGGGCGAAAGGCGGGGTACACCCTGGACAAGTCGCCAGGTCATCACAGGGCTGACACACAGACACAGACAACCATTCACACTCACATTCACACCTACGGTTAATTTAGAGTCACAAGTTAACCTAACCTGAATGTCTTTGGACTGTGGGGGAAACCGGAGCATCCGGAGGAAACCCACGCGGACACGGGGAGAACATGCAAACTCCGCACAGAAAGGCCCTCGCCGGCCACGGGGCTTGAACCCGGACCTTCTTGCTGTGAGGCGACAGCGCTAACCACTACACCACCGTGCCGCCCCGTACATTACATTACAGACATTTAGTAGATGCTTTTATCCAGAGTGACATCCAACATATTCAGAGCAGCATGGGGAGCAGTTAGGTGCCTTGCTTAAGACCACTTCAACCATTCCTGTTGGTTCAGGAAATCAAACTGGCAACCTTTTGGTCCCAAAACTGCTTCTCTAATCATTAGGCCATGGCTTCCCCCATGTCTCTCTGTCCTGGTTTAAGATTTTGGACAATGTAAGATTCTGGACTGAGCGTTCTCCTTAACCATCATCAAAACACTAAGTGAGGGACACCAACATCATCTGTGTAGTACAATTCCAGAGACCTGTATGAGTACTTTAGGAAACATCACTTGCCACTGAGAATATATTCTTGAGAATATCTTTTTTCTGTGCTTTCTAGAGCTTTTCCAAGCATTAATTTCAGGCTGTATATTTTTGAAGGTCTATACCGAACAGTGGCTGATTTTCCAGCCAGCTTGGACCACACTGAGATTTGCCGGGCATTACAAATTATTTCATCATTTATTTAGAGGGGTATCTAAACCAGGACATAGAGCATCAGGTACATTTAGTCTGAATCAGAATGGGTTCATTAACTATTTAATAATTTAATACATTTCAAACTCATGATTACATAATTTACATATAAAGTGCTTCTTTAATTTATAAAGTTCTTGCAGAACTTCCAGCAAACCAGCTGGTACTTTGGGAACCACTACATGGACACAGGGGGCGAGGTCGCCCTCCAACGACCCTTGTTGATACATTAAAAAAAAAAGACTTTGGATTGGACAACACCACCAAGCTGGCTATATGTATGAGGGACAGAGATGAATGGAAGAAGAGGCATGTGGCTCAGCTGAGGCTAAATTGATGATGGTGATTAATTTATGCACTTTTCAAGTAGAAACGACTCTTTTCCAGGTTTTCCAGTGCTTTGGGCCAGACACCTTGTTAAACTAATTTTTTTCCTTTAATTATTATATAAAATATAAAATATCTGCTACTTCGCATATTACAAAAATCAAATCCATTTTTCGGCAAAGAGGTTTTTTTTTGCTCGGCTATTCAGATATCCATCCATCCATCCATCCATCCATCCATCCATTATCTGTAGCCACTTATCCTTTTCTACAGGGTCGCAGGCGAGCTGGAGCTTATCCCAGCTGACTATGGGTGAGAGGCGGGGTACACCCTGGACAAGTCGCCAGGTCATCGCAGGGCTGACACATAGACACAGACAACCATTCACACCTACGGTCAATTTAGAGCCTCCAATTAGCCTAACCTGCATGTCTTTGGACTGTGGGGGAAACCAGAGCACCCGGAGGAAACCCACGCAGACACGGGGAGAACATACAAACTCTACACAGAAAGGCCCTCACCGGCTGCTGGGCTCGAACCCAGGACCTTCTTGCTGTGAGGCGACAGTACTAACCACTCCGTACCACCCTTATTCAGCTATCAACTGAGTTAAATATTGTTATATCTTGGACGTCTTAACATATACAAGCACTCTTAATGTGGACAAGAAGTAAAGATTTTTATTACATATTATGAAAGTTATAAGTGGAGAATATAATAAAATAAATAAAATATTGAAAATTAACACTTGAAAGCAAAATCATCAATGTCTACAATTGCTAAGATAAAAAATTAAAAGAGAGAGAGAGAGAGAATAAACCCACAAGTGTGTTGTTTAACATTTAAATAAAATTTGTCATGCTTTAAGCTACTTTCAACATTCCCCCCGAATACCAGCATATTTTTCACTTAATTCTTCGGGAATGTAGTGGCTATTAAAAAACACTTCCTCTAATGGTTTTTGATCAAAAGAGAGCTTCCAAGGTTGAACTCAATTCTTGATTTAAAAAATATATATATATATTCAGAGAAGCATTGAGCTACATCATACTTTTTTAATCTCCCAACCAATCAGGTCACAAATTAACAAAGTGCTGATGAAAATTAGTCTTGTTATTCAGCGAATATGAGGCAGATTTCAGTGCCAAATATTCCAACATTGTAATGTAAATAAAACAATTAAACAGCTCGTGTAATTTTGGGATAATCACCAGTGTGCAATGTGATGTCCCAGTTTAACAGGGAACACAATCAGCTCAAACTCTTATGATTTTCTGCCTCGAAAGCTGCACCGAAGGCAAACAACCTCCTCATCACCAAAGTTACACCAACTTTTATTTCCTCTGCATTACTGATAATAATATTAAACATGATAAATCTAAACTGCAAACTAGATTACAACTATTTAGGACTGGCAAGAGTGTTATTATGGTTACAGTCACTCCATACAGTATCTGTATGGAGATATGTGCCACCATATCGACACAGAACATGCACCAAACGTGTCTATCGTTTTGAAGGAGGACATACTGAGGAGAACTGTTTGAACTGTGATAAGAGTGATATTTCAACAGGACTGAGAAATGGACCCTTGAAGAGGAGAGGAGGAGTAGAAGGACGCTCTGGTTAGAATACAGAGATATTTTTAGAGCCTGTGTGGCAATCAGACCCCCGTCTTCTCCCCCTCCCATAGTCAGCTCGTTTATCTATTTGTCATCTTCTCTCAGAGAGAGAGAGAGAGAGAAAATGAGGGAGAAGTAGTTTTCACATTTAGAAGAAAAAAAATACAGTCTTGCTCCATCTTTCCTCCTCACACACCCTCCTCTCTGATGCAATCTCTTTAACCTTTTCCTCTGCTTTTCTAATGATGTGTTAGAATCTCTGCGCACAGACCCCTGTCTAGAATCAGGTGGTCTGCAGGGTGACGGAAGTACATCCAGTTTCACAAAAAAGTGCTGTTTAGGTGATACAACAAATTTTCAGTTTGTAGGTAGGGAATAAAAATCTCTCACTGCTCCAATAAATAAACAGTTCGAATTGGTATTATCCTCCTTATCATCATCATCATCATCATCATCATCATCACAAAAGCATTCCTGGCTACATTCATACTGAGAATAATGATCTAGAAAATGCGGGACCTTGAACTGCTTAAATGCTCTAACATTAATTAGGCACTGGTGAACTAATTAACCAGGCCACCGAGGACATTTACACATGCTCAGAGACTAACACTGTGACTCAAATTGTCTACGACACATTATTCTATCCACATTCACTGGATATGAGCAATCACGTGCTCTGATTGGCCACTCTACTACTTGGCTCTCAGCTCATACTGTATAGACTCTTCCCACTGACGTCACCGGAAACCGGAAGTAAACAAACCCTGCGCCATATTGGAAGACCAACAAACTCGTGATCAGGGGGAAATAACGGCAGCGCGTGGAATTTAAACCCACGAGGCACTTGTTTCATCAAAAACCTACAATGGTAAACTTTTGTGCTGTGTTAGGGTGTTCCAACAAAGCTGATGGGAAAGGTGAAAAGAAGTCTTTCTACAGAATACCAGCTGTGATTGAGACACAAGCAAACCAAGGAGCTTTCTGCCGGGAGACAGAGAATAAGTGCATTACTGAGTGTCTCTGAGCAAAGGAGAGCCTGAACGTTGCAACCTCCCTATTGGCTGTTTATTGGCTGTTTGTAAAAATGTATCAATTGTTGCCCTTCATCGCGGACTCGAGAGACGAGACCTGACGAGTGAGTTCGTTGGTAGCAAAACAAAATGTCTGGACACAAATCGGGTTTTCAGAAAAGGAAAGAAAATAAACGCAGGGTCGAAAATACAAAAAAGGAGGCAGAAAAAGCAAAACGAGTTAAGGTTGGACAAATGGTTACTTTTCTGAGGCAGCCCGCCGTGGCTGCAGGCTTTCAGTTGTGTCATTGAATGGTTACTTTTCTGAGGCAGCCCGCCGTGGCTGCCTGCAGGTTTATTTATTATAGCCCATTTAGTTAAAATAGTTGATCTAAAATGTTTATAGTTATAGTTATGTGATGGTTGTCCTCAGTGTTCGAACTATGCCGATATTTTCGGGGGGTCCCTTTTTTTCCCTGGGGGGTGCTTGCACTTGTCTCGGAGCGCGGCTCTCCAAACACATGAGAAGCCTATCTTACGCACATATCACACGGACTCCACACCTCCACATAACTCATCAGGGGAAATCGTGTCCGCATTGGCATGTTCAAAAAACAACCTCGCGTCAACAATGATACCACACGCAAGAAAAAAAAAAACAGTCAGGCTACTCAACAACCAACCTGGCAGCAGCAGTCGTTGTCATATCGGTTTATTTTATCTTTGATGTAAACACAACACTTCGGATATGCAAATGCTTCCCGTTACACACGATTGCTATGTCAATAAACATCATTTTGCCAATATTTTAGAGACCCCCCAACATTTCCCAAATCATGTTTTCAAGGGATCTCATGTCTGTTTCGGGGATCTCGGATCCCCCGTGTACCCCCATAGTTCGAACACTGGTTGTCCTGATTTAGACTGGTGTGTTTTTTTTTTGGGGGGGGGGGGGGGGGGGGGTTGCACGATGTTGCACCCGGGTCCAGATTAGGGCAGAACCGGCCCTGGCTACATTTCAGGTGTAGTTTGTTTTATGTATGTATGTACTTGCATAGATGTGTACTTGGTCTTCCAATATGGCGCCTAACAAAATCTCGCGGCGCGGTGACGTCATGCGGGATCCCTCTATACCGTGAGTAGAGAAAAACAAAATGGTGGAGCGCATCAAGTCAGATATATCACTTTATCAAATATTGAAAGGATACAGAAATAGCTAAAAGAATATAGTTTTTAAAAAATGTTTTATCCCCCCCAAATATCTCCTGTTCCATACTCCAGCCCAGTAATGCAGCTTTAAGTTGGTCTGCCAAGCACCAAAAAAAAAACCATAAAGAAGAAGAAGAAAAACAAAATGGCAGAGCGTGTTGCTGAACCAACTGACGATAAAATAGAAACTCTACTCAAAAACAAAACCCCAAAAATACAAAAAAAAGGAAAAAGCAACAAAATATGGAATAAAAGTATTTGATGGTAAGAACGTGTCTTTTTTATTTTTCAAGAATTATTATTATAGCATTTTTTCACAAATTGCTACTGTCATTTCGCCAGGTTGTTTACATTCTAAGCGGAAATTATTTTTGTCGGACGTTTTGTACAAAGTTTTTATTCATCGAATTTGCAAAAAAATAAAAATAAAAATGCTCTGCTTCTCAAAATCCAGTGAATATGGATAGAATAAAACAGTTATTTCACTCAAGCTTGTTGTACATGGCTTATAGCCAACTCGGTGCTACGCGCCTCGTCGGCTATCAACTCATGTATGACTTTATGTTGTGGAATAACTGTTAAACATATTATTAGACTTTTGTACTCTATTATACTATGTACTTGAGTATTCAGTATCTGATTTTTGTAATGTAGTAACATGTCAAATTAAAACAGAAATAACAAATTATCACTTGGTACCGCACATTATCGAACCACCTAAACAGTCAAGTGATTAACTCTTTCACCACTGTGTAACTTCATATACAGACTGCTGTATACACTATATAACTTTATATAAGAAATACCATTAACACGAAGTAACTTTGTGATAAATTCAATATAAACCAGTACACAATTTTAAAAGAAAATATAGTGAACTGGAGTGTGTGCTACAGTGACATATTTGGTACCGTTGGAAATTAGAGGAGTTCTGCTTCGAGAATATTAACACTTATGACAACAAACCGAACACGGGTAAATTCAAGTTTTATCCATTTATATTTATCAAAAGAGGCGGCACGATGGTGTAGTGGTTAGCGCTGTCGCCTCACAGCAAGAAGGTCCGGGTTCGGGCCCCGTGGCCGGCGAGGGCCTTTCTGTGCGGAGTTTGCATGTTCTCCCCGTGTCCGCGTGGGTTTCCTCCGGGTGCTCCGGTTTCCCCCACAGTCCAAAGACATGCAGGTTAGGTTAACTGGTGACTCTAAATTGACCGTAGGTGTGAATGTGAGTGTGAATGGTTGTCTGTGTCTATGTGTCAGCCCTGTGATGACCTGGCGACTTGTCCAGGGTGTACCCCGCCTTTCGCCCGTAGTCAGCTGGGATAGGCTCCAGCTTGCCTGCGACCCTGTAGAACAGGATAAAGCGGCTAGAGATAATGAGATGAGATTTATCAAAAGAAAGATGTGTAAACCTAATTAACATAAAATAACAATGTGCTCATCTAACTTACATCGTAGGAAATCCCAGGGAATCCGACTTCTCGACCAATTGACATATACAATACACAGGGGTTTTCTTACTACAATGAGACCGGAATAGAGGTCTGCAGTGGTGAAAGGGTTAAAAAGAAGAAGAGGCCTTTAGTTGTCATATGCACACTCAAGCACAGTGAAATTCATCCTCTGCATTTAATCCATCCCCTCCTAGAACTGCCACCTTATTGTGGTGGAGGGGTTTGTGTGCTTGAATGATCCTAGGAGCTATGTTGTCGGGGGCATTATGCCCCTGTTAGGGTTTCCCAAGGCAGACAGGTCCTAGGTGACAGGCCAGACCAAGAGCAGTTCACCAAAAAACCCCTATGGAGAAAAAATCCAGGACCGTGACGTCGCCCGGTAGGACGCAGCCGGGGCCCCACCCTGGAGCCAGGCCCGGGGTTGGGGCTCGTATGCGAGCGCTTGGTGGTCGGGCCTTTGCCCATGGGGCCCGGCCGGGCTCAGCCCGAAGAGGCGACGTGGGCCCGACCTCCTGTGGGTTCACCACCCACAGAGGTAGCAGTAGGGGTTTGGTGCAGTGTGGATTGGGTGGCAGTCGAAGGCAGGGGCCTCGACGACCTGACCCCCGGACACAGCGGCTGGCTGTTGGGACATGGAATGTCACTTCGCTGGGGGGGAAGGAGCCTGAGCTTGTGCGGGAGGTTGAGAGGTACCGGCTAGAGATAGTCGGGCTCACCTCCACGCACAGCTTGGGCTCTGGAACCCAGCTCCTCGAGAGGGGCTGGACTTTCCACTTCTCTGGAGTCGCCCATGGTGAGCGGCGGCGGGCTGGTGTGGGCTTCCTTATAGCTCCCCAGCTCAGCCGCCATGTGTTGGAGTTTACCCCAGTGAACGAGAGGGTCGCCTCTCTGCGCCTTCGGATTGGGGAGAGGGCTCTTGCTGTTGTTTGTGCCTACGGGCCAAATAGCAGTATAGAGTATCCGGCCTTCTTGGAGTCCCTGGGAGAGGTACTGAGGGGTGCTCAGACTGGGGACTCCATTGTGCTACTGGGGGACTTCAATGCTCACGTGGGCGATGACAGTGACACCTGGAGGGGCGTGGTTGGGAGGAACGGCCTCCCCGATCTGAACCCGAGTGGTGTTTTGTTATTGGACTTCTGTGCTAGTCACAGTTTGTCCATAACGAACACCATGTTCGAGCATAGGGGTGTCCATAAGTGCACGTGGCACCAGGACACCTTAGGTCGGAGGTCGATGATCGACTTTGTAGTCGTGTCATCTGATCTCCGACCCTATGTCTTGGACACTCGGGTGAAGAGAGGGGCTGAGTTGTCAACTGATCACCACCTGGTGGTGAGTTGGATCCGCTGGCGGAGGAGGAAGCTGGACAGACCTGGCAGGCCCAAACGTATGGTGAGGGTCTGCTGGGAACGTCTGGCCGAGCACTCTGTTGGGGAGGTCTTTAACTCCCACCTCCGGGAGAGCTTTTCCCAGCTTCCGAGGGAGGCGGGGGACATTGAGTCTGAGTGGACCATGTTCTCTACCTCCATTGTGGACGCAGCTGTTCGGAGCTGTGGCCGCAAGGTCTCCGGTGCCTGTCGTGGCGGCAATCCCCGAACCCGGTGGTGGACACCGGAAGTAAGGGATGCCGTCAAGCTGAAGAAGGAGTCCTATCGGGCCATGTTGACCTCCGGGACTCCTGAGGCAGCCGACGGGTATCGGCAGGCCAGGCGTGCTGCAGCTCGGGCAGTTGCGGAGGCAAAAACTCGGAACTGGGAGGAGTTCGGGGAGGCCATGGAGAAGGACTATCGGTCGGCCTCGAAGAAATTCTGGCAAACCGTCCGGCGCCTCAGGAGGGGGAAGCAGTACTCTGCCAACACTGTTTACAGTGCGGGTGGGGAGCTGTTGACCTCGACTGGGGACATTGTCGGGCGGTGGAAGGAATACTTTGAGGATCTCCTCAATCCCACCGTCATGTCTTCCACTGAGGAGACTGAGGCTGATGACTCAGAGGTGGACTCGTCCATTACCCAAGCCGAAGTCACTGAGGTGGTTTGCAAGCTCCTCGGTGGCAAGGCACCGGGGGTGGATGAGATCCGCCCTGAGTATCTCAAGTCTCTGGATGTTGTGGGGCTGTCTTGGTTGACACGCCTCTGCAACATCGCGTGGCGGTCGGGGACAGTGCCTCTGGAGTGGCAGACTGGGGTGGTGGTCCCTCTTTTTAAGAAAGGGGACCGGAGAGTGTGCTCCAATTATAGGGGAATCACACTTCTCAGCCTCCCAGGAAAAGTTTACTCCAGGGTACTGGAGAGGAGAATTCGACCGATAGTCGAACCTCGGATCCAGGAGGAACAATGCGGTTTTCGTCCTGGTCGCGGAACACTGGACCAGCTCTATACCCTTCATAGGGTGCTCGAGGGTTCATGGGAGTTTGCCCAACCAGTCCACATGTGCTTTGTGGATCTGGAGAAGGCATTCGACCGTGTCCCCCGTGGTATTCTGTGGGGGGTGCTTCGGGAGTATGGGGTTCGGGGCTCTTTGCTAAGGGCTGTCCGGTCCCTGTACGAACGGAGCAGGAGTCTGGTTCGCATTGCCGGCAGTAAGTCAGACCTGTTCCCAGTGCATGTTGGACTCCGTCAGGGCTGCCCTTTGTCACCGGTTCTGTTCATAATTTTTATGGACAGAATTTCTAGGCGCAGCCAGGGGCCGGAAGGAATCCTGTTTGGGAACCACAGGATTTCATCTCTGCTTTTTGCGGATGATGTTGTCCTGTTGGCTTCTTCAAACCAGGACCTTCAGCATGTACTGGGGCGGTTTGCAGTCGAGTGTGAAGCGGCTGGGATGAGAATCAGCACCTCCAAGTCCGAGGCCATGGTTCTCGACCGGAAAAGGGTGGCTTGCCCTCTCCAGGTTGGTGGAGAAGTCCTGCCTCAAGTGGAGGAGTTTAAGTATCTCGGGATCTTGTTCACGAGTGAGGGAAGGATGGAGCGTGAGATCGACAGGCGGATCGGTGCAGCCTCCGCAGTGATGCGGTCGCTTTACCGGTCCGTCGTGGTGAAGAAGGAGCTGAGCCAAAAGGCGAAGCTCTCAATTTACCGGTCGATCTACGTTCCGACTCTCACCTATGGTCATGAGCTTTGGGTAATGACAGAAAGAAAAAGATCGCGGATACAAGCGGCTGAAATGAGTTTCCTTCGCAGGGTGGCTGGGCGCTCCCTTAGAGATAGGGTGAGAAGCACAGTCACTCGGGAGGAGCTCGGAGTAGAGCCGCTGCTCCTCCACATCGAGAGGAACCAGCTGAGGTGGCTCGGGCATCTTTTTCGGATGCCTCCTGGACGCCTCCCTGGGGAGGTGTTCCAGGCATGTCCCCCCGGGAGGAGGCCCCGGGGAAGACCCAGGACACGCTGGAGGGACTATGTCTCTCGGCTGGCCTGGGAACGCCTCGGTGTTCTTCCCGAGGAGCTGGCCGAGGTGTCTGGGGAAAGGGAAGTTTGGGCTTCCATGCTTAGACTGCTGCCTCCGCGACCCGGTCCTGGATAAGCGGAAGAAGACGAGACGAGACGAGACATTTAATCCATCTGAAGCAGTGAACACACACGTAGAGCAGTGGGCGGCCATACTACAGCACCCAGGGAGCAGTTAGGGGTTAGGTACCTTGCTCAAGGGCACTGTAGCCCAAGGCTGCCCCATATTAACGTAACTACATGTCTTTGAACTGTGGGGGAAACCGGGGCACCCAGAGGAAACCCATGCAGACACGGGGAGAACATACAAACTCCACACAGAAAGGTCCCCCATCAGCCACTGGGCTCGAACCCAGAACCTTCTTGCTGTGAGACGACAGTGCTAATCACTACACCACCATGCCGTCATGAAATGGCATATCCTTAAAAATGTCCTTATGCAACATTTTTCTTCTAATTTGCATCAAAGTGCAGCATTCTTATTGCCTTTTAAGGGGACTCCCTAAAGTGAATGACGCATGAAATGGAATGACGAATGACAGCTAGTGATTTGAACAATAAATGGTCCCTTGTCATTCAGATTCTTATAAATGGAATAACGATTGAAATGTAGGTGGAATGACATGCTTTCAGCTCATGAAATGGAATGACATTGTTTCTAAGTGGAATGACATACTTTTAGGTTATGTTATCAGTGATATCCCCTTTTACAAATGGAATGACAGCGTTTCCAGGTGGATTGACATACTTTAAGCTAATGTTATCAGTGATATCCCCTTTTACAAATGGAATGACAGTGTTTTTAGGTGGAATGACATACTTTGAGGCAATGTTATCAGTGATATCACCTATAACCTAACCCTAACCCTAGAAACAATGTCATTCCATTTGTTAATTTGATATCACTGATAACATTGCCTCAAAGTAAGTCAATACATATAGAAACCCTGTCATTCCATTTGTAAAAGCTGATATCCCACCAAGCACCCACTTATCTTATCCTAGGGAGGTCTAAAACTAAAGATTTCAATCGTTATTCCATTTGTAAGAATCTGAATGACAAGGGACCATTTATTGTTCAAATTTACTACCTGTCATTCGTCATTCCATTTCATGCGTCATTCACTTTAGGGAGTCCTCTTTTAAGTGCTTTGGCCTTTTCACAATTCTAAGTAAGTGTAATTGTAACAAAAGTAAGCGTGGACTCACATTACTTCAATGTAACAACAGATGAACTAATGATCTATTAGCGATATTATTCACAATACAGCTCACTTTTTTAGTGGCCATTTTGTAGCCATGTCTCTAACTGTGCTATGAATATCAACGAGTATAATCTTTTATTAAACTTCACAGTTTGTCAGCAACCACAGACACAAACTAATTCTGTCTCCTTTTATAGGATGTCATCACTTTTCTCACATTTCAATAACTAGCCTTATGTCTTCCTTTATCTTGGATCACATCCTTTCAATTCATTAATATAAAACAACTGAGTCTCACAAAATGTTCATTAAATAAGTGACTTGACACAACTTGACAAATGATTTATCGAGGTTCACGTTAGTGAGACTCCTTACGCTATGTTCACAGCAGTGTCACTTGTTGTGCATTGTTATTTGTTGTGATAAAGTGTCCTGGCTATATAGCACTTCCAAATTTACTCCTTCAACACATTTTTTTTTCTCTTTGTGTGTGTGACAGCGGGGACATGGTCGAGCATCAGCTGTGAACGGAGAGGAGGCAGGTAGAACCAGCAGGTAACATGTCATGAGTCTCATTACCAGCAATTTATTTGTGTGTGTTTCTTCTGTTCTTTCAGAGAGAAACCAGTAACCAGAGAGAGAGAGCTGAGTAACCCAGCACATGCCTGTGTACACGTACAAGTGTAGAGTATTAAAGATTGCTGGAAAGCACAATATTATAATAATAATCTCGCTCCAATTTGTTGCAAGCCTGTCTCACGGTTCCTCATTTTCACACGAACCATGAGAGTACTGCAACATGTTTCATGCTACACTTCACGCTAGCTTTGTTAACAGATTCTTAAAGAACACTGTATACTGTACTAGCTACTGGACATACACTCATCAGAGGCACCAACAATCTCTGTTAGTTCTTTCCAAGCTTTATTTTTTGTTCAGTATATGACAAGATGAAACCTTATAGTGGTTAGAGGGTTTTTTTTGGTCCATTTTTGCATATCAAACTGTAAATGAGACCTAATTAGAGATAAAGTTATGAGTGGGGAGTTAAAGAATCATCGGAGAACATGCACCATTGGTTTGGTCAGAGGAATCATTCAAGCCATCCATCCATTATCTGTGGCTGCTTATCTTGTGCAGGGTCACAGGCAAGCTGGAGCCTATCCCAGCTGACTATGGGCGAGAGGTGAGGTACACCCTGGATGACACCCTGGTCATCGCAGGGCTGACATATAGAGACAAACAACCATTCACACTCACACCTTCGGTCAATTTTAGAGCCACCAATTAGCCTAACCTGCATGTCTTTGGACTGTGAGGGAAACTGGAGCACCCGGAGGAAACCCACGGGGAGAACATGCAAACTGCACACAGAAAGGCCCCCGATGGCCACTGGGCTTGAACCCAGAACCTCCTTGCTGTGAGGCAACAGTGCTAACTACACCACCGTGCTGCCCTCACTCGAGCCAGTTACTTGCATTTGTCACTTTAGTGTGTCATACCAACTCTGTATAGAATTGACAGTTTCAACACGAATGACACTTTAGTGTGGATAATATGTCAATTTATACAAACTCAGGATGTCTCATATGATACAAATGTTTTTCCTACTAACTGGATTTTCATGAATGACACATTTTCTAATTTATTAAAAGCCCAATAATACCTTCATCCCCTACATGATTTGGTCTCATCTCATCTCATCTCATCTCATCTCATCTCATCTCATCTCATCTCATCTCATCTCATCTCATCTCATCATCTCTAGCCGCTTTATCCTGTTCTACAGGGTCGCAGACAAGCTGGAGCCTATCCCAGCTGACTACGAGCGAAAGGCGGGGTACACCCTGGACAAGTCGCCAGGTCATCACAGGGCTGACACATAGACACAGACAACCATTCACACTCACATTCACACCTACGGTCAATTTAGAGTCACCAGTTAACCTAACCTGCATGTCTTTGGACTGTGGGGGAAACCGGAGCACCCGGAGGAAACCCACGCGGACACGGGGAGAACATGCAAACTCCGCACAGAAAGGCCCTCGCCGGCCACGGGGCTCAAACCCGGACCTTCTTGCTGTGAGCCGACAGCGCTAACCACTATACCACCGTGCCGCCCACATGATTTGGTGTAAAAAAAAAAAAAAGTGTTGGATAAAGCAAATTTAAACAGAATAAAATTTGTGTTCAGGACATAATGAGAGAGTGTTGTTATAATAGAGGCCATGTGGCTTTCTGCTCTTCGGGTAAATTACACATCATTACATGTCAAAGCCTTCATGAGAAACAAGTAAAACTCAATAAACTGTGTCCTGTGGTTGTATTAATTAAGCTGCATTATTTAAAACAAGTGGAGTGTATTGTGTAAATGCATATGTGGGTGAACATGGAGGACAGATAGATATAACAGAGGATCTCATAATGGTTCTGACTAATTATTAGCCAGCAAGTGTATTGTATTTTCACCCAAGATCACACACTTGTTGTTGACAGGTCAGTGTGAATAACTAGCATGCTGTTTCACTGCGGTTTTTATTTTATACCTGAATTATAGCATGGTAACAGGCATAAACCTTTCCTGTCTTTGGAAGATAAAAGGACATCAGTGGAAGGTTTCATTTTTGGCCTCCATATCAAATTATTTGCCGTTAACAGAGCAACAGCACCACCAATAGTCTTTGTGACTTGCTATTTCTTAATTCCAACTGTAAGAAAACAATATCTCTACAAACCTTCCACACATCATATCATGGCACACCATGCCCACTCATAATCACATTTTTCGTAAATACTGTGGTGTAAAAATAGTGTGGTTGCTGCTTAACACAGAGTGAGAACACACTTACTTTTGGCTTACTAACTACCTACTGTGCTAACAACCTGCCTTGCTAGCTAGCTAGTATCAAAAATCATTAATGGAATGCCAGCTGTCATTGTGCAGAATTTCAAATGCAGGATTTCACTATCATCTTTGCCCCAAATAATGGATTGTTTAGATTAGTGAACAGAGGCTGTATTCAGAGTTGAGTTCACCATACGTAGTGAGGATTTCATACCGAAATTGTAACTACAGATTTAATCACTATTTAGTAGGCATGTAACAATATATCATGTGACAATAAATTGTGATACAAATTTATAATGATATGAATTGTTAGAAAATGAAGTGTGATTATTATCAGACTGTGTATACTTACTTTACCTAGCTATAATCGGGTTGTTTAGACATGTAACAGCATGAATGCATGTGACTTCACTGTAGGCGGAAGTAACACAGCTCTAATGCTGCAAAACACACACACACAAAGATCTAAAACGGGAAAGAACCAGGGCTTAATTTGAGCCGGAACAAGATGGAACAAGATCCGGAACTTCTGTCGTCGGATCCGGCAGCTATTTTCATTTCATTCGGTGTTCCGGCAGCTATTTAAATGGATCAGATCACCTCCTTGACCATCACAAAGGGAAAAAAATCATACAATAAATTAAATAAATAAGTAAATAAAAATTTGTTTAGTGTTTGGTTTTGATTTTGATATCTGTTGTTGATTTCTCTCCTATGACATCCACAAAATCTATGCGAAAGGGGAAGGGGGGGGGACATGGGGTGTATACTTCCGTTCAATAGAACACTGGGTTTTTTGTAGCCGTTAGCTTGCGCTGTGGAAAAAATGGCAAAAAAACAAGAAAGCTTACTAAAATTTTTCAAAGTCCCAGGACAGCCGGATCCTAAACGACCTAAAATGGATGATGTTGGACACAGTGACACTGCACCAGCACCTGCTGCAAGTGTACCAGTCTCCAACTTGTTTTGTAAACCCTTTATTTCTTAACTATTATTTGAATTGATTGCACTTATGTTTGCTGGCACTGCTTTTAAACTTGAAATATGCTTGAAATCCTAGGCTATGCTTTTAAATACCCTACTTAAATCCTTAAAATGAGTCATTTAACTCATGTCTTGTGTGATCTGATCTCCAATGGTGAAATAAACCGGTTGTGATATGAGTACAGTCTGTTATTTTAGAAGATATATTTAATATATAATTTAATATATATGGCTCTCATGAAAATGTATTTGAAAATATGTGGCTTTCATGGCTCTCTCAGCCAAAAAGGTTCCCGATCCCTGCCTTAACGTATGTGTGGAGAGTGAGAGTGAACTTGAGTGCCTGTTTGGAGAACATTCTGAGCATTGTCCATTGTTGTCCAGGATTTGATAACTGGTGCTGTTGCAATACATGTGTGCGTAAAGTTATAGTAAACCACCCCCTGCCTTTTTTTTTTTTTGAGTCGCCGGACCCACCCACCTCCTGCGTTCCGGGACCTCCCACTTCACAAATTAAGCACTGGAAAGAACTGTTCTGTGATTGTGTGAACAAACAGATTTAACAAGAAATCTGAGCTCTCTTTTTACAGACTTCTGAAAGCTAAAGAAAAGAGAAGAAAATGGAGGTAGTAGAAATATATTCATATATTTGTATTAATAAACTTTTCATTCATAACTTTTATTAATAAAGTATATTGTTATTAATAATATTTTATGTTTATAAAAGCTTATTAATAAAAAGACTATTTGTTATTTAGCTTTTCCACCTTTATGAATCTGGGTAAATAATTATTGTTGGTTATTTAAAAAATGAAACAAAAGGGTTTTTTTATTTAACAAAGGAGTATTTTAGTTGATAAAGAATAGGAAAATAAATGTCACTTTTAAAAATACAATTTTCTTTCTTTCTTTCTTTTTTTTTTTTATATCTTGAGAAAATCAAATCGTCAACCCAACATCATGAATCAAACCGAATAGTGAATTAGGTGAATTGTTACATGCCTACTATTTAGCAGTTATACACTGGGGGACAGAGTTTACCTAAATCAGAAATTTGTCTCAGTTACATGCAATTCTATATTTGAGCTTAAGCACATTTTTATTGCATGGTATTGGCTCAAGCGAGGAGCAGTATTAAAGGGCATATTCTGGACCAATTTTGTTTTTGTTTTTTTTATATGAAAGTATGTCCCTTTACACACTCATCCAGAAGGGTAATTTTGCACAAGGCCATCTGTCTACAGCAGAAAAAAATAAAATAACAAAATGCATCTGGAAAAATCCCAAGGGAGTCTGGAGCCAGATTCGTGACGTCACCTGCGGAAGCGCCAGCAGGCTGCGAGAGCTTTGCACGGTTTCAGTGCACAGCCTGTGTAGACCAAGCGCTCCCATTTCTCTCTCGTTGTCCGGTCTTTTGGCAAACGATGAGTACTAATCCCATCAAGATTGGTGTTGCTACACCCTCCTACGATACATCTGTTAACCATTTTAATAATTACACGATAACGTTGAAGAAATTTGCAGAAAACCACCAGGTCGTTTTCTCATAAACAAACCAGCGCTAACGTAGGATTCAGAGGGAGGCGTCCCGCACGCGACGTCACGAAAATCAATGTTTCCCAGGAAATTCAAATGCAAAGTTTTTACAGAGGCGGACCAATTCACCTCAAATGGCTTGATTTCAACTGAATTTTTCTGGTATTGCGCAAGGTAAAAAAATTGCAGAGAATGCAGAATGTTACAGATATTTGACCAAAGTTTAATATAAAATAGGAGAATTACATTGATCTTGCTCCTGAATTTACCCGTGATATGTACTTTAAGTCCAGCACCATCGTCTGACAGTTAACCACAATATGTCACACCGAAATATATCTTTAAGGCTGTAAATACAATCAAAATTATAGAAAACCATTTAAAGCAAATATTAAACACATACATATGACTAATTAATAAAATATCCCTTTAAAATACACAAAGGTTTTTCCCCACACAGAACATCAGAGAGTATCTTAATCTGAGATATTGATTCTCATGGAGCACATTTTTATGGACAAAGTTATGAATCAGCTGTGAGTGTAGCTGATGAGTGCTCGGTCAGCTTATCCTTTAAACTGGCATTTTCTTTACAGGACAGCACATCGAATCAACAAAAACATCAGCATTATTTTAATAAATGCTTGATAAAAATAGCCTACCATCAGAAGTGGACAGTAACAAAGTACACTTACTTGAGTACTGTACTTAAGCACACTTTTTGAGTATCTGTACTTTACTTGAGTAGGTTTTTTTTTTGGAAACTTATGACTTTAACTTCACTACATTTGAAAGACAAATTGTACTTTTTACTCCACTACATTTCTATCAAGGTCCTCATTACTATGAAGCAGCTTTGAAAGTGGATGTTTTTTTCTTTTCTTTGATAAAACATGATTGTTTTTTTTTTTTCGCATATGACACTGAGACAGCCTATCAGTAATCACTAGGGTCACGTCATGTCCACAGATATATAAAATCAAGATCAATTTCTCAGCAGTATTATTTGAACACGATCAGTTGATGGCAGAACGGAAGGAGGCAGATTTTCTGGAGAATGCACGCACCCACGGCCATACCTAGAACCCATGTTTCAGTTTTCAGAAAGGATTAAAGATTCATTTCATTTTAAATGTTTTTGTTTGCTTAAAACGAACCACATCATGGCCTACAAAAACTCGCTGTCCAACCTGTGGGAGCATATTGAGGTATGTAAACATTTTATTCCAAGAGAAAGCTTGCAATGAAGTTGTCTGTGCTTTTAGAGCTAGAGATAACATTGCAATAGCTATGCAATCTGGTTAGTCAAATGACTTTCTATGGATTTGCCCACCAAGTTGCTACAGCCTTGTCCATGGCTAATGTTAACACATAGCTAGTTAACTTGGACACCGTTAGTTAGCATATAAAAACGGAGTTACGCTATGAATAACATTAACTTTAGCATAATCTTGTCAAATAAACAGAATGTAGAAATCTTTTTCTAGTAACATTAGCTACCCAGTATGATTTCGAGTTTGAAAAGAGTTTGCATGTCAGGTCTACAGCTCTACAGCTTCTACAAACTAGTCAGAATATCCAGTCAGTTGCTTCAGAGGCATTAGGTTTTGTAAGCGTTGTGGCAATAATACAACAGTGTGTTGACAGAAAATGTACTTTTAATACTTAAAGGACATGGGACATGGATTTTTACCTGGGCATAATTATGTATAAAGGACATAAGAAATGCCATCTAAATCACTGCAGGGCGTCAAAAATGTGAAAATCATCACATTATTCAAGTGTTTTTTATACATCAGCATAAAACAAGGATTCGTTAATGAGCTAGGTGGTCACGTGACCCGTGACGTCACAAAAACTTTCCAAGGAGCCAGCGCTTGGGAATCTAATGTAAACAGGTTACCGAAATGGACACCATCAACAGTGACATTCCCGATGTTTCACAGAGATGTGAAGTTAGACCCTATCAATTCGAACCGATAGCTGGAAATTCACATGAACATAGATCTTGTCTTTACTCTGACGGGTCAGATGATTCTGAGAGTGAGGGTTCATTCAGCCCTCATGAAACTGAAAGCGGTCGGCTCGATAACACTTCCTGGTAAGTTAAAAACAATTCTGCTCAAAGGCTAATGATCTGTTGAAAGAAGTATTATTTTTGTATCATACATTGAAAGTTCATCATAGATCTAGCTAAAGTCCGTTGCAAGCTAGTTTTTTTTTTGCTGATATTTTCGAGATTGATTGAGATACAATGCTTCCAGAGTCCGAGATGAAAACATTCAAAATGGCGAAACGAGTCAGAATTATGATAATCAATAATTGATACACCCAAAATTATAATACTAATCCTTACCTCGGCTTTCAGTCGCTTAGCGCAGAGGTCTTCAACAGGGGGGTCGTGAAATCGCACCGGATCACTCATATCAACAAAAATATTCCTGCCCTGTCCCCTGGCCTCCGCGCAGGGATGCAAACAGCGCGCCTTTCGGCGGATGCCGCCTTTTTCACGGCTGAATCGCGCAGATCCGATTTAAAAAAAAAAAATAGCGATGTTGGTTCATGGAGCATGAGGCATGAAGTGTAAGGATGAGAGAGAGGCGGTTTGGGTCGGGAAGCTGCGCGCATTTGTGCAGCCTGGCGCAGGTGTGCGTGGCTTCCTGATTTGAACTGTTTTTTTTTTCTCATCCTTATACTTCCTGTTTCATGTTTCATGAATTAATATCGCTCAGTACCTGAGTATTAATGTTGAAAGAATCCTCAGTGAAATGGTCCGAATACAGTTTGTGGGAAACAGTAGGTGCAAAGTTTTTTTCAACAGGTGTTCTGTGAAGTTGTCCTACCAAGCCTACTGCGCATGCGCGAAGCCTACTGCGCATGCGTAGGTGAGCCCACACTTTCCTCAGCTTCGGGTCCTTGGGGAATGCAAAAAAACTTACTCCAGGGCATTTCCCATTGGAATTATTGCAACCATAAGCAGCACAATACACCATGATGTCCAATGTATGATGTCCAATGTACTTTAAAGACTATAAAAACAATTTTCTTGTCATCCACTTCTCCATTCATCTACCCGCTTGTGCTGTGCCCGAAAGTTTTTGTGACGTATGATCACGTGACAGCGGCTCTTCCGGTTGCAAAAAATGCATATCGGAAGTCGAGCAGAAATGCCATATAATCATCACGAATATAACGATTTTGCTGAATTTAATAGATGATTTTGTATTTGTTGATGCAATTAATTCATATTTTTAATGGAAAGAAACTGATATAGCATGCTTTTATGTTTCATGTCCCATATCCTTTAAGTATTTTTAAAAGCAAGTACTTCAGTACTTTAGCTTAAGTAAAAATTTGACTGGACAACTTTCACTTGTATCAGAGTAACATTTAACCAGTGGGATCTATACTTTGACTTAAGTAATAAACTTGTGTACTTTGTCCACCTCTGCATACCATTAAGTCACCAATTCTTCATGACTTCATAATACCTTACATATGCAAATGTGATTAACTCAAGCACCTTTAAGCCCTTCTGGACAAAAGAGTTTCCACTATTTCAAGCAAAATGAACTCCATTCAAGTAAATAACACATCGAAATGGCCCGCGAGATGGCCACAGAGATTTACGAAGTAGGAAATGGTGAGAAGAAGTCGACAAGGGTGTGTTAAAAACAGAATCAAAGTCACATTGATTCTTTCTCTCTCTCAGTCTCTCTTTATTTGATTGTTGGAAATCATGAGAAAGCAGACGCCTAAGCTGCAGCCCTCTGGCAATTTCTACACCCAGATCAATTTAGCCTCTCTAACACATTCAATTTGGCCTTTCTCCAATGGATTTAGCCAATGGCATCCCATCATGAGCTATTTATGAGCTCCCTCAGCAAACAGATATATTCTGTGTCAAAACTGTGTGTGGGTGCAATCTGTTTCTCTCTCTCTCCATTCATCATATTTATTAACAGGGCTGCAGGAAACATCCACAAATTATTACAGGTTAGAAAGTTTCTACAGAGTACACAAAGAAAAGACCTGTTTAGTATACAGTATGTAATTATCCATGTTTGTCAGAGTTGTCAGTGTCATTATTTTTAACATAATGGAACTGCTTCATTGGAGGTTAACATTATTAAATGCTGTCCCAGCCCTCAGCTCCAGGTCAAATCTACTTTATGACCCCTGAGTCAACAAAAGTTGAAAAGCTTTGCTTCCCTCTGTGACTTCTATTTCCTTTTCTTTATGTGCTTTGAACAGTGAGGTAAAAAGGGATAGAAATTAGTGCAAATAGCTTAAAATCTGCAAAGACATTCTGCTACTTTTAAATCCAGGTGCAATACAAAGACATGAGGAATAAAACATTTAGGGACGTGCTGTTATATGAAAATAATCAACAACAAAGTGATCAAGCGAGCACTGAAGTTGATTCTCATCTCATCTCATTATCTGTAGCCACTTTATCCTGTTCTACAGGGTCGCAGGCAAGCTGGAGCCTATCCCAGCTGACTACGGGCGAAAGGCGGAGTACACCCTGGACAAGTCGCCAGGTCATCACAGGGCTGACACATAGACACAGACAACCATTCACACTCACATTCACACCTACGGTCAATTTAGAGTCACCAGTTAACCTAACCTGCATGTCTTTGGACTGTGGGGGAAACCGGAGCACCCGGAGGAAACCCACGCGGACACGGGGAGAACATGCAAACTCCGCACAGAAAGGCCCTCGCCGGCCCCGGGGCTCGAACCCAGGACTTTCTTGCTGTGAGGCGACAGCGCTAACCACTACACCACCGTGCCGCCCTGAAATAGTTGTTACTATGGAAAAATCTGTCCCTCTGAGTTACATGTCGGTCCTGAGATTGAGATGCTGACCTCTTCTGCTCCTTGGACCTGCCTGATCCATCCTGTTGCCCTGTGTCTGGTTGGAATCTCATCGCATCGCTCCTGTGGAGGGCGGCCCCATGTGGACAGTTGGGGGTCACGCCTGGAGGACACTCTGGACTCTTGCAGTGGTGCTTTTGTGGCTGGGGACTGCAGTTGACTTGCTGACTTTAGGACTGCAGTTGACTTGCTGGCTTTAGGACTGCAGTTGACTTGCTGACTTTAGGACTACGGTTGTCATGAACGGTTTTGCGCTTGGGTTTCCGTCGGTGGGGGGTTTATAGCATCAACAAAGCTGACTTTATGTTAGGACTGTTAATGTTATGGTCATGTTGTCTGTTGTTGCCCGGATGGGGATGGGTTCCCTTTTGGGTCTGGTTCCTCTCGAGGTTTCTTCCTCATGTCGTCTGAGGGAGTTTTTCCTTGCCACCATCGCCACAGGCTTGCTCATTGGGGATAGATTAAGGATAAAATTAGCTCATATTTTAAGTTGTTCAAATTCTGTAAAGCTGCTTTGCGACAATGTTTATTGTTAAAAGCGCTATACAAATAAACTTGACTTGACTTGAAACAATAACATTTTAGGACGAGTCAACATTAGTCAACCAATCAGATTTGAGAATTCAACAGTAACTAACAAATGTGTTTTTTGTCTTTTAGGGTTGAATTACAGATGCGGAGTGAACGAATATAAACAACAGGAGAAATGTCTTTTTAACTGCTTAAAAATGGGACTCTTGTCCTATAATGAGTGACCATGCCTTTGATTTATTTATTTTTTTCACCTCACACTTTCAGTTTGGATAACCATGGGTTTCTACAGCATGGGAAGTTGGTATGATGTGTTGAAATTGAAATTAAAACCGAAAATAATCTCATCTCATCTCATTATCTGTAGCCGCTTTATCCTGTTCTACAGGGTCGCAGGCAAGCTGGAGCCTATCCCAGCTGACTATGGGCGAAAGGCGGGGTACACCCTGGACAAGTTTTATAAATAATCTTTGACCTGTATTGTACTCAAAACAATACAACAGATGTAACGTGGCTGTGACTAACCAGATGGTCGCGGATTTTCAATAAAATCAAGGCTTTAATGTGAGAAGGGTAATCCAAAGCCAATGTACAAAAGTCAAGCCAGGTCAAAACCGAGAATAACCAAAACAGTAACATGGGCAGGGCAAATCAGTGTGAAAAACAGGTAGTAGTCGAAAAAACAGGAATCAAGAGATATAGGCAACCAAAACAAACGGGCTAGGCAATAGGAAAAAAAACAGAAGGCAAAAAATAAGGTCATACACAGAGAAACAAACCATATAATAACTCTCAGTATGCTTACGAGGATCGAAAGGCAATACTTCGAACCAGACATGACAGACAAAGGGGCATAAATACAAACAGACAAAAGGCTACAGGAGATTGTAATTAGAATTCGGGCGATGCACTTCTAAGAAGTGGTTCTGGATTGGCTGACGGAGTACATGTGATAGTAACTGGTGTGTGAGGGCAGTGGCGTGCACAGATAGACACGAGGTGGTGCTCAAGCACCTGCCCCTCTGCCCTCTCTCCAAAAAAGTGCCCTTTTGAATTTTTTTTTTTTTACAGTTTACTGAGGCCAATGTCGACATGATCTTTTAGAAAAGCCGCGGCATTAAAAGCGTGTGTGAAAATAATGTCCCGATGTGTACCCCCTCTGCACACACACCGGACCTCTGTCTCTCTTGCTCGGTCACATGAACAAGCGTGCAGTGCATTCAATGTGAGGTTGCAGCAGCATAGCGTCCTGGAAGCCACGGCCTTGTCGTAGCGCAGACAACACATCGGGCAGTCAGTCAGCTCTTCCCCTGCCCCACCAGCCAGGTAACACATGAATCGAGTGAAAATGTATTGTTTGCCCTCTAAGCCCAAGCTGTAATTATTTTGTCGTGAAGTAGCCTGTTGCATACAGAAACAACTGCACATATTTTTTGCTAGACCATTTTCAGATTTAGGAAAACAAAAATTTCTTTTTCTATTTTGTTCAACTAGAGATTCCTGGCAAAGTCAAAAAGCCTTGATGTAATAAATTAACATTAAGTGGTTGTTTTACACCTTTAAAAACTAAAACGGGTCAGTGGCGACCCGAACACAAGAGGAGGGTTAAATCTCAGACTTTTATAATAAGGTGTTCCACATGCGCAAAAAAGTGCCCTTTTTTCCCCCCAGAGCACTTGACCCCCAAAATGTCTGTGCACGCCACTGTGTGAGGGGGATTATGGGAATTGGAGTCCTGAGGATTAAGGCGGGTAAGCCCGGAAGCGTGACAACAGCACATTATTTGATGTTTTCCCTCATGAATTTTAGTGTGTGTGTGTGTGTGTGGGGGGGGGGGGGGGGGGGGGGGGGGGTTCAAAATAAACACATATCAATTTTGATTCTTGCAACACATTTCAAAAAACACTGGGACAATAATAATGCCTCTAAGCTCAGAGAAGTCGATGGCGCTTCTGGACACAATTAATATAAGGCTGCTTTTTTGCACAGTAAAGTTTTAACTGGCATTTGTGGATGTAACTCTGTATTGTAGTGCTTTACAAAGGGTTGCCAAAGTAATCCCGAGCCCATGTGGTTATAACAGCTACAGACGAATGGCGGTTCTTGATGCAGTGCTGTCTAAGGGATCAGAGATTACAGGTGCTTAGGCTTGAGCCCTTGCCCTTTACACACCAAAATTCCTACAGATTCCTTGAATCGTTTAATGATATTATGCACTGTAGAAGATGAAATATCCAAATCCCTTCATATCTTTCTTTGAAGAACATTGTTTTTAAACATTTCAGTTGTTTTCTCATGCATTTATTCACAAACTGGAGATCCTCGGCCCACTGTTGCTCCTCAAATACAACCCCGATTCCAAAAAAGTTGTGACAAAGTACAAATCGTAAATAAAAGCAGAATGCAATAATTTACAAATCTCAAAAACTGATATTGTATTCACAATACAACATAGACAATATATCAAATGTTGAAAGTGAGACTGTGGCAGCGGGGGCGTGGTCAAGCGCCGGTCTGTGACAGGAGGGCGGAGTCAGGGAAGGTAAGTGGCAGAATCACGTCACCTGAGAGCAATTAACCTGTTTGTGTGTCTTCCCAGTGACTGCGCCCTATATCAGGAGGGAGAGCGAGAGCAGAGGGGCGCAACCCTGAACCAGACGCCAGTTGTGTGTGTGTCTCTGTAAAAAGTATTGCTAGACTGAAAAGTGTGGCAATAAAGCCAGTTGATAAAACCTGATCTCTGTCCTGCCGTCCTCTGTGCTCCACCCACACGTAGGGTCTTTACAGTGGTGCCGAAACCCGGGACAGTGGAGCACCAAACCCGCAGCCCCATGGAATCCTCCCCGTTCGCCGATCTGATCCACGCCCTCGCCACGGCTCAGCAAAGCCAGCACCAGGCACTCGTCACGCTCCGAAAGGAGCAGGAGCAGCGCTTCGAAGCCCTGGTGCTGGCCCAGCAGGAAGATCGCGAGGCGTTCCGGCATCTCCTCGCGTCGGCGGGGTCCACCAGCGCTCCGGCCGCGGGCCCGTCTCCCCTCATTGTCACCAAGATGGGCCCGCAGGACGACCCCGAGGCGTTCATCACGTTGTTTGAACAGGTCGCCGAAGCCTCGGGGTGGCCGATGGAGCAGCGCGCGGCGCGCCTCCTCCCCCTGCTCACGGGAGAGGCACAGCTGGCCGCGCTACAGCTCCCCGCCGACCGCCGGCTGGCCTACGCGGACCTTCGCCGGGCCGTCCTCCAGCGCGTGGGGCGCACACCGGAGCAACAGCGCCAGCGCTTCCGCGCGCTGCGACTGGAGGAAGTCGGCCGGCCGTTCGCGTTCGGCCAGCAGCTCCGGGACGCCTGCTGGCGGTGGCTGAGGGCCAACGATCGCGACGCCGAGGGAATCGTCGACCAGGTGGTACTGGAACAGTTCATCGCCCGCTTACCAGCCGGAACCGCGGAGTGGGTCCAGTGCCACCGCCCGGCGTCGCTGGATCAGGCAGTCGAGCTGGCGGAGGATCATCTGGCGGCTGTCCCGGCGGCAGGACAGCAGATGGCATCTTCTCTTCTCTCCTCTTCTCTCTCTCTCTCTCCCCCTCCTCCTGTGTCCTGTCCTCGCCCCATTCCCCCTCCGCGGAGGCGGGGGCCGGCACCCCCCCAGCCGGCCCGCCGCACCCGCGGTGCCCTCCCATTTCTCCCTTCTGTGTCTGTCTCTCCCCCACCTCAGGTGAGTGAGCCCCAGATCACCGGTGCAGAGGGAAAGCCCGGGCCGGTTTGCTGGCGCTGCGGGGAGCCGGGCCACCTTCAACAGCAGTGCACGGCAACGGAAGTGGGCGCGGTGGTTCGGATCCCCGACGCGCCAGAGGCCGCCCTCGATCGGGCCGGAGCGTATCGCATACCGGTGAGTATCCAAGGGGCTACGTATCAGGCGTTGGTGGATTCTGGTTGTAACCAGACCTCAATTCGCCAAAGCCTGGTTCAAAACGAGGCATTGGGGGGAGCACAAGGGGTGAAGGTGTTATGTGTGCACGGGGATGTTCACAGCTACCCTTTGGTGTCGGTCCACATTATTTTCAGAGGGGAAAAATTTATAGTGAAGGCGGCGGTTAATCCTCGCCTTACCCACTCTCTAATTTTGGGGACTGATTGGCCGGGATTTCGGGGTTTAATGACACGCCTAGTCGAGAGTGGGTCCTGCCATTTGACAGGGGGAGGTCCCGGTGTCGCTTTGGCGGGAGCAGCTGTCACAGAGCCGTCTACGTCATCTCCGCGTCAGAGTGAGGAGCCGCCGGCTCCTCCTCTCTCTCTTGGGGAATCCCTCGCGGATTTCCCATTAGAGCAGTCGCGAGACGAGACTCTGCGGCATGCGTTTGACCAAGTGAGAGTAATCGATGGTCAAACGCTCCCGCCGAACGCCACCCCGTCCTTCCCCTACTTCGCGATTATGAAGGATAGATTATACCGAGTGACGCAGGACACTCAAACTAAAGAGCGAGTCACGCAGCTTTTAATTCCGAAGAGCCGCCGGGAATTGGTATTCCAGGCGGCTCACTTTAATCCCATGGCCGGACACTTGGGGCAGGATAAAACACTAGCCCGAATAATGGCCCGTTTCTATTGGCCGGGGATTCGCGGCGATGTCCGTAGGTGGTGTACGGCATGCCGCGAATGCCAGTTAGTAAACCCAGCGGCCATTCCAAAAGCGCCTTTGCGCCCTCTACCGTTAATCGAGACCCCGTTTGAGAGAATTGGGATGGATCTCGTCGGGCCATTAGATCGGTCAGCACGAGGGTACCGCTTTATATTAGTTCTGGTGGACTATGCAACGCGATACCCGGAAGCAGTGCCTCTGCGCAATATCTCAGCACGCAGTATTGCCGAGGCACTCTTCCGCGTCATCTCCCGAGTTGGAATCCCGAAAGAGATTCTGACTGATCAAGGCACTACGTTTATGTCACGAACACTGCGCGAACTGTATGGGTTATTGGGGATTAAGCCGATCCGCACCAGCGTGTATCACCCACAAACGGACGGTTTAGTGGAACGATTCAACCGCACCCTCAAAAATATTATTAAAAAATTCGTAAGTGAGGACGGACGTAACTGGGATAAGTGGCTCGAACCCTTGCTGTTCTCAGTGCGAGAGGTCCCCCAAGCCTCCACGGGGTTCTCCCCGTTTGAATTATTATATGGGCGTAAGCCGCGCGGCATCCTGGACGTGCTGCGGGAAAATTGGGAGGAGGGACCTTCACAAAGTAAGAACGAAATTCAGTACGTTATGGACCTGCGCGCAAAACTCCACACACTCACGCACCTAACTCAGGAGAATTTGCGGCAGGCCCAGGAACGGCAAGCCCGCCTGTACAACAAGGGTACGCGCCTTAGAGAGTTCACTCCGGGAGATAAGGTACTCGTACTGTTGCCCACGTCGAGCTCCAAATTGATCGCCAAGTGGCAAGGACCCTTTGAGGTCACACGGCGAGTCGGGGACGTCGACTATGAGGTGAGGCGAACGGACAGGGGTGGGGCGCTACAGATTTACCACCTCAACCTGCTTAAACTCTGGAACGAGGAGGTCCCCGTGGCGTTGGTGTCGGTAGTTCCAGAGAAGGCGGAGCTGGGGCCGGAGGTTCAAAAAGGGACATTGGCATCGCGTACCTCTCCGGTCCCCTGTGGAGACCACCTCTCCCTGACCCAACTCACGGAGGTCGCCCAGTTGCAGACCGAGTTTTCGGATGTGTTCTCGCCCCTGCCCGGTCGCACTAACCTCATAGAGCACCACATAGAGACGCCCCCGGGGGTGGTAGTGCGTAGCCGCCCTTACAGGCTACCCGAACACAAAAAAAAGGTGGTTCGGGAAGAACTTCAGACCATGCTCGAAATGGGCATCGTCGAGGAGTCCTACAGTGACTGGAGCAGCCCGGTGGTCTTGGTACCCAAGGCCGACGGGTCGGTCCGGTTCTGTGTGGACTATAGGAAAGTCAGCGCGGTGTCTAAATTCGACGCGTACCCAATGCCTCGTATTGATGAGTTGCTCGATCGACTCGGCACTGCTCGCTTTTATTCGACACTGGATTTGACGAAGGGATATTGGCAGATCCCCTTGACTCCACTATCCCGAGAAAAAACGGCCTTTTCCACACCGTTTGGTTTACACCAATTCGTCACCCTTCCGTTTGGGCTGTTTGGGGCGCCCGCGACGTTTCAGCGGCTGATGGACAGAGTCCTCCGCCCTCACGCCACGTATGCAGCAGCATATTTAGATGACATAATCATCTATAGTAATGACTGGCAGCGGCACCTCGAACATCTGAGGGCTGTCCTTAGGTCACTGAGGCGAGCGGGGCTCACAGCCAACCCAAAGAAGTGTGCGATTGGGCGGGTGGAAGTACGGTATCTGGGCTTCCACTTGGGCAACGGGCAGGTGCGTCCCCAAATTAATAAGACGGCAGCAATTGCGGCCTGCCCGAGGCCCAAGACCAAAAAGGGGGTGAGACAGTTCCTGGGGCTGGCTGGCTATTATCGCAGGTTTATACCTAATTATTCGGACGTCACCAGCCCGCTGACTGATCTCACTAAAAAGGGGGCACCAGATCCGGTCCAGTGGACGGAGCAGTGCCAGCGGGCTTTCTCAGAGGTAAAGGCTGCACTGTGTGGGGGGCCACTTCTACACTCCCCTGACTTTTCTCTCCCTTTTATGTTGCAGACCGATGCGTCGGACAGAGGGCTGGGGGCGGTTTTGTCCCAGGAGGTGGAGGGGGAGGACCGCCCTGTCCTGTATATCAGCAGGAAGCTGTCGGTGCGTGAGGGGCGCTACAGCACCATAGAGAAAGAGTGTCTGGCCATCAAGTGGGCGGTTCTCGCCCTCCGGTACTACCTGCTGGGGCGCCCTTTCACCCTCTGTTCGGACCACGCGCCCCTCCAGTGGCTCCACCGCATGAAGGATGCCAACGCGCGGATCACCCGTTGGTATCTGGCGCTCCAACCCTTTAATTTCAAGGTGGTCCACAGGCCGGGGGCGCAGATGGTCGTGGCGGACTTCCTCTCCCGTCAAGGGGGGGGGGGAGTCGGCTGCAGGCCGGACGGCCGCCCGGCCTGAGTCGGGCGGTGGGGGTATGTGGCAGCGGCGGCGTGGTCAAGCGCCGGTCTGTGACAGGAGGGCGGAGTCAGGGAAGGTAAGTGGCAGAATCACGTCACCTGAGAGCAATTAACCTGTTTGTGTGTCTTCCCAGTGACTGCGCCCTATATCAGGAGGGAGAGCGAGAGCAGAGGGGCGCAACCCTGAACCAGACGCCAGTTGTGTGTGTGTCTCTGTAAAAAGTATTGCTAGACTGAAAAGTGTGGCAATAAAGCCAGTTGATAAAACCTGATCTCTGTCCTGCCGTCCTCTGTGCTCCACCCACACGTAGGGTCTTTACAGAGACATTTTGAAATTTCATGCCAAATATTGGCTCATTTGAAATTTCATGACAGCAACACATCTCAAAAAAAGTTGGGACAGGGGCAATAAGAGGCTGGAAAAGGTAAAGGTACAAAAAAGGAACAGCTGGAGGACCAAATTGCAACTCATTAGGTCAATTGGCAATAGGTCATTAACATGACTGGGTATAAAAAGAGCATCTTGGAGTGGCAGTGGCTCTCAGAAGTAAAGATGGGAAGAGGATCACCAATCCCCCTAATTCTGCGCCGACAAATAGTGGAGCAATATCAGAAAGGAGTTTGACAGTGTAAAATTGCAAAGAGTTTGAACATATCATCATCTACAGTGTATAATATCATCAAAAGATTCAGAGAATCTGGAAGAATCTCTGTGCGTAAGGGTCAAGGCCGGAAAACCATACTGGGTGCCCGTGATCTTCGGGCCCTTAGACGGCACTGCATCACATACAGGCATGCTTCTGTATTGGAAATCACAAAATGGGCTCAGGAATATTTCCAGAGAACATTATCTGTGAACACAATTCACTGTGCCATCCGCCGTCGCCAGCTAAAACTCTATAGTTCAAAGAAGAAGCCGTATCTAAACATGATCCAGAAGCGCAAACGTCTTCTCTGGGCCAAGGCTCATTTAAAATGGACTGTGGCAAAGTGGAAAACTGTTCTGTGGTCAGACGAATCAAAATTTGAAGTTCTTTATGGAAATCAGGGACGCCGTGTCATTCGGACTAAAGAGGAGAAGGACGACCCAAGTTGTTATCAGCGCTCAGTTCAGAAGCCTGCATCTCTGATGGTATGGGGTTGCATTAGTGTGTGTGGCATGGGCAGCTTACACATCTGGAAAGACACCATCAGTGCTGAAAGGTATATCCAGGTTCTAGAGCAACATATGCTCCCATCCAGACGACGTCTCTTTCAGGGAAGACCTTGCATTTTCCAACATGACAATGCCAAACCACATACTGCATCAATTACAGCATCATGGCTGCGTAGAAGAAGGGTCCGGGTACTGAACTGGCCAGCCTGCAGTCCAGATCTTTCACCCATAGAAAACATTTGGCGCATCATAAAACAGAAGATACGACAAAAAAGACCTAAGACAGTTGAGCAACTAGAATCCTACATTAGACAAGAATGGGTTAACATTCCTATCCCTAAACTTGAGCAACTTGTCTCCTCAGTCCCCAGACGTTTACAGACTGTTGTAAAGAGAAAAGGGGATGTCTCACAGTGGTAAACATGGCCTTGTCCCAACTTTTTTGAGATGTGTTGTTGTCATGAAATTTAAAATCACCTAATTTTTCTCTTTAAATGATACATTTTCTCAGTTTAAACATTTGATATGTCATCTATGTTCTATTCTGAGTAAAATATGGAATTTTGAAACTTCCACATTGCAT
Source organism: Neoarius graeffei (assembly GCF_027579695.1). Lineage (NCBI taxonomy): Eukaryota > Metazoa > Chordata > Actinopteri > Siluriformes > Ariidae > Neoarius > Neoarius graeffei. The sequence continues at coordinate 39,196,356 of NC_083581.1, forward strand.
TCCATTTTTATTTACAATTTGTACTTTGTCCCAACTTTTTTGGAATCGGGGTTGTACTAGACCTTTCCTGAATAATGATTTTGTACCACATCATCATTACTGTCACCTGTTGACATCATCTGTTTCAAATCACATCATTATTTAATTGTTTTACCTCATTACTCGCCCTGAATTACCCCATCCCAACGCATTTTTGGAATATATTGCAGGTCTGAAACTTAGGAATTAATGTATATTAACAAATGAAATGAAGTTGACCAGACAGAACATGAAACATCTTGGGTTCATTCTTCTTGCAATGAAATACAAGTCAAACTAAATTTAGAAATCATTGCTTTCATTTGTTTTATTTGCATTTTCTATACAGTCCCAGCTTTTACTGATTTGGGGTTGTACATCCTTCCACAGAGGCTGAGAAAGTACATTAATTATGATCAGTGAAAATGAATGTGGGAACCAGCCGGCAGCACCAGTGTAGCTGCGATGCCACTGCATTGCGTTCATCGAGCCAGTAATCTTCTGCCCCTTGGGGCTTAATTAATTTTGCACTATAAATTGATATACATGCAAATTTGCAGATTACAAAAGGCAGCCTGAGAGGGGAAAAAAGAGAGAGAGAGGTTATTATTTCCTCTCCTTGATGAAAAAAAATGCTGATAAGGTGAAGATTACTTTGTTCTCAAAAGATTTGCAAATAAAAATCGGCACTTTCAGTGAACGAACCCGTCACAAAGACTTAAAGATTAGGAAGTTCATAACACTGAACTGCAAACATGGAAACAGCAAACCTCAAAAGGGCTTTAAAAAAAAAAGATTTCTTAAAAGTGCAGTTCACCTTTAACAAAGTCAAAACTGTAAACCATGAATTGTTTCATGGGGATAGATTAGGGATCAAATTGGCTCATGTCTTAAGTCATTCAAATTCTGTAAAGCTGCTTTGGGACAGTGTCTATTGTTAAAAGCACTATACAAACAAACTTGACTTGACTTGAATTGCTTTAAAAAAACAAACAAACACCTGACATCACTCAGGAGTTTTCTGAAAAGTTTTTTGGAAGATTTTTGTCACCTTTTAGAAGCTCCACTATGATGAAATCCTGCCTTGCAGCCACTTCCTGTTCAATATGTAAAATGTGCTGGCAGTTGAGGAAAAAACAATGTTAAAGAAGACTAATATGTCAAAAACCAGAACAGGTATGAACTATTTTGGGAGAGCAAAAACTAATTTAGGTCAATTTTTAGTCATCCTCGGTCATAAACGTCTGCACTCAGGATTGATTCTGGACTTGTTTGGGGGCGGAGTTTATAATTACAGGTTTGCGTTCACATAGAAGAATTCCTGGATCGACTGCTAAATTCAGCACTTTGCTTTTATGCACGCATGCTTGCAGAGCGTTAAGCTGTATATTTATCTGTTTATTGTTTTTAATTATTTACGGTGAAAACAGTGCTTTTAGATGCACTGGCATGCCAAACAAGGAGCTGTTCTTGTATAAGAAGATTTTTAGCCATGCAGACAGGCGCCAGATGTGCATTGTTGTCGTTGTTTTCTTTTTTCTCAAATCTCTCAGTGCAAGCACTTAGACTACAAAAGGTGATCAGTGCTCCTGTCCTGTGAAAGTCTGGTTTTAAATATCAATAAAGCATCATTATAAAATTGCTTTCCCTGTTATTACATGGAAGTAATGTGAGAAGTTGAACCAGTCACGTGACTCGGCATGCAGCACCACTGGATAACTTCCACATCTGATTCTAATAACTCTTCAAGTTTAAATGAATTAACCATAACATGAAGCTAATTTCTATCTCCAAAATAGACTATGTTAGTACCATTCAGAGCTCCTGACAACTGCGTGCTTTTTCTAATTCTTTCCTGTAAGTTTTTTTCAACCTCTGAGCAGTTTGAGTATGTAATGAAGCCTCAGTCACGTATCAGGAGATCAGAATTGGTGAATGGGTGTCTAATCATGGCTTTGCAATAATGTGTTTTTCCGATAATAAGCTGCAACTGTGGATCGTTACAGGTCTGAAAAGCCTGAGGAAAGCTCCAAACAAGCAAACAAAACAATAATGTGTGCTATAATGATGACAACCTGACTTCCTGGACAAGACACTAATCAGACTGTTTGTATGGTGTTTAAAAACTCATCATCTTGTTTTTCTCCACCATTAACAAGGAAAAAATACAAACCCAGAGTTCAGCCGGAAGACAAATTAATACAAGAAAAAAGCTGAAGGAAGAAGGTTTTATCGCCAAAACGTCAGTCTAGTGACTGAAATCACCTTCACCCTCACACACCTTCTGAGAACTGGAGAAAAAAAAACAAAACCTGATGATACCATAGGAGGAAGTATCTGCTTTGGTATGAAAAAAAAAAAAAAAGATTTCTGAGAGGTGATTTTCTTTTATGTTTTGCCCTTTTCTTTTTTCTTTACATCTATGGATTTTAATCCACTTGTGCACACTTTATCTGAATGGCCTTCCCTCAACTACTCGTACAATCTCTCTCTCACAAACACACACACACAATCTGAAACTACTTGGTAACCGAGTATAAATGCAGAGGAATGCACACCTTACACAACTTACTAAACTTACACAATGAAACACATATTTTTTTATTCACCATGTCCCCTCTACGGCTCCGTACACATACATAGTTTATCGCATTTTCTTTCAGAGAGAAGCACAGGTGTATGATGTCCTGGCCTCCACTGGAGAACTGTGACCCTGATGAAGTGTATTCAAGAGCATCACTCACATTCACAGAGAAAGAAAGACTTAAAAGAAGACTTCAGCCAGAAATCTAATTTGTACAAGCATGTACAGTGGAGCAAAAAAGTATTTAGTCAGCCACCAATTGTGCAAGTTATCCCACTTAAAAAGATGAGAGAGGCCTGTAATTTTCATCATAGGTACACTTCAACTACGAGAGATAGAATGGGGGGAAAGAATCCAGGAAATCACATTGTAGGATTTTTAATGAATTAATTGGTAAATTCCTCGGTAAAATAAGTATTTGGTCACCTACAAACAAGCAAGATTTCTGGCTCTCACAGACCTGTAACAACTTCTTTAAGAGGCTCCTCTGTCCTCCACTCGTTACCTGTATTAATGGCACCTGTTTGAACTCGTTATCAGTATAAAAGACACCTGTCCACAACCTCAAACAGTCACACTCCAAACTCCACTATGGCCAAGAAGACCAAAGAGCTGTCAAAGGACACCAGAAACAAAATTGTAGACCTGCACCAGGCTGGGAAGACTGAATCTGCAATAGGTAAGCAGCTTGGTGTGAAGAAATCAACTGTGGGAGCAATTATTAGAAAATGGAAGACATACAAGACCACTGATAATCTCCCTCGATCTGGGGCTCCACGCAAGATCTCACCCCGTGGGGTCAAAATGATCACAAGAACGGTGAGCAAAAATCCCAGAACCACACGGGGGGACCTAGTGAATGACCTGCAGAGAGCAGGGACCAAAGTAACAAAGGCTACCATCAATAACACACTACGCCGCCAGGGACTCAAATCCTGCAGTGCCAGACGTGTCCCCTTGGGAGAATGTCATATGGTCAGATGAAACCAAAATAGAACTTTTTGGTAAAAACTCAACTTGTCGTGTTTGGAGGAGAAAGAATGCTGAGTTGCATCCAAAGAACACCATGCCTACTGTGAAGCATGGGGGTGGAAACATCATGCTTTGGGGCTGTTTTTCTGCAAAGGGACCAGGACGACTGATCCATGTAAAGGAAAGAATGAATGGGGCCATGTATCGTGAGATTTTGAGTGAAAACCTCCTTCCATCAGCAAGGGCACTGAAGATGAAACGTGGCTGGGTCTTTCAGCATGACAATGATCCCAAACACACCGCCCGGGCAGCAAAGAAGTGGCTTCGTAAGAAGCATTTCAAGGTCCTGGAGTGGCCTAGCCAGTCTCCAGATCTCAACCCCATAGAAAATCTTTGGGGGGAGTTGAAAGTCCGTGTTGCCCAGCGACAGCCCCAAAACATCACTGCTCTAGAGGAGATCTGCATGGAGGAATGGGCCAAAATACCAGCAACAGTGTGTGAAAACCTTGTGAAGACTTACAGAAAACGTTTGACCTCTGTCATTGCCAACAAAGGGTATATAACAAAGTATTGAGATGAACTTTTGTTATTGACCAAATACTTATTTTCCACCATAATTTGCAAATAAATTCTTTAAAAATCAGACAATGTGATTTTCTGGATTTTTTTTTTCTCATTTTGTCTCTCATAGTTGAGGTATACCTATGATGAAAATTACAGGCCTCTCTCATCTTTTTAAGTGGGAGAACTTGCACAGTTGGTGACTGACTAAACACTTTTTTGCCCCACTGTAATTGTGTCATATCCTACAAGAAGTCCTAAGTAAATTTTTGTAAATTTACACAATAAGTATAATTAACATGAAACTCAACTGCTTCAAATTGTATAACTGTGGATAAGTTATTGTGATTTAATATTCGGATTACAGTAATGGTGCCATATAAAAGGAGGAACAGTAATGCGTTAGAGACCAAAAACAGGTGAGAGTGTCAAAATTCGCTCTGCCAATGATGCTGTTGAAGTTCGTGGACGCTCTGTGATGTAGATGAAATAAGCGGCTACAAGTTTGTTCAGAATGCTTGGTCTTGAAATCCAAAAAGGAGGCACAAAGCAAATGGACATGTCAACTGGTATCTTTGTGCCGACTGACCACAAGTAGGGTATAAGTTAACCTCATGAAATATTTTAAATGTGAAGGTAAGAAATCAATCGATGAAGGAAAATAATGCACAATTATGATGACGTTTGGTATAAAAATAAACTAATGACATCTCATCTCATTATCTCTAGCCGCCTTAATTAAAAGCCATTTGTGTGGTGTGACTTTTGTGTTGATGCTAAGTCAAGTTTCAACATGCAGCTTATAGGACATGTTTACTAGCCTTGGTCCTTAATTAACATTAACATTACTTTGTGTGTAGAAGACTGTCATGATCCAGCCCAGAACTTCCAAATCCACACCTACACCTTTGCACTCTACTCCGTGTTATTCCCATTCTCCCCGCTCTGCTCTAGCATACCTTATACGCATTTGCTGTTAGCCACTCTATAAACACAACGTGGATAAATAAGTTTCACGTTCATGTTCGGTTTTTTGACTTGTGTTATGTTTTGTGGATTAAGATTTTTGCCTGCCAATTTCTGGGATTTTTGACTGGGACTTTGACTCAGGACTCTGTTTTTTCCAGCTCTGTTTTTCTCCTGGAATTGTCACCTGTGACTCTGCCTCTGCTCTTTCTTCCTTGGATATTACTAAGAGATTTTTGGACTGTGCTGCTGCACTTGCTTCCTGCCTGTTCTCCTCACGAGCCTACTGATCAGGTTCATTCCTAGTAGTTGTTCATTGGGTCCAATCTGCTCCCGTGGCCTCCGGGTCATAACAGAATTTATCCGCCACACCATGGGCCCAGCAGACTATGATGCTCTCAAATCTGCACTGGCTAAGCAGGGCTCTGTTCTCAGATCTCATCAGCAAGAGATCATAGCTGTTCACCAGAGCATGTCCTCCATCACCGATACCCTAAAAAGACTATCCTCACAGATGGAGAGCATTCAGGCTTCAATCGTGGGCCAAACAGCACCAGCTCCAACTAGTCAACCGGCCGCTCCGGTTGAAGGAGAAGGAGATGAGTGAAAGATGACATTTAATATGCCTATGGGCCACTACGAATATCTAGCTCTTCCATTTGGGCTCACTAACGTCCCCTCTGTCTTTCAAGCCCTGACCAACGATGTCTTATGAGATTTAATTAACCAGTTCATCATTGTTTATCTCGACGATATCCTCATCTTCTCCCCCACATTGGCCCTTCTCCCCCACATCGAGAATTAGTAGCAATTAAGTTGGCCCTGGAAGAGTGGAGGCATTGGTTGGAGGGGACCGAGATTCCATTCATCATATGGACAGATCATAAGAACCTCAAGTACCTCAGGTCTGCTAAACACCTCAATGTGCATCAAGCCATGTGGTCACTGTTTTTCTCCCACTTCAACTTTGTGCTCTCCTTTAGACCAGGCTCTAAGAACGTGAAGCCAGATGCTCTTTCCAGGCAGTTTTCTCTAGACTCTCAGCACGGTATCACTGAGCCCATCCTCCCTGCCCATTATCTCGTGACCGCCACCCAGCTCGACATAGAAACTGCTGTCCAAAATGCCCTGCCCAGTGATCCAGGACCAGGTAATGGCCCACCCAACTGTCTTTATGTGCCTTCTTGCATTTTGTGCCTCCCACAGCTCCCTCCTAGCCTGTCACCCTGAGGCAGGCCAGACCTTTGCTGTCCTCAGGCAATGCTTCTGGTGGCGGACCATGCGGCAAGATGTTAGGATCTTTGTGGCAGCCTGTGATGTCTGCTCCAGAAACAAGACAAGCAACCAACCTGCTGCCGGACTATTAAGACCCTTACCTGTACTTCACCATCCTTGGTCCACATTCCGGTGGATTTTGTCACTGGCCTCCCCAGCTCCAAGGGTAATATTTGCATCATGACGATCATCAATTGCTTCTCTAAGGCTGCTCACTTCGTTACCCTCCCTAAGCTGCCTTTAGCTAAAGAGATGGCAGAACTGTTTATCAACCATGTGTTCCAGATTCACGGTCTGTCTACGGACATTGTGTCTAACAGAGGTCCCCAGTTCTCTGCTCACTTCTGGAAGGAGTTCTGCAGGCTCATTGGGGCCACTCCCAGCCTCTCCTCAGGTTACCACCCCCAGACTAATGGGCAGATGGAGCGTACCAATCAGAAGCTACAATGTCTACAATGTCTACAATGTCTAACATCCAGTGATTCTTCCTTCTGGAGCCAGGCGCTTCCTTGGATTGAATATGCCCACAACAGCCTTCCCTCATCATCCACCAGGTTGACTCCCTTCCAGTGTTGCCTTGGTTACCACCCCCATCTTTTCCCCTGAACAGGAGGAGGAAGCATCTGTTCCTTTGGCACAAGCCTTTATCCGACACTGTTGCAAAGTTTTAGTGCATGCCAGATGACACCTATTATGCGCCAATCATGCATACAAGAGGATGGAAGATTGACATCGCAGGCCGGCTCCTGTCTACCGCCTGAGACAAAGGGTCATGTTGTCCACAGCCAATCTCCCTCTCAGGGTTCCCTCACATAAGCTGGCCCCCAGGTTTGTTGGCCCCTTTCTTATTTTGAAGGTCATTAACCCCACGACGGTGAGACTGGTATTGCCCAAGTCCATGCGGCACCTCCACACATCATTTCATGTCTCCCAACTGTGACCCCTGGTCTCCAGTCTCTTCTCCCGCCCTTCCAAGGCCCCTCCCCCTCCCAGGATCATTGATGGAGGGGAGGCCTACACAGTCAGGAAACTACTAAAGGTCCATCAAAGAGGTCGGGGTTATAGTATCTGGGCAACTGGGAGGGCTATAGCCCAGAGGAGAGGTGTTGGGTGCCAGCGCAACTGGGTTGTGACAGAACACCTACAATTTCAGACACCTTGGTCCATGTTTTATTTATTTATTTATTTATGCCCCTGTTCACAAACAGGGCCCATGAGTTGGCCTAGTAATTAGCATGTCCGCCTCTTGACTGGGAGATCATGGTCGGGTCATACCAAAGACCATCATAAAAATGGTACCTACTGCCATCCGGCTAGGCACGCCGCAATACAGATGTGAATAGGGAGTCAAACTCTCACAGTTACCAGAGGACCAGCCCCCACTGTAACCACAGCTATGTAATAGGTAAGAGGCCAAGGGCTATAGAAACGGAGATGTGCCTTAAGGGCCTGGTTATTACTGGGACTGGAGACTGTCTGGAAAGACCAGGTCCTGACACAAGAGGGAGTTTGACTTTGACACAAACAGGGACACACCATAAATATTGAGAAACCACAATTATATATGGCACAAAATAATGGCCACCACAATTAGTAATTGTACTTGGGAACAGTGTAAAGGGAACCAAAATTTACATGACTGTGTTCTCTAGAATTCTATTGAGCAGAGCATGTCATTGCCAGAGATGTATAGTAACGAAGTGGAACTACTTAAGTACTGTACTTAAGTACTAAAATGCAGTATCTGTACTTTATTGGAGTATTATTTTTTCTCCTACTTCCACTTTTACTTCACTACATATTTTTGATGAATTTAATTCTTTTACTCTGATACATTTTTCATGTGCTGAATCGTTACTTGTTACTATTATAAAAACGTTACAAATCATACCAAACCCATAGTATCAATGCCAGAGCGGTAGATAGCTCTGTCACCAGGTTTGATGAAGCTGGCTCATCATTGGGCGATTCACGCAATCAAGCTGTATATAAAAAAACCGCATGCTCCCCTTCCGCGCTGTTACCTGCATGCATTGGGAACACTTAGCGTCAGTCTACTGCTCTATTTCGAGATGGAAGAAGACCCAGGAACACCACCATCAACATCAAGTTCTTCGACTTCGAACGATCGTGGCGAGGGTGATGAAAGTGACCACCCCTGGCCCTACTTAGAGTCCATGTTTTCCTTTGTCGGACCAAAAGACAATTCGTATCGAATGAAATGCCTACTCTGCCTCCCGAAAGACTGCGAAATAATGGCCTTCAAAAATTCACCGTCGAATTTGAAGAAACATATCAAGGTAAGTTACAACTATAGCTAATAAACATAATGACACATCAGCTTGAGCTATCAGTAAGCGCTAGCAGCTAGCTAACTAGCTAACAGAGGTTCAGTTCTGCAGTGTTCACTTAGCACGTAGCAGCTAACGTTAACTAGAACAAGCCTGGCTGACTAGCTGTGCCATGCTGAATGGTGTTATTATTGACACATCACTAATGTCAACTTTCTCTTATTTTATGGCATATAGCCTACTGTTGTCAAATATAAATCGTGGACCATGTCTCTTTTCGTGCTGCCTAATCACATGCCCATAGCCCATTATTTTATAGTGTATAGGGTTAGCTAATGGTTGTGGCACTGGCATAACTAATGCTAGATGAATTTAACTGATTGTTGCAAAGTTGCTGCGGGTAAATGCAGGACAGTAGGCCTATTAATGGATTTCTGTTTTTACTATTTGTAATGTAGCCTCTTGACTTGACGTTATCCGTTCGCGTGACCAGCATGCCCCGACATGCCGTGAATATGACCTTGAACCTTAGCCTGCTAGCAGCTACATTCTGTTACTCTGCTATAATTTGCTATTTGGCTAATGGCTTGTTTGGGCATTTTGTGATGCATGTAGCCTAGGTCAATTTATGACCATTTCTCTTCTGATTTTTTTGGTAATGAACCCAAAGTGATGACGAACAAAGCATCTCAACTAGTCTGCATTTCAAGTGGTCCTCGCGCACTCCTGTTTCTCATGATGCATTGTTGGATGTATCAAGTTAGGCCTAGCACTACAGGGTTTTGCAAGTAGACAGATTATTAGAGTACCAATGATAGATTTTTGGTTATGGGGTTGCTTGCTTAAGTCTTTTAAAGTGCTGATGACACGTTTTTGACATCTTTGGCGATGTTTTACAACATAAAAAGTAATTCCCGATCCATATATTAATTCATGAAGGCGCCTATTTTACAAGTTATGATAAAAAACGCGGCTATTTAGGCAAATTTGACAGGGCTGCAGCACCCAGGAGACGAAAGAGGAGGAGGAGCTATATGACGTCAGCAAAAGAACCTTCCTTCTAACTTACCAGTTTGTTGTTGATGCGACAGGTGTTCAGTTTGTCATTATTAGTATTATTATTATGCATTATTTTATATATATATATATATATATATATATATATATATATATATATATATATATATATATATATATATATATATATATTAGTTATTGTGCCTTCGCGTTGTGTTGCCGGCTTTTGCTCCAAAACCTACAAGGATGGGGTAAGTTTATTCAAGTTTCCCAGAGATCCCGAGCTGCATGCGAAGTGGGTGAAGCAAGTCAGGCGCACTCGTGACAAGTGGGAGCCCTCACCAACATCCGTCCTGTGCTCTGAACACTTCGATTTGGATTGTTTTGACACCCTTCCCAGCTTAAAAGAATCTCTTGGGTGTTCAGTTCAGCACAAACGTGTGTTACTACCATCAGCAGTGCCTACACAGTGTTGCCAGATTGGGAGGTTTCCCGCCCAGTTGAGTGGTTTCAAGTGCATTTTGGTGGGTTTTGAACATATTTTGGGCTGGAAAACGTCAGCAGTATCTGGCAACAGATACTGCTGAAGTTTTCCAGCCCAAAATATGTTCAAAACCCACCAAAATGCACTTGAAACCGCCCAACTGGGTGGGATTCCTCCCAATCTGGCAACACTGCCAGTATTCCGGAGGGGGTCTACTAGTAGCTATGCCGGATCCAAAGACAGTCCTCCTGTCAGAACATGTGTTGTGAAACGATATAAGATAAAGGTACGTAGAGCTATAGATTCTACATGATAATCATAAATGTAATCATAAAGTCGCGTGATATCAGTCATGTATTTGCTTGTGAAAGCTTGCGGCTTTCATGTAACTGCCGCCTAGCAACGAGAGGCAAAGGGTAAAGAGGGTAGACTATCATAGATTCTATTCGGAAGAGATCAACACAATTCTAGACTCCCAGAAGAGGAACAGCTAGCACTAGAGAGTTCACCGGCGTTTTCATGCGCCATTTCCATTGAGTAGAACCAGAGTAGAACAGCCAGTGAACCGCAGCGTGTTCTCCCGCTGACGTCACAACATGGCCGCGAGCCACGGACCCAGTTTTCTTGCGCTGTGTAATTAAAAGTTGGATATTTGCATAACAACAGCTTCTTTTCACGTAATTATAACAGAAATCTAACATGTTTGCCATGTTGTATAGTTTATTTAAGAAATTGCATAGAGTCATGTTCGTGTCATCAGCCCTTTAATGTAGAATTATAGTGGATAAATCCCTTTAAATTTAATTAATTTTGCTTTTATCAATAGTATCACAGCAGTCACTACAGTCACCTATGTTGCTCATGATATAATTCTGAGAAAGTAAAGCTATATATGTTTGTCTTGTTTCAGAGCAAGCATGACTGCCACTTAAAAAGATATGAGGACCTCACATCAGTTAAACGAATGAGGAAGACTGTAATTCCCTCCCCCTCCATCAAGCAGCCCACATTATTAGAGAGCTGGACAGTGCCCCATAGATCCGTTGACAAGGCCATTGTGAATTATGTTGTCCGAGGACTTCAGCCTTTCAGCATCGTAGAGCAAGAACCTTTCCGGGACTTTGTGTCCGACCTGGTGCCAAATACCAAAATAATGTCAAGAATCACACTCACATCTAGGATTGATGATGCTGCCAAACAAATGAAGATCAAAATGATTGAGGCCATGAAAACTGTGGACCACATCGCAACAACCACTGACTGCTGGTCAGCCAGGCAGCGTAGTTTCATTGGGGTCACGGCCCATTGGCTGGACCCTGAAAGTTTAAAAAGGGTCTCTGTGGCCCTGGCCTGTAAAAGATTAAGAGGCTCTCACACTTTTGACCTTCTGGCAAATGCACTTAATGATATCCATGCTGAGTTTGAAATTCGGGGGAGGATAGTCACAACAACCACGGACAATGGCTCCAACTTCATCAAAGCCTTCAAAGTCTTTGCTGAAGATGAAAATAACAATGCTGGTGCTCAAGTTCAGGAGGAGGAGGAGGAAGAAGCAGACCAAGATGAGGAGAAGGTAGAGTTTGTTGACGTATCTTCACTTTTGGATGAGGATGATGGTTTTGAGTTCCAGCTTCCAAAGCACCAGCACTGTGCATGCCACATTCTTAACCTAATAGCCACTACCGATGCCAGCAAGGCAGTGTCCAATGACATTCATTCATTATCTCTAGCCGCTTTATCCTTCTACAGGGTCGCAGGCAAGCTGGAGCCTATCCCAGCTGACTACGGGCGAAAGGCGGGGTACACCCTGGACAAGTCGCCAGGTCATCACAGGGCTGACACATAGACACAGACAACCATTCACACTCACATTCACACCTACGGTCAATTTAGAGTCACCAGTTAACCTAACCTGCATGTCTTTGGACTGTGGGGGAAACCGGAGCACCCGGAGGAAACCCACGCGGACACGGGGAGAACATGCAAACTCCACACAGAAAGGCCCTCGCCGGCCCCGGGGCTCGAACCCAGGACCTTCTTGCTGTGAGGCGACAGCGCTAACCACTACACCACCGTGCCGCCCTGTCCAATGACATGTACAAGAAATTATACTATTCAACATTTGGCAAGTGCAATGCACTTTGGAATACTGTAAGTGGTCAAGATCCTCAATAGCAGCTGAAACTGTGGAAGATGCTTGCTCCCTCCAGCTTGTGCGACCGGTTGCAAGAAGGTGGAACTCTGTGTTTATGGCTGTGGAGAGACTGCTCAGGATCGTCAAAGAGAAGGGAGAGGCAGCCATGAGAGTTGTCTGCACAGATTTGAATGTTCCAATGTAAGTTTAAAAATCAATCATATTGTACTCTTTCTCTCAAGCTCAATTCTGGTACATATTGTCTACTTGTACAACAATTGAATTGAATGGTTAACATTGAAAGATGAACCATTCCATTGCATGATAATGAGCTGATCATGTAGCAATGCTGTTTTTTTGTCTCTTATTGTTACACCTAATCACCTAACACCTAATCCTGTGTGTTAATGAAATATCACAGGTTTAATCCAGCCGAACTTGCATTCCTGTCAGAGTTTGCTGTTGTGATGACTCCAGTCACCCAAGCAACTAACATCTTGCAAGCTGAAACCAATGTCCAGACAGGGTGGCTGCTCCCAACCGTCAAGCTCCTGAAAATTAAGCTGGACAGGATCAAGCTACCGCTAAAATACTGCAAGCCCCTTGTCAATGCTCTGCAGGTGGGCATTGAGGATCGCTTTGGCCCTATGATGGAAGACCCAGAGCTGGTGGCCGCTGCTATTCTGCTCCCAAAGTTCCGGACAAATTGGGCAGAGGAAGATGAGACAATCAAAATAGGTAAGAAAGGGAACACTTTCAATTAAGCTTTGCATATTAATCATACACCAAATGCTTACTAACATGGATATTAGTAGTGCATTAGCCCTTTCTTAGCCTGTATAAAGCCATCATTTCCATTAAAATCATTATTTCTTACTAACAATGTTGTCATGTTAAATCTGTGGTTACTGTCATGACTGGTTGAAACTATTATTGTTTATAATGTACTCTTATATTTTAGGAATGGATTATATCAAACAACACATTGAAGACTTCTCATTGCAGTCTGGTGAGGTCAACAGGTCGAGCTCATCTGATGAAGACGACTTTTTTCTGGCATGAGGGGTTCAAAGGCACAAGACGGCGCCAAACAGCTAGATGCGTACTTGTCCTGTTCAGCAGATAACATGGACTTGCTCAAGTCTTTTCCAGCTGTGTGTAAGATGTCTGTTAGGTTAAACACACCCCTTCCAGCATCAGCAGCCTGCGAGAGGCTTTTAAGTATTGCAGGATTAGTCTTTAGCCAAAGAAGAGCGAGACTGAATGACTCCAATTTTGAAAACAACTACTTTTGAGCTTAAACAAAAGATTTCTAACTCCCTAACTGACTGCTTTATGCATACCAGTTTAAGAAGGGAATACACTGTGGAGGGGAAAAAAGCACAAGCAAGGAAGAGAGCTCAGGTGTTGTAAGGTGCTCTACTCGTGTGTTTTTACATGAGAAATACTTGTATGTGGCCTACTGGGGGGTATTCCAAGTAGTTGATTAAGAGACAAACCTGAGTAAGTTAACCTGGAGGCAGTGGTTAACCTGTTGATGGAAGAGCCCTTTGGCTTTGTGAGAATGATGCTTCTGGGCTGTTCTCTTATAAGGTTTACCATTAGGCTTAACTTGCCGAGGCTTGTCACTTAGCCGTATTCTTGGAATACCCCTCTAGCCTTTCAGATGTTTTAATAGTGTTTTTTTCATAAACACTTGTATGGCCTTTTATGTCCTTGTACTGCTGCTTCAGCCAAAGAAATTGTGCCCTTAACTTTAAATGTTTGAAATAATATAAACAATATGATATTCAAACTTTTGACTGCTTTCTTTAATATACACAATACTTGTACTTTTACTTTTAGTACTTTAGTAATTTTTAAAATACTTCTACTTGCAATACTTAAGTACAAAACATTTTGAATACTTTAGTACAGTGGTTTTCAAAGTGGGGGCCACGGCCCCCTGGGGGGCTGCCAGGGGGCGCTAGGGGGGCCTCAGAAAGTTGGAGGGACGATAACAACAAAATTGCGAAAAAAAAATACTTTTTTAAAATAATTATTATTAAATATATTGTAATTAGTTTTTAAATCATTATTATAAAATATAATTATTAATAATAATACATCATATCAAAATGTTGTTTGCCATGCTCATCTCTCCGATTGCCTGTGACGTTGCGGTTTGCGCCATTTATCAAGCTGCTTTGCTCCTCAAGCTAGCGTATTGCTAGTGCAAAATGGACAGGTTTTTGAAGACGAGACCGAAGGAACAAACCAACAGCCCTGCTGTGGAGGACACTGCTGCGAAAAAAAACTAAGAAGTCCTGGCCAACTAAAATCCGAAAATATGAGGCAGCATACATTAAGAATGGCTTTACAGCCATACAGAAAAATGGCCATGATTGCCCGAAATGTGTCCTCTGTCTGGAGACCCTGTCAAACGAGTGCTTAAAACCTTCGAAACTTCAGCGTCACTTGGTACAAAAACATCCGACAGATGCCGAAAAAACAGTAGATTTCTTCAGACGCAAAGAAGAGCATTTGGTCAGGCAATCTGCTGCATTCACCCAGCAAGCTACTGTCCCCAAGCGGGCCCTGAAGGCATCATTTTTAGCCTCGTACCACATTGCTCATGCTAAAAAACCTCACTCAATTGGAGAAGATTTGATTTTACCAGCCACCAAAGACATTGTCCGAGAATTGCTTGGTGAGGATGCTGCCAAAAAAATCGATGCTGTCCCACTCTCTGATAACACCGTGAGCCGACGGATTGGTGACATGGCTCAAGACGCATCTGCTCAGCTGTTGGAGCAGGTGAGAGCCAGCGAATACTTCGCACTTCAGCTGGATGAGAGCACAGATTTATCCAATGAGGCCCAACTGCTTGTGTACATCAGATTTATTTCACAGGAAAGATTTGTGGAGGAAATACTATTTTGTAAAGCACTTGAAAGAAGAACTACTGGGAAAGACATTTTTCAAGTTTTGGACGATTACATCGAGTCTAACGGATTGGACTGGACCCGTTGTGTGGGGGTGTGTTCGGACGGAGCCGCGGCAATGACCGGGAAGATCAGTGGAGTGACCGCGCTCATTAAGCAGAAGGCCCCGCATGTAGTGGCCACACACTGCATGCTCCATCGCGAGGCACTGGCCGCAAAAAGGATGGATAACGAGTTGAATCAGGTACTACAGGAGGTTATACAGTTTATTGTTCAGTGCGAAAATATTTGTGTTGAAAACATGTTAGTTAATAATATTCTTATGCTAAACAAATGTAACAATTAATAAAAGTAAGAGAAAACATTCTAAAAGTTGATGTTTCTTTACATATTTTGTAGCATTGTCTGTGGGTTTGCAAAGGGGGTCCCCGGCCAGAAGCTAATGCTGTTTGGGGGGCCTTGGCATGGAAAAGTTTGGGAACCCCTGCTTTAGTACTTCCACTTAAGTATGGTGTTTAAAGAACACTTCAACTTCTACTCGTCACTTTTTTGATATAGTACTTGTACTTCTACTCAACTCCTCTACTACAGTACTTTATACATCTTTATGTACTCCAGTACTTTATACATCTTTACATACTTTATGGCAATGAGCAATGACTCATTGCTCATTGCCATAAAGTTGTCCAGACTTTAACTCTATTCTGACGCAAGATACACCGCCAACGGTCATGCCACTGCTCGTCGCTGTCAGACACTGGATCACATAGAAAATGAACACCTTCTGGTGGCTTTGATGCTCTCACCACTTTTGGTCTGAATCTACCGTTAGTGCTGCAGTGGCTGAGCTGCATTAGTGTCATTTTGTCACTTTCAACTCTCTGTGAACTTTCCTTTTATAGAGCTTTGTGGGCGTAACTAAATGTAAATGTCCTGTTAAAGTATTTGAAGAAATCAGAGCCTTTTCTGAATCCGGCAGGAATTTTTAGTTCAGTTTGGTCTACAAAAAGATTTACTTACATACAACTTTACTAAATAAGTGATAAATGAGGCACATTGTTTTTTTTTAAGTGAGTGTGTGATGATGTAGGCATATAGTTTGCTTTGTGTAAATTTGATTGCTAAAATGTTGCATTGTTGTTGTCACTCCAGTACAAAAGTAAAAGAAGCACACTTCGGAAACCCTTCGTGGAACATCTGAGCTGCAAACTGATTGGCTCCCTACACTTCCGTACGAAGAAAAAAAATGTCTACATCAGAAAAATGCAGCGTTTTCCTGTAAAACTAGGTGGTTCTTGGCCATATTTAGTGACAAAAAGTACAAGACTTACTACAGAAATCTAGAACTCAAGCTCGTGGAATATTTATCAACCAAACAGCATCAGCAGCATCCTTTCCTTTAGCAGCATCAAAAGCTTAACTGAAGAGGATTTAAAGAAAATGAGAAATGATGTAAATAAATAAAAGTGTCTGTTGTGGTATGCGTGTGCGTGTATACACACTTGGAAAAGTGCATGGCCTGTTGTCCTGCGACGCTGAAGTAGAAGTTTGTCGTGTGCTTCATCTCATCTGTGTGGCCGCTCACCTCGATCCAGTGACCAATCGGGAGACAGTACACCCCATCCACCATGTTGCTTTGGTCATACACACACTCCCGATCATGATGTGGGCCGTTACCTGGACACAAAATAAACCATCATTAGAAATAAAATGAATGATAACTTTGTCCTCTTTTGCGCTTTCTGTTTATGTGGTTTTAAAGGCAAAATGAAATGGAAACCTGAACTTTTTGTCTTTCTGCAACATGACGTATTATTTGAATGCATTAGTTCGAGTCAACTGAATTTTATTTCTATAGAATTTTTAACAACTAACGTTATCACAAAGCTGCTTTACAGACATCTGGATATAGATTTAGATCCCTAATGAACGACTGAGAGCTGATCGTGGCAAGGAAAAACTCCCTGAGAGGACATGAGGAAGAAACCTTAAAATGAACCAGTCACACAAGGGCAGCCTTATACTTTTCCTTATAATGTAATATCAAACAGTATTAAGTGTGTTAAAAGGATGTTCAGTATGAGTGGATTGGGAATAAGAGGCCTGGTATGAGCACAGGACAGTTGTTGTGATTACAGCAGCAATTCTTGGGTACAAGTCTACAGTATCCAGGTGAAGTTATCCACTGAAGCAGGAGTGAAACTTGGACATATTTTTTGGAAGTGCAAGTCTTTATGGTATCCATGTGGGATCATCCACATGAAGAAGATCTCATCTCATCTCATTATCTGTAGCCGCTTTATCCTGTTCTACAGGGTCGCAGGCAAGCTGGAGCCTATCCCAGCTGACTACGGGCGAAAGGCGGGGTACACCCTGGACAAGTCGCCAGGTCATCACAGGGCTGACACATAGACACAGACAACCATTCACACTCACATTCACGCCTACGGTCAATTTAGAGTCACCAGTTAACCTAACCTGCATGTCTTTGGACTGTGGGGGAAACCGGAGCAGATTGGAGTTGTAATTTCTCACGTAACTGGTATGAACTGAAAGGTTAGTAAACATCAAGGTGTAAGGCACCTTATATATGACATGCATTTGGTGTGATTTTCTTTTCCTACAGTAAACCTGTGCTTGCTCAGAATGTTCAGTACTCTTTCACCATTTTATGATTTGTATTTTAGTTCTCAGCTGATACATCCGTGGGAAACAAACCCGTAGGCTTGCACTGTGAGACGGGATCATGTTGATGGAAAATGTCAGAAAAAAAAGTCACTGCTGTGTTCATTTCTCATCACGTCTCTTCCATCAGCTGTGAGAATGCAACCAGATATGAAGTCTGCATTAAACCTGTATTATTATTATTATTTATTAAAGCTCAGGCCTTCACTACACTGTGCTATTACATGGGAATGGGATGTGCATGCTGCATTTATTAAAGTTATGATGTATATGTTGAGAGTGCTGTAGTGTGACAAAAACAAATCAAAACAACATGTGAGACAAATTAATGTGCTATTAGAGTACAAGGAAAATGCTTGGTGAAAATCATATCCTGTTCTTATGAACAAGAAACCTAAACATCCAAAGCTTTAACTAAATCTCCTAAATGCCTTGTAAACCCAGTTCTAGCCCTGCCTGTGCATCCTGATCATCATGTGCATCATGTGCTTGAACATGAAGGCAGCACAATGATTTTGGACGTTCTGACTGCCAGAGGGAACTGAGATTATTTTTACCACGCACTTAGAGTTTAGAGCTATGCGGTGCAATCAAGCCATACTGTTCCCCCCCCCCCCCAAAAAAAAAATGCTTTATTCATGTCCAAAAGTGTATGCTGCATGATTAAAAGGAAATCACAGCATGCCAACAAGCAGAGTAACAAAAATATGGATTATAGCACAAAAAACAAAACAAAAGAAACGCACGTACTTAAGCAGTCACGCTAAGAAGCCATTTAAAATGAGTGCACTGGGGAAAAATAAATAAACCTGAAAAAATTAATGAAACTCGGTCACTGTTGGAGTGCAGAATAAACTGACATCAGTAGAAACTGGTTCAGGAGACAAAAGACATGAAAATATTTCACTTTTCTCTGTCCTTTTCAACCAGTGCTTTGTGAGTGTGAATGGAAAAAATGCTGATGAAGTCAAACCAGATTCAATTTAAATTACAACAGGCCAGAAGGACAAAGTGTGTGTGTGTGTGTGTGTGTGTGTGTGTGTGTGTGTGTGTGTGTGTGTGTGTGTGTCTACTTGCTATATATTAAAGGACCAGAATGTGTTTTTTTTTACCAACAGAGTTCAGACATTATTGGGAAGTGAGGACATTTTGGCTGGTCCTCACTTCTTCAAAGGGTGGTCTCAGGGTTAAGACTTAGTTTTAGGGTTCACGTTAGCGTTAGGTTTCGGTTAGGGTTAGGGTTGGGGTTAAGTATTTAGTTGTGACGGTTAAGGTTAGGGTAAGGGGCTCAGGAATGCATGATGGCAATGAGTCCTCACAAAGATAGATGTACAAGAATGTGTGTGTGTCTTGTCTGTGGCATCACTGCCATCTAGTGAGAACGATAGTCCATTACATTCCATTTTATACTGCAAACTATACACACACATACAATAATTTCTTTGTAATACGGTAATACTTTGCAATTTAATTCCATTTTAATTTCATTTTTGATTAGATTAGCAATCTGAGTAAGTCAAGACCAGGCTATTTATGACATTTTTGCAAATGAGCAAAAATATGGCCATCAACCAGGTGATGTCTCGCTAATTCTTTGTTGAGTGGGCTAAATCTCATTATCTCTAGCCGCTTTATCCTGTTCTACAGGGTCACAGGCAAGCTGGAGCCTATCCCAGCTGACTACGGGCGAAAGGCGGGGTACACCCTGGACAAGTCGCCAGGTCATCACAGGGCTGACACATAGACACAGACAACCATTCACACTCACATTCACACCTACGGTCAATTTAGAGTCGCCAGTTAACCTAACCTGCATGTCTTTGGACTGTGGGGGAAACCGGAGCACCCGGAGGAAACCCACGTGGACACGGGGAGAACATGCAAACTCCACACAGAAAGGCCCTCGCCAGCCACGGGGCTCGAACCCAGGACCTTCTTGCTGTGAGGCGACAGTGCTAGCCACTACACCACCATGCCGCCCTGAGTGGGCTAAATGATGAGCAAAAAAATAAATAAATAAATAAATAAAATCCAACTAGTTAAGTAAGATACAGCGCCCTCCACAATTATTGGCACCCCTGGCTAAGATGTGTTAAAAGCCTTAAAATAAATTCAATTTTTATTGCAGAAGCATAATCTCACACCGAAAATTGTAGAAAAATGTAACCTTTAACTCATAAAATCACCTGTTCCACAATTATTGGCACCCATAACAATTCTTAGAAAATAAATGTAATTGAAGCATTTCCGTTATTTCTACTGTAGTTTATAAAGTTGATCAGAGTATCTAGGAACCTTTAATTAGTAATTCATCACATCCTGTTTCCCTGGGGTATAAATATGATGTGACACAGAGGCCTATTTCTCTTATCCACTCTTCAACATGGGAAAGACGAGAGAACACACCATTCAAGTAAGGCAGATGTGTGTCGACCTTCATAAGTCAGGCAATGGCTACAAGAAAATAGCCACTCGCCTACACCTGCCCATATCTACAGTCAGAGGAATCATCAAGAAGTTTAAAACAACTGGAACAGTGGCAAACAAGCCTGGACGAGGAAGCAAGTTTGTCTTGCCACCACGCACAGTGAGGAGGATGGTAAGAGAAGTAAAAAGTTCTCCAAAGCTCACTGTTAGAGAATTGCATCAAAGAGTAGCATCTTGGGGTCACAAAGTCTCCATAACAACCATCAGGCGCTATCTACATGCCAACAAGCTGATTGGGAGGCATGCACGGAAAAAGCCTTTTCTCACTTACAAGCATAAACGTAAACGTCTGGAGTTCGCTAAGCGGTACTGGGACTTCAACTGGGACCGTGTGCTTTGGTCAGATGAGACCAAGATAGAGCTTTTTGGCAACAAACACTCTAAGTGGGTCTGGCATAACACAAAAGATGAGTAGGCGGAAAAGCACCTCATGCCCACTGTGAAGTATGGGGGAGGATCGGTGATGCTGTGGGCCTGTTTCTCTTCCAGAGGCCCCGGGAACCTTGTTAGGGTGCATGGCATCATGAACTCTTTGAAATACCAGGACATTTTAAATCAAAATCTGATGGCCTCTGCCCGAAAGCTGAAGATGGGTCGTCACTGGGTCTTTCAGTAAGATAATGACTCTAAACATGTGGCCAAATCTACACAAAAATGGTTCACCAGACACAAAATCAAGCTCCTCCCATGGCCATCTCATGTCCTGGCTATATTTCACCCATGAACACACAACACCGTGAGTGTTGCTTTCTTTCTTGTTGGGTTTTTCAGCTTTGACTCTTGAACAAGATTATGAAACTCTCCCGCTTGTCATTTAAGTTCCAACAACTTCCTCTTTCTTGAGAGCACACCTATACGTATTGTCTTCCATCACTACTAGATGACTCCATCATTCATTCAGGACACGACTGACAGTCAAGCTGCGAAACGAGCACGAAATATGACGTGAAGTATTAAAAAATTAGCATCTAATTCAATGTGCATATTTTTATATTGCAGTTTTGTATTGTATCCTATCCTGTGTGTAAAGGCCTTTATACCACAGCAGTTTGCCAATGCTAATATTTTTATACATTAAAGATAGAACTACACATCATTTTTATCCATTTATAGAGCGGCGGATACAATTATTGACAGTCCGTAATTATCGATACCTTTTCAGATTTACCAATAAAAAACAATTTTACAAAAATGAGTTTCAGTTACAATAGTTATTATTGGTTAATTAATCAACCAGAAAACTCGCCTCACCCTTTGATCTTGTTGTCTGATGACACAGCTCGTTACCTGAGATGGAATTTTTTTAGCACGATCAACAATTTGAGGAAAACCCAAACATTATCACTGCAGGTAAGCATGGCGGAAAGATCATGGAAATGTTTTTACTGATCAAATTCACAGATATTTCATGATCTCCTTGTCGAAACCGACTTTGTTTCTTACTCTTTCATTTGACAGTCGCCATTTTGTATCTAAACGCGCGTTTGATAAGTCACGTGATGTTTCAATAATAGTGATCACTTTCACCGGTGTCCACCATTATCGACACCCTGTGGAATTGACATTTACAACTGTTATGGACCGATCTTTGTGTAATATTGTTGAAGTAGATGAAGTACTTTAAAAAAATTAAAGTGCTGTGATTTATAATAATTTTTTTTTCTGATTCATAACAGAATGGAATGTGTATAGGAGTATTTGAAATCCAATTGCAATAAATAGAATTAGACCAGAATTAAATTCCGAGCATATAAAAAATTACATGCTTGAAATATGCAGATTTTTCTATTCCATTCAGAAAATATTTTTTTGCAGTTTGTTGGAAATATCTACCACATATTACAATATCAGTAGACATTTTATATTTTTAGACGTAAATTTAAAATCTCAATTTTAAAAAAATCGACCTTTGACCTGGATTTTCATGTGATTACAATGTCAATTGCCTGCTGACATTTATTGGTAAACTACAAAACTAGAAATTAATACAAACAACAACGAATAATTAACAAAATGTCCATCCATTATCTGTAGCCACTTATCCTGTTCTACAGGGTCGCAGGCAAGCTGGAGCCTATCCCAGCTGACTACGGGCGAGAGGCGGGGTGCACCCTGGACAAGTCGCCAGGTCATCACAGGGCTGACACATAGACACAGACAACCATTCACACTCACATTCACACCTACGGTCAATTTAGAGTCACCAGTTAACCTAACCTGCATGTCTTTGGGGGAAACCGGAGCACCCGGAGGAAACCCACGCGGACACGGGGAGAACATGCAAACTCCGCACAGAAAGGCCCTCGCCAGCCACGGGGTTCGAACCCGGACCTTCTTGCTGTGAGGCAACAGCGCTAACCACTACACCACTCTGTTGCAATTAACAAAATGTGATCTATGAAAATACTTAAAGTGGAACAAAAAGATTTTCTGACACAGGTTAAATATTATCAGTTCATTCGTTTACAAACATTAAAATTATTTCCTCATTTACGTAAACACCAACATCGATATATTTATATAAAAGATATTTTGTACTAAATATAAGTCTATGTAAAACAAATTTTAAATAAAAAATATATGTTTTGTTAATACCACATACCGATTATTTTTTTAAAAATAAATAATCATCTGGACGTTGATAATTGTGGAACAGTGTCGATAACTGTGGACAAAGGTGTCGATAATTGTGGAACGGTGTTGATAACTGTGGACAAAGATGTTGATAATTGTGGAACGGTGTCGATAACTCTGGACAAAGGTGTCGATAATTGTGGAATGGTGTCGATAACTGTGGACAAAGGTGTTGATAACTGTGGACAAAGGTGTTGATAATTGTGGAACAGTGTCGATAACCATGGACAAAGGTGTTGATAATTGTGGAACGGTGTCGATAACTCTGAACAAAGTTGTCAATAATTGTGGAATGGTGTCGATAACTGTGGACAAAGGTGTCGATAATTGTGGAACGGTGTCGATAACCATGGACAAAGTTGTCGGTAATTGTGGACCGGCGTCAATAACTGTGGACAAAGGTGTCGATAATTGTGGAACGGTGTCAATAACCGTGGACAAAGTTGTCGATAATTGTGGAATGGTGTTGATAACCGTGGACAAAGTTGTCGATAATTGTGGAACGGTGTCGATAACTGTGGACAAAGTTGTCAATAATTGTGGAACGGTGTCGATAACCGTGGACAAAGTTGTCGGTAATTGTGGAACGGCGTTGTGGCAGTGGGGGCATGGTCAAGCGCCGGTCTGTGATAGGAGGGCGGAGCCAGGGAAGGTGAGTGGCAGAATCGCTACACCTGACAGTGATTAACCTGTGTTTTGTGTGTTTTCCCAGTAACCGCTCCCTACTTAAGGAGACAGAGGGAGAGCAGAGGGAGCGCAACCCGGGATGAGAACGCAGAGTGTGTGTGTGTGTTTGTGCGTTACGCCGCATATTAGAAACGGGCGATTTAAACTGAAAAGTTGTGAAATAAAAGCCCTCTGTGTATCTAAAGCGTAGTCCTGCCGTCCTCTGTGCTCCACGCACACTCCGTAAGCGCTACAGTGGTGCCGAAACCCGGGAAAGGTGGAGCACCAACCTTGCAGCCCCATGGAATCCTCCCCATTCGCGGACTTGGTCCACGCCCTCGCCACGGCGCAGCAGAGCCAGCACCAGACACTCGTCACGCTCCGAAAGGAGCAGGAGCGCCGCTTCGAAGCCCTGGTGCTGGCCCAGCAGGAAGATCGTGAGGCATTCCGGCATCTCCTCGCGTCTGCGGGGTCCACCAGCGCCCCAGCCGCGGGCCCGTCTCCCCTCACCGTGACCAAGATGGGCCCGCAGGACGACCCCGAGGCATTTATCACCTTGTTCGAGCAGGTCGCCGAAGCCTCGGGGTGGCCGATGGAGCAGCGCGCGGCGCGCCTCCTCCCCCTCCTGACGGGAGAGGCGCAGCTGGCTGCACTACAGCTCCCCGCCGACCGCCGGCTGGCCTACGCGGACCTTCGCCGGGCCGTCCTCCAGCGCGTGGGGCGCACGCCCGAACAACAGCGCCAGCGCTTCCGCGCGCTGCGGGTGGAGGAAGTCGGCCGGCCGTTCGCGTTCGGCCAGCAGCTCCGGGATGCCTGCTGGCGGTGGCTGAGGGCCGACGATCGCGACGCCGAGGGAATCATCGATCAGGTGGTGCTGGAGCAATTCATCGCCCGCTTACCAGCCGGAACCGCAGAGTGGGTCCAGTGCCACCGTCCGGTGTCACTGGATCAGGCCGTAGGACTGGCGGAGGATCATTTGGCGGCTGTTCCGGTGACAGGATGGCCGACGACGTTGTCTCTTCTCTCCTCTTCTCTCTCTCTTCCTCCCCCCCTTCTGTGTCCCGTCCACGCCCCACTCCCCCACCATGGAGGCGGGGGCCGGCTCCACCCCAGCCGGCCCGCCGCACCCGTGGTGCCCTCCCGTTTCTCCCTTCTGTGTCTGTCTCTCCCCCCCCCCTCAGGTGAGTGAGCCCCAGAACACAGCTGCAGAGGAAAGGCCTGGGCCGGTTTGCTGGCGCTGCGGGGAACCGGGCCACCTGCAGCAACAGTGCGCAGCAATGGAGGTGGGGACGGTGGTGCGGATCCCCGACGCGCCAGAAGCTGCCCTCGATCGGGCCGGAGCGTATCGCATACCGGTGAGTGTACAAGGGGCTACATATCAGGCGTTGGTGGATTCGGGTTGCAATCAGACCTCGATCCTCCAAAGCCTGGTGCAAGACGAGGCATTGGGGGGAGCACAGGGGGTGAAGGTGTTGTGTGTGCACGGGGATATTCACAGCTACCTGTTGGTGTCGGTCCACATATATTTCAGAGGGGAAAAATCGATAGTGAAGGCGGCGGTTAATCCTCGCCTTACCCACTCTTTGATCTTGGGGACTGATTGGCCGGGATTTCGGGGTTTAATGGCATGCCTAGTAAAGAGTGGGTCCTGCCGGTTGACGGGGAAGGTCCCGGTGTCGCTTTGGCTGGAGCTGCGGTCGCAGAGCCGTCTACGTCATCTCCGCGACAGAGTGAGGAGCCGCCAGCCCCTCCTCTTTCTATTGGGGAATCCCTCGCGGATTTCCCACTGGAACAATTGCGAGACGAGACTCTGCGACACGCGTTTGACCAAGTGAGAGTAATCGATGGTCAAACGCTCCAGCCGAACGCCACCCTGTCCTTCCCCTATTTTTCCATTTTGAAGGATAGGTTATACCGAGTGACGCAGGACACTCAGACGAAAGAGCGAGTCACCCAGTTGTTAATTCCAAAGAGCCGCTGGGAATTGGTATTCCAGGCGGCTCACTTTAATCCCATGGCTGGACACCTCGGGCAGGATAAGACACTCGCCCGGATAATGGCCCGATTCTATTGGCCGGGGATTCGCGGCGACGTCCGTAAGTGGTGTACGGCGTGCCGCGAATGCCAGTTAGTAAATCCAGCGGCCATTCCAAAAGCGCCCTTGCGCCCCCTACCATTAATCGAGACCCTGTTCGAAAGAATTGGGATAGATCTCATTGGGCCATTAGATCGGTCAACACGTGGGTACTGCTTTATATTGGTTCTGGTGGACTATGCAACGCGATACCCGGAAGCGGTGCCTCTTCGCAATATCTCAGCACGCAGTATTGCGGAGGCCCTCTTCCATGTCATCTCCCGGGTTGGAATCCTGAAAGAGATTCTGACTGACCAAGGCACCTCGTTTATGTCACGAACACTGAGCGAACTGTATGGGCTACTGGGTATTAAGCCGATCCGCACCAGCATTTATCACCCACAAACGGACAGTTTAGTTGAACGGTTCAATCGCACCCTCAAAAATATAATCAAAAAATTCGTAAGTGAGGACGCACGTAACTGGGATAAGTGGCTCGAACCCTTGTTATTTGCAGTGCGAGAGGTCCCCCAAGCCTCCACGGGGTTCTCCCCGTTTTAATTATTATATGGGCGTAAGCCGCGCGGCATCTTAGACGTACTGTGGGAAAATTGGGAGGAGGGACCTTCACAGAGCAAAAACGAAATTCAGTACGTTATGGACCTGCGCGCAAAACTCCACATGCTCACCCACCTAACTCAGGAGAATTTGCGGCAGGCCCAGGAATGGCAAGCCCGCCTGTACAACAAGGGCACGTGCCTTAGAGAGTTCACTCCGGGAGATAAGGTACTCATCCTGTTGCCCACGTCGAGCTCCAAATTAATCGCCAAGTGGCAAGGACCCTTTGAGGTCACACGGCGAGTCGGGGACGTCGACTATGAGGTAAGGCGAACGGACAGGGAGGGGGCACTACAGATCTACCACCTCAATCTGCTGAAACTCTGGAACGAGGAGGTCCCCGTGGCGTTGGTGTCGGTAGTTCCGGAGAAGGCGGAGCTGGGGCTGGAGGTTCAAAAAGGGACATTGGCATCACGTACCTCTCCGGTCCCCTGTGGAGACCACCTCTCCCCAACCCAACTCACGGAGGTCGCCCAGTTGCAGGCCGAGTTTTCGGATGTGTTCTCGCCCCTGCCCGGTCACACTAACCTCATAGAACACCACATAGAGACGCCCCCGGGGGTGGTAGTGCGTAGCCGCCCTTATAGGCTACCCGAACACAAAAAAAAGGTGGTTCGGGAAGAACTTCAGGCCATGCTCGAAATGGGCATCGTCGAGGAGTCCCACAGTGACTGGAGCAGCCCGGTGGTCTTGGTTCCCAAGGCCGACGGCTCGGTCCGGTTCTGCGTGGACTATAGAAAAGTCACCGCGGTGTCTAAATTCGACGCGTACCCAATGCCTCGTATTGATGAGCTACTCGATCGACTAGGCACGGCTCGCTTTTACTCGACACTGGATTTGACGAAGGGATATTGGCAGATCCCCTTGACCCCATTATCCCGGGAGAAAATGGCCTTTTCCACACCGTTCGGCTTACACCAGTTCGTCACACTTCCGTTTGGGCTGTTTGGGGCGCCCGCTACGTTTCAGCGGCTGATGGACAGGGTCCTCCGGCCCCACGCCACCTATGTGGCCGCTTATCTAGACGATATTATCATTTATAGTAATGACTGGCAGCGGCACCTGCAACACCTGAGGGCCGTCCTTAGGTCGCTGAGGCGGGCGGGTCTCACTGCCAACCCAAAGAAGTGTGCAATTGGGCGGGTGGAAGTACGGTATCTGGGCTTCCACTTGGGCAACGGGCAGGTGCGTCCCCAAATTAATAAGACAGCAGCGATTGCGGCCTGCCCGAGGCCCAAGACCAAAAAGGGGGTGAGACAGTTCCTGGGGCTGGCTGGCTACTATCGTAGGTTTATACCTAATTATTCGGACGTCACCAGCCCGCTGACTGACCTCACTAAAAAGGGGGCGCCAGATCCGGTCCAGTGGACGGAGCAATGCCAGCGGGCTTTCTCTGAGGTAAAGGCTGCACTGTGTGGGGGGCCACTTTTACACTCCCCTGACTTCTCTCTCCCTTTTATGTTACAGACGGATGCGTCGGACAGAGGGCTGGGGGCCGTTTTGTCCCAGCAGGTGGAGGGGGAGGATCGCCCCGTCTTGTACATCAGTCGGAAGCTGTCGGTGCGTGAGGGGCGCTACAGCATGATTGAGAAGGAATGCCTGGCGATCAAGTGGGTGGTCCTCGCCCTCCGTTACTACCTGCTGGGGCGCCCTTTCACCCTCTGTTCGGACCACGCGCCCCTCCAGTGGCTCCACCACATGAAGGATGCCAACGCGCGGATCACCCGTTGGTATCTGGCACTCCAACCCTTCAACTTCAAGGTGGTCCACAGGCCGGGGGCGCAGATGGTCGTGGCGGACTTCCTCTCCCGTCAAGGGGGGGGGAGTCGGCTGCGGGCCGGACGGGTGCCCGGCCTGAATCGGGCGGTGGGGGTATGTGGCAGCGGGGGCATGGTCAAGCGCCGGTCTGTGACAGGAGGGCGGAGCCAGGGAAGGTGAGTGGCAGAATTGCTACACCTGACGGTGATTAACCTGTGTTTTGTGTGTTTTCCCAGTAACCGCTCCCTACTTAAGGAGGCAGAGGGAGAGCAGAGGGAGCGCAACCCGGGATGAGAACGCAGAGTGTGTGTGTGTGTTTGTGCATTATGCCGCATATTAGAAACGGGCGATTTAAACTGAAAAGTTGTGAAATAAAAGCCCTCTGTGTATCTAAAGCGTTGTCCTGCCGTCCTCTGTGCTCCACCCACACTCCGTAAGCGCTACAGGCGTCAATAACCGTGGACAAAGTTGTTGATAATTGTGGAACTGTGTCGATAACTGTGGACAAAGGTGTCGATAATTGTGGAACGGTGTCGATAACAGTGGACAAAGTTGTCAGTAATTGTGGAACGGCGTCAATAACCGTGGACAAAGTTGTTGATACTTGTGGACAAAGGTGTCGATAGTTGTGGAACGGCATCAATAACCGTGGACAAAGTTGTCGGTAATTGTGGAACTGTGTCGATAACTGTGGACAAAGGTGTCGATAATTGTGGAACGGTGTCGATAACCGTGGACAAAGTTGTCGGTAATTGTGGAACGGCGTCAATAACCGTGGACAAAGTTGTTGATAATTGTGGAACTGTGTCGATAACTGTGGACAAAGGTGTCAATAATTGTGGAACGGCGTCAATAACTGTGGACAAAGTTGTCGGTAATTGTGGAACTGTGTCGATAACTGTGGACAAAGGTGTCGATAATTGTGGAACGGTGTCACGTGATCTGATACAGTAAGTAATCGGGAATCAACTCTTTTTTTCAGTGGAAGTTTGAGAAATTATTCATGCCCAGTTTACGTATTGAAAGTCTTTTTTACTTTTGCAACGGCCAAAAGATCGTTAAGGTGTCGATAATTGTAGCCGTCGGTCCAGTTACATTTCATGAAAAAAAAAATCAAGTTACAGTAGCTCTTGTTATTGCTTACATTACAGCAGCTATAAATGGCTGTTCTCTTTCCTGAAGTTAAGAAACGCATATTTACGAATGATTTAATCTAACCTTCCCAAATATAGTTCCCATCAAGCCGCTTAAGGAACTTGAACCAGAAGTGCTGTTTGTCCGGCTCTGTGAGCTGCACTTCCCCGAGCCACAGGCAGGGGTCGCGGCCGGACGCCAGCGCCTGTGTCGGCTTCATCAGTAGCGCTTTACCGGAGTCCCAGTGCCCGAGTTCCGGCCGGGATCCCGATACAAACACCTCGATATCCGCGCGCTCGGGGGTCAACACGACCCCAAACCGAAACAAAACCATTCTCGGTTAATTGAACTAATTCGTGTTCAGTCGGTGTGAGAAACCTTCTGTATTAATTTAAAATCAATTAATAAAAATAAATAAAGCGTTAAATAGCAAGAGCTAAAGCGCTGGAACCTCTCTGTGTAAAGCTCGTGCCTGCTTTAGTCGGATCCTGAAATAGGATTCGCGTCATGGGTCAGTCTGCTCTGGCCGTGTTTACCCTGTACAGCCCCACTGCTCATTCGCAATGAGCCGACTCTTAAGTGAACCGACTCACATATCTCAAGAGTCCTAATCAATATTTCTAATGAAAAAATCCTCATTATTTTCAATTAATTTTATAACAATTTTAAATATTAATACGCAAATATGCAAAGACCAACAGCTCTGTCCTGTTTTCGTAAACATTTCTCAAGGAGCCGTTTGGTAGAAATGAAACAGAGCCGAATGAACTGACTCACTATGTACCCAGTCAACCAAAGACCCTTCAGATAAGCGAGAGCGCTCAGTCTGTAGTGTCTTCCGGGTTAGTATTACATCTGGAGGACGCGAACAAGAGATTTAAAGCACAATAATGTTACTTTGGTGTAGTGGTTAGCACTGTCGCCTCACAGCAAGAAGGTCCTGGGTTCGAGCCCAGCGGCTGGCGAGGGCCTTTCTGTGTGGAGTTTGCATGTCCTCCCCGTGTCCGTGTGGGTTTCCTCTGGGTGCTCTGATTTCCCCCACAGTCCAAAGACATGCAGGTTAGGTTAACTGGTGACTCTAAATTGAGCGTAGGTGTGAATGTGAGTGTGAATGGTTGTCTGTGTCTATGTGTCAGCCCTGTGATGACCTGGCGACTTGTCCAGGGTGTACCCCGCCTTTCGCCCGTAGTCAGCTGGGATAGGCTCCAGCTTGCCTGCGACCCTGTAGAAGGATAAAGCGGCTAGAGATAATGAGATGAGATCATCTCATCTCATTATCTCTAGCCGCTTTATCCTTCTAGACACAGACAACTACTCACATTCACACCTACGGTCAATTTAGAGTCACCAGTTAACTTAACCTGCATGTCTTTGGACTGTGGGGGAAACCGGAGCAAACCCACGCGGACACAGGGAGAACATGCAAACTCCGCACAGAAAGGCCCTTGCCGGCCCCAGGGCTCGAACCCAGAACCTTCTTGCTGTGAGGCGACAGTGCTAACCACTACACCACCGTGCCGCCCCGAGATGAGATAATGTTACTTGTAAATATATAACATTAGAAATTATAAATTTATTTCATCTATCCATTATCTCTAGCCGCTTTATCCTGTTCTACAGGGTTGCAGGCAAGCTGGAGCCTATCCCAGCTGACTATGGGCGAAAGGCGGGGTACACCCTGGACAAGTCACGAGGTCATCACAGGGCTGACACATAGACACAGACAACCATTCACACCTACGGTCAATTTAGAGCCACCAATTAACCTAACCTGCATGTCTTTGGACTGTGGGGGAAACCAGAGCACCCGGAGGAAACCCACACGGACACAGGGAGGACATGCAAACTCCACACAGAAAGGCCCTGGCCAGTCGCTGGGCTCGAACCCAGGACTTTCTTGCTGTGAGGTGACAGCGCTAACCACTACACCACTGTGCCACCACATTTATTTCAATACATTTTAAATTTAAACACTTTTAGGGAAAATGTTTGCTTCAGTAGCTCATTGGCTAATGAGTTTCAATATTTTACAATAATTTGGATCATCCATCCATTAGCTGTAGCCATTTATCCTGTACAGGATCACAGGCGAGCTGGAGCCTATCCCAGCTGACTATGGGCAAGAGTCAGGGTACACCCTGGACAAATCGCCAGGCCATTGCAGGACTAACACATAGAGACAACCAATCATTCACATCTACGCTCAATTTAGAGCTATCAATTAGTCTAACCTCCATGTCTTTGGGGGAAACCGGAACACCCAGAGGAAACTCATGCAGACACGGAGAGAACATGCAAACTCCACACAGAAAGGCCCCCGTCAGCCACTGGGCTCGAACCCAGGACCTACTTGCTGTGAGGTGACAGTGCTAACCACTACACCACTGTGCCACCCTAATTCAGCTAAATTCATTTCTATTTTATTAATGATGAATGAACATTTTCACAAGGCAGCTTTACAGAAATTCGGATATAGATTTAAATTTATTCCTAATAAGCAAGCCATGGGTGATAGTGGAGAGGAAAAACTCCCTGAGACATCATGAGGAAGAAACCTTGAGAATTAACAGGATCAAAAGGAAGTCCACCCTCACCTGGGTGACACTGAATAGTGTGATTATAAATCAATTATATAACTGTATACAATAGGGCCAAGCCAAGCGAGTTGGAACATGAATACAAACAGAGAAATTTCATTAGCGCTTTAAATTTAAGTCTATAGTATCAAGGTGAAGTTATTGACTATTCACTGATTGATCAATATGTCGCGTAGACCAGGGGTAGTCAGCGAAAATTTGTAAATACTAACATGATTGAATGGCAACAACAGTTACCATTTAATCCTTAACAATTTGTGATTAGTTTATTGCTGTAAATAAGACCATTTGAAAAGGTTATGCTTTGTTTTAGAGTGGCCTTTCACTTTACCAATTTTGACTAATACCATGGACTATTCTTTTTTTAAGCAAGCCATACTGGCAGTTTGCAAATCAGATGAGAAGGTAAATAAAATGAGAAATCTATGGAAGCTGTGGAAACTTACCTTTTTCTGAGCTAACACATCCAGCTCTATAGCTGCTCTCTGGTTCAATGAGTTGCCTTCAGCTAAAAGTAATTTACATAAATGCATGTGATTGGCTGCAACAGAGGCCCTACACAATCATGCTAGTTGCCTAGGGCGGCACGGTGGTGTAGTGGTCAGCACTGTCGCCTCACACCAAGAAGGTTCTGGATTCGAGTCCAGTGGCCAACAGGGGCCTTTCTGTGCAGAGTTTGCATGTTCTCCCCGTGTCTGCGTGGGTTTCCTCCGGGTGCTCTGGTTTCCCCCACAGTTCAAAGACATGCAGGTTAGGCTAACGTTGGATGGCCTTGGGCTGAAGTGCCCTTGAGCAAGGCACCTAACCCCCAACTGCTCCCCTGGTGCTGTAGCATAGCTGCCCACTGCTCTGGGTGTGTGTGCATGCGTGTGTCCACTGCTTCAGATGTGTTACAGTGTCTTGCAAAAGTATTCATCCTCCTTGGTATTTGTCCTGTTTTGTTGCATTACAAGATAGAATTAAAATTGATTTTTGGAGGGTTAGCACGATTTGACTTACACAACATGCCTACCACTTTAAAGGTGAAAATCGTTGTTTTATTGTGTCACAAACAGTAATTAAGATGAAAAAAAAACCCAGAAATCTGGAGTGTGCATAGGTATTCACCCCCTTTCACATGAAACCCCTAAATAAGAGCTGGTGCAACCAATTCACTTCATAAGTCACATAATTAGTTGATTAAGATCCACCTGTGCACGATCAAAGAGTCACATGATCTGTCACATGGTGTCTGTATAAATCAACCTGTTCTGGAAGGACCCTGACTCTGCTACACTACTAAGCAAGCAACATGAAAACCAAGGCGCCTCCAAACAGGTCAGAGACAAAGTTGTGAAGTATAGATCAGGGTTGGGTTATAAAAAACATCCCAAACTTTGAATATCCCAGGGAGCACCATTAAATCCATTATAGCAAAATGGAAAGAATATGGCACCACTACAAACCTGACAAGGGAAGGCCACCCACCAAAACTCACAGATCGGGCAAGGAGGGCATTAATCAGAGATGCAACAAAGACAACACTGAAGGAGCTGCAAAGATCCACAGCAGAGATGGGAGTATCTGTCCATAGGACCACTTTAAGCCATACACTCCACAGAGTGGGGCTTTATGGAAGAGTGGCAAGAAAAAAGCTATTGCTTAAGAGAACATGTTTGGAGTTTGCCCAACAGCATGTGGCAGACTCCCCAAACACATGGAAGAAGATTCTCTGATCAAATAAAACTAAAATTGATCTTTTTGGCCATCATGGGAAATGCCATGTGTGGCTCAAACACCACCCTGAGAACACCATTCTTACAGTGAAGCATGGTGGTGGCAGCATCATGCTGTGGGGCTGTTTTTCATCTGCAGGGACAGGAAAGCTGGTCAGGACCAAAGGAATGATGGATGGCACTAAATACAGGGCAATTCTAGAGGAAAACCTGTTTGAGTCAGCCAGAGGTTCGAGACTGGGATGAAGGCTCACGTTCCAGCATGACAATGACCCTCAACATACTGCTAAAGCTACACTGGAATGGTTTAAAGGGAAACATTTAATGTCTTGGAATGACTTAGTCGAAGCCCAGACCTCTATCCAATTGAGAATTTGAGGCATAACTTGAAGATTACTGTACACCAACACAACCTATCAAACTTGAAGGATTTGGAGATTTCCCCCATTCCTCAAGAGGAATGGGGGAAAAAATCCCAGTGGCTAGATGTGCTAAGCTAATAGAGACATACCCCAGAGACTTGCAGCTGTAATTGCAGCAAAAAGTGGCTCTACAAAGTATTGACTTTGGAGGGGCGAATACCTATGCACACTCCAGATTTCTGTTTTTTTTTCATCTAATTATTGTTTGTGTCACAATAAAACAATTTTCACCTTTAAAGGTGGTAGGCATGTTGTGTAAATCAAATGGTGCTAATCCTCCAAAAATCCATTTTAATTCCAGCTATTAATGTGATAAAACAGGACAAACACCAAGGGGGATGAATACTTTTGCAAGACACTAAATGCAGAAGATGAATTTCACTGTGCTGGAGCATGCATGTGACAAAGGCTTCTTCTTCTTGAGCTTTGAACTATGGCCAATTTTTTTTCCATAAATTTAGCAGTTCTGCTATTGAATTTTGTAAGTACTCTGACCCCTGAAATAAAGTGCTGGATTCACATCCAGAATATGGTCCATCAGTTGATGACTCGGTTTATAATAACAGAAATATTGAATACAGCAGTTCCTGACAAAATGGTCAAGTGGAAAGCACCAAGGCAGGTTTATGATAGAGTTCATAACCAGTTTCTGAATTTACATGACAACAGAGATATGGGATCACAATTTTTAAAAACAGGCAACCAAGTCTAAGCGAGAAACTACACATGAAGCTGGAGGGACTGCATTTGGTGTTGTGCAATTTTATTTCCACAAACAATATCAACTCAAGCAAGGCTGTCTGGGCCCACTCAAGCAAATGCGACCTTTTCGATTAAAGGCTAAATTGATCACAGTTCAGCAGCTCATGCAATCATTGTAACATTCCAGATTCTTTCTGAGATGCAAGATAAAATGGCAGACATTTGCGGTCACTGATTCTTTTAATGTTAAATGATTTGAACGTATTCCCTCACTTATATAGTTTCATTACAGTCAGCATGCTCCTGTTGAGCCATCAATCACCAGCAGGGTCAAAAATGATAAAATAACTTTTTATTTAACACAACCAAAACCACATGCAGGTCTGGACTATATAATGTCCCGGCTTAATCTGCAAATCATTGGTGCCAGCACACTTGGTCAGGCAAACACCTTTTCCTCCTTCTTCTTCAGCAGCAGCGTTGTCATCCCCCCCCCCCCCCCAAAAAAAAAGGCCTTCATTGGAATTACACATACACAAAAACTTAGCTTTGGGTTATGAGCTAATTCAGTGCGTCTCAATCCCAATCAATCAAATTCAGCTCTGGATGTGCTTAAAATGGAGCTGAAAGACAGAGAAACAAGTGTGCATGGATGGATTAGGACTGAAAATACCTGAACTGTAACCAAATTATTCTTACCCAACAGATTAACTTCACGTACTGTAAAGCTTTTGGAAATGAATATAACAATCCACAAACGTTTTCATTCAACATGCAGTTGTGAACTTGAATATGGAGATATAACACATTTTGCATGTAAACCTTTATGTTATGAGTGTTTACAATATTTTGAAAGGTGCTACATTGTTTTTAGAAATGTATTAAGTGCTTGTGGAGTGTCTTTTAAAAGTGGAACCCTCATTTTCTCCTAAAATAAACATGATGGGATGATGCCAGTCTCTGGGTTGAACAGGTTCCAATAGGGGTGACAGAGTTCAGTAAAGTGCAGAGGAAAAACATGATACATAGACAACATGCTTCGATAGTTCAAACTGTGGAGAAAAAAAAAAGTGCATTCTGATGGAAATAGCAAACATGTGTAATCCTAAGTCAACGCCTTTACTCACCAAAACTTTATTATGCAGAATCAGAGTATGGGTGCTAGTTTAGGATCAGCTGTTGGTAATCAAAGACTGAAAATGAAAATGTATTCAAAATCAGCAAAAGATCAGGTTCTGTGAGTCCTGGAGTACCCTCTGCTTTGCACATTTTCATGTTTTCCCTGCTCGAACACATCTGATTCAATTTAATTAAATGATAAGAACCCTTCCTCAGTTGGGGGTTGAATAGGACGGGTTACTTCCTGAGTAGGACAGAGGGGACTCCAGGAGCAGGGTTGGGAATCTGTGCAGTAGATTACTAACAATGAATGACAGCTGGTAGTGGCAAGGTATCACCACTTAAACATAATCAAAACTATCTTTCTTTCACCATTAGCTCCATTGGTGCTTGTTTTGGAAAGACATCTCCTCCTGTAAGGCTCTTGTCCAATCATACCAACCAGAGCATATGGACATAATGCAACACAGCACTTGATGGAAGTGAGCATGAGGAAATCTATAAGTGACTCCACCGTGTCCAATTCCATGAATCGAATACACAGCTTAAGGCTCTTCATTTGATTCCAATCAAATGAGTTATTTGTGTCATTTTAGTGTTACCTCATGGACAGGACAGCTCTAGACGTGACCACACATTTCTGTGAGAAACAAGGCAAACACTGAAAATCTCTCTCAGTACACGTGTCATTAAAACTGATCATAAACCAAGCAGTTGTTAAATTTATATACCAGATATAAAAATAATCTTAACTCAAAAAAAAAATAATAATTTGTCTTATGTACACAGCGATGGATATTATTGATTAAAGAAGTTAGGTAAGGTAGTGTTCTAGTTCTTTCGCTCGTGTTTTTGTTATAATACTGGCTTGAGGACGGAACGGAGTGATCGCCCGCCTCGAGTAAGCTCCCTGGTTGTGCACATGCATGGCAGTGGCACGGCCTCCACCTGTCTATGGACCTCATTATACGAACAATGCTTGAGGTGGTCCGCCATGCTGGAAATGTCCGCAAACTCCCACCTGGTCACGGGACTGAAGGCTGTACTGAATCGCCACACCTGCAGGAAAGACATATATGACATGTAGAGACAATACTTTGATTTACTGCAAAACATTATTACAGATAAACAGCAATGCCAGTGCAGTGACCAAGGTTGTCCTGACTGCTATTCTGATCCATCCCTGATACAGGTAAGGGCACAGGAATCGTTAGTGGAGTAAAAGCTTTAATAAACTACTGCTATAACTACAGTAGCTAAACTTTAACTACACATCGAGGTAGCATAACACTGTAATTTAGATGTGGTCCTTTTTAAAGGGTAATGTCTGAGGGACTTTCTAAGGCCGAAGTACACTTCCGCAGACATGGTCCAGCCAGCACCCAAATTTTGTGTCCACGTGAGCTTGTGCGAGTTGACTGTGCATGTGGGAAATAATGTGCTGTAATACAACAATCCAATAGTAGTGTGCATGTGTTCAACTTGTGCGCTGACGCAGCCACAAAATCAAGTATACTTTGGAGACACCCATGTGCACGTGTTCCGCAAAGCCGTATCCACGAAAGTATACTTTGGCCCCTAGACAGGCGGGTTAGCTTTGGTCACATCATCTTCAGTAGAATTCAGTTCTTAAAAAGTATGTAGCTTACTTTTGTTAGCATGAATATTTATAAAAGCTTAGCTAAATTTGGCTAAAGTGAAAAAGTCAGTGCATTTGAGTGAGACTGACCATGACAAAACAGAATCATTGTAGTCTAAACTTTGCCAAGTAAACTACAGTGGTGCTTGAAAGTTTGTGAACCCTTTAGAATTTTCTATATTTCTGCATAAATATGACCTAAAACATCATCGGATTTTCACACAAGTCCTAAAAGTAGATAAAGAGAACCCAGTTAAACAAATGAGACAGAAATATTATACTTGCTCATTTATTTATTGAGGAAAATGATCCAATATTACATATCTGTGAGTGGCAAAAGTATGTGAACCTTTGCTTTCAGTATCTGGTGTGACTCCCTTGTGCAGCAATAACTGCAACTAAATGTTTCCGGTAACTGTTGATCAGTCCTGCACACCGGCTTGGAGGAATTTTAGCCCATTCCTCCATACAGAACAGCTTCAACTCTGGGATGTTGGTGGGTTTCCTCACATGAACTACTCACTTCAGGTCCTTCCACAACATTTTGATTGGATTAAGGTCAGGACTTTGACTTGGCCATTCCAAAACATTAACTTTATTCTTCTTTAACCATTCTTTGGTAGAACGACTTGTGTGCTTAGGGCCGTTGTCTTGCTGCATGGCCCACCTTCTCTTGAGATTCAATTCATGGACAGATGTCCTGACATTTTCCTTTAGAATTCGCTGGTATAATTCAGAATTCATTGTTCCATCAATGATGGCAAGCCATCCTGGCCCAGATGCAGCAAAACAGGCCCAAACCATGATACTACCACCACCATGTTTCACAGATGGGATAAGGTTCTTATGCTGGAATGCAGTGTTTTCCTTTCTCCAAACATAACGCTTCTCATTTAAACCAAAAAGTTCTATTTTGGTCTCATCCGTCCACAAAACATTTGTCCAATAGCCTTCTGGCTTGTCCACATGATCTTTAGCAGACTGTAGACAAGCAGCAATGTTCTTTTTGGAGAGCAGTGGCTTTCTCCTTGCAGCCCTGCCATGCACACCATTGTTGTTCAGTGTTTTCCTGATGGTGGACTCATGAACATTAACATTAGCCAATGTGAGAGAGGCCTTAAGTTGCTTAGAAGTTACCCTGGGGTCCTTTGTGACCTCGCCGACTATTACACGCCTTGCTCTTGGAGTGATCTTTGTTGGTCGCCCACTCCTGGGGAGGGTAACAATGGTCTTGAATTTCCTCCATTTGTACACAATCTGTCTGTCTGTGGATTGGTGGAGTCCAAACTCTTTAGAGATGGTTTTGTAATGTTTTCCAGCCTGATGAGCATCAGCAACACTTTTTCTGAGGTCCTCAGAAATCTCCTTTGTTCGTGCCATGATACACTTCCACAAACGTGTTGTGAAGATCAGACTTTGATAGATCCCTGTTCTTTAAATAAAACAGGGTGCCCACTCACACCTGATTGTCATCCCATTGATTGAAAACACCTGACTCTAATTTCACCTTCAAATTAACTGCTAATCCTAGAAGTTCACATACTTTTGCCACTCACAGATATGTAATATTGAATCATTTTCCTCAATAAATAAATGACCAAGTATAATATTTTTGTCTCATTTGATTGGGTTCTCTTTATCTACCTTTAGGACTTGTGTGAAAATCCGATGATGTTTTAGGTCATATTTATGCAGAAATATAGAAAATTCTAAAGGGTTCACAAACTTTCAAGCACCACTGTACATGGCCTACCTTGTCTTTTATCTGCCAGGATCGTCTCCCGTCAGGATACTGCCTCTTTTCCCACTGTACCACCACCATGCCCCGTGTCTGCAGCAGACTAGCGCACACATCCCTCATGGTACGTGAAACCATGGACAGCTGACACAGACTGAAGCCATCCAGGAACCGTGCCACATGCTGCAGGATCTCAAAGGGCAATGCACTCAGCCGATCACACCCAGGCTCTGTTATTACGTCCATCAATGGCTGGACCCCAAATGACCTGAGGTGTCGGTCATGGACGACCTTTGAACCCTGCCTGGATGGGCAAAACCTGCGTTGGGAATATGTGCAGCCGTAATAAGCGAGTGGGCAGCGGTGCTCCATCCAACCGTTCAGCCCTGAGTGGATGTCTCCGTGGACGTTGCGGAAGTGTGAGAGGAACTCTTCTCGGCGGAACAGCTGACCACATTCAAATGTAAACATGGAGCCTTCACGTGGGGCCCAGCTAGGTCGCGGCACAAGCTGCTCCAGAGTCAAATCTAATCGTAAAGTACAAAAAGGACTTGGCTGTGACAGACGGGGCGCAGCTCGGTCACAAGCCGAAGCAGAGGCCACCTCGCCAACCATGGTGCTGGTTGCCAAGATGGCAGCAGGGAAACTGAAGGTCTGAGTGCCAAAATCAACACGTGAGCCACCAAAAGCATATACAGTGTCAGAGATTCTGCGGGCTCGTGGTGACTCCTCGAGGCAAAAGAGCAGCGCCGCAGCTGTGAAGTCGATCTCACCAAGGCCCAAGGGGTCATTCTGAGGCTCCTGCTCCAGATCGGATGTGTCCACAG
This sequence comes from Neoarius graeffei, assembly GCF_027579695.1. NCBI lineage: Eukaryota > Metazoa > Chordata > Actinopteri > Siluriformes > Ariidae > Neoarius > Neoarius graeffei. Next base: position 39,236,397 of record NC_083581.1, read on the forward strand.
CTTTGTCCTCCATCTTACAACGAGGCTGTCTGTGGGGGAAGCTCTCAGTAAAGCAACCCTTCCGTCCATTAAGTGCAAGAGGCATAAAATTGCGGAGTAACTGAAGGTTTTGGAGTTTTCTCTCAAAAGCCTTATCCTCAAAGTCTAACTCTATGGAAGGCAGCACACCGTCCCTGGGAACAACCAGAGCCTGAGCATGCACAGGCGGCTGTAACACTGGAGCCTGGGATCCAGATGCCTCCTGCATTACAACAGTGGCTAGATCAAGTCTCAACTCTGGTCGATGTGGAATTAACGGACCAACAAACTCCCAAGAACCACTATGCTCTGAACGTTCCTCTGTCTCAGCTGGTTCCATAGTATGGTCCTGTGATTTTCTAGATGTGACAGCATTGTGGCAATTGTTATACAAACTTTGCTCATCCTCATCTCTTAGTCTGATTGAAGAGTCTTGACAAAGTTCTTCTTGGCTAATGTGGGCAGGAAGTTTGTCTGAATCCCCATCAAGTCCACCAACTGCTCCAAACTCAACCTCATTTTCAGAGGTACTATCCTTCATTTCAACATCTGCACATTCAACAGTATCTAGCTGATGGATTCCACCATTGGTCTTGCTGACTATACAGCTTGGCTCAGAACCTTTAACAGCATCTCCAAGCGCACCAAGAGCAGAGGCCAAGTTTCTCCCCATTTCCATCAAGGTTTGGTGTTGTTGAGGCTGCAACTCTTCACTTAAACCACTAACCCCACTGGTTATTTTATCACAGTTGGACCCAGTGTCTTCTTTCACAAGCAACACTTCATGTAACTCTCCATTTAATTCTGATGGTGCTGCTGAAACACTCGTAGTTGGACACTGTGTGTTTGAGGCGTTGAGGTGTATCAGAACATTCAATGCAGCGGACAAGCTCTTGGTCGTTTCCACCGTTGTTTGGTACAGCTCACCATAATGCTCCTCATTTAATCCATTAATTCCATTTCTGATTATGTCTTTTGAGCAACATGACACAGATGCCCCATCCATGTCTTCCTCAAGTGGGATGGTGGGAACTGTAACACCTGCAACTACACTAGACTTTTCATGCACCTCTGCAAGCTGCGGTTTTCTCTCAGGGCAATTTGTGGGTGCAAGAGATACAAGTTTGAGTGAGGCCAGCATGGTGCGCTGGTCCTGCAAGGCAAGAGCCATGTCTAGCTGTTCTTCCTCATCTGCGTCCCAACTCAGCCTCTCATAGGAGCGGTAGTCCTCATCATTCACCGGCCACCGGTTCCACTCCATGGTACAACATACCACACCAGCCGGACATACCTCGAGATGCTCTGCCATCTTTCCTCGGGCCAGCATAAAAGGGCAGCCGATGCTGAAGTTGAGGCATGGTACCCTCTCAAGTGGGCACAGCAATCGATGCTCATCCACCTTACAGCTGTGAAAAACAGCGCCACAAACCAATGGGCATACAAGGAGCTCACAGGAAGTGCCGGGCTCAGGCTTGACCATGCATCGCCGACTCACACACACAGCACAGTGAGTATGGAGCTCTTCCATTTTCAAGAGGGCCGAGGCAATGATGATGGCTCAAACCCAAGCCTCAGGTCTAAAATCTCTGGAAGACAAGAACAGAGCAAAAACTGTAAACTTTTACACAATTTCACATATAGCTTTATATATAGCTGTGAGGTATTTTAGTTGGGGGGGGTTATATTCTGGTCAAATAATATCCATATTGGGATTGCCAATCACATTGTTATGAGACAACAGCTTTGAGGTTCTAATTAAACCTGTTTATCTCTCGGTACTGGATGAGTTGTTTCTATAATAACTGTTAACCATATTTTTCGCCCCTACTTTCACTTGTTCACCTAGCTTAGTGCTACAATCTGAACAGACACTCTACTCTGTTATTCATTTCATAGGCGGTCATTTTATTTATATATAAAGAAGAAAAGGAAATATGCGGAATGCCTTTTTTTTTTAAACTACACAAGTCTCTGACAGGGCGGCACGGTGGTGTAGTGGTTAGCACTGTTGCCTCACAGCAAGAAGGTCCGGGTTCGAGCCCAGTGGCCGGCGAGGGCCTTTCTGTGTGGAGTTTGCATGTTCTCCCCGTGTCCGCGTGGGTTTCCTCCGGATGCTCCGGTTTCCCCCACAGTCCAAAGACATGCAGGTTAGGTTAACTGGTGACTCTAAATTGACCGTAGGTGTGAATGTGAGTGTGAATGGTTGTCTGTGTCTATGTGTCAGCCCTGTGATGACCTGGCGACTTGTCCAGGGTGTACCCCGCCTTTCGCCCGTAATCAGCTGGGATAGGCTCCAGCTTGCCTGCGACCCTGTAGAACAGGATAAAGCGGCTAGAGATAATAAGATGAGAAGTCTCTGACAGTTACGTTTGTTCAAAATGTAACATAGGACACAGCAGAGTTTCCAACTGTTTTAAACCCATTTTACTTTCGGCAGGATGAAGATTTTTATTAGCTTACTGAAATTATTTTATAATAAACACACTATTAGTAACCGAGCTGAATCCATGCAAACGGCTTCTGCGAAGTTATGCAAAACCTCAAAACCATTTTAGACCTGCCAACCATTATGCATTTTATGAAAGAGCTCTGCATTTTAACATCAGACTCTACTAGTACAAATTATCAGTGAATAATATTCCAAAAGAATGGTCTTTTTTTCCATCAATAAAATGACAGATGAGCCTATCAATGTCTGAAACTGGAATGATTGACAGCTGGGCAGGCGTTTAAAACTCTCTGATATAAACTGAGGCATCCATGAAGGCCCCGTCCCTTTGTGCCAGATCAGGCGGCTGGTGGGTTTTCAAAATAATAAATACATGCATGTATTTTTGTGAGAAATACATATTATTTATGACCATCTTTCCCACATTAATAAATACAAAGGACCTGCATCTTTCAATTTTTTAAAGCAAGGCTGAAAACTTTATTCTTTGCTGCTGCCTTTTATTAATCAATTTTGAGACTCTGAATTTGATTTCTTTCATTGCGACCGCAATGCATGATGGGATATTTTGCTTGGTTAGTGACCATCGGTTGTACACTACTTTTCGTGATGCATTGTGGGATACTTTGAGCGCACTATATAGGGTGGAAATAATCCTCATTAAGGTTTTGGACAGCGCTACAAAATGGCATCCTCACTATATAGAGAGTAGGAAGCGATTTCGGACACAGGGTCGGTGTCATGTCAAACCATATACGAGTCATCAGTCTTTTTCTGTAGCACTCATTTGTAGAAAGCCATGCCCCTTTTTTAAGTCTCTCTCTTATATATCAAAACAGTGAATTTATAAAATGCTATGGTTTCTCTGCCCATCATTATGCCTATCACAGTCTGATCAAGAGTGAAAATGGTTTCTGCGTGGAAACGATGAGGAACTTTAGACAAGTGCTTTGTAAAAGCACTTAAACATAGAGTGTCAAGTTTTTTTTCTAACAGTCTGCTGTGGTTTTGCTCCCTCTGCTTCAGCACAGCTTTGTTTTGTTACTTCTTTGGGGTTGGCAGGTCTAAAATCCATGTCCATTGTTCACACTGAAGATCTGTGCCATGTCTGTGAACACACTACATGTTCACGGAATTAAAAAAACATGTCAAGACGTCGGAAAACATATCAAAGCCGAATGACAGGCACATCCTTAGCCATGACAGATTACAGCCATAACATCCCAGTTCGGTTGATTGTGTCCGGCTTGTGATGTTTCTACAAATATAGGACAAAATTTCATTGATCAATAACAGCGATTTAAAATGACAGACACAAAGCACAAATAATGATAGTTAGTTATGACATTTATCTGACTTTTGCTCATTTTTGGACCAAAAAGTCCTTTGACCTGAAGATTTTTTATTAACAATCTGTGATATTTTATTGAATATGTTTTATTTTTGTCCTGTTTGTGACACTCAGCTCGGATTTGGAAACACAGCAGAGACATTTACACAGAGAGACACTTTGCATATTTCCTGTTGGTTCATGAGATTCATTCAAATATGTTCAAAACCCTCAACCACCTGCTTAACATAAAAATGCCATTAGGCACCTGGATAAAGGAGCTTCTTAATATGCTGCTTTTATAAAAAAGTTTTTAAAAAGTGCATCCACTATTGAAGAAAGATATAAATAAATGCCAGTCGAGTTATGCTAATGTTATGAGAGCAGAAACTTGTTTGTTTTGACTACACAGCCTTTGCTAGCGAGTTGATATCGTCACTTCTATGTCAGGATAAATAAGTCTTAGGAAATCTGAAACCTGTCCTCTAAATCAATTAGACAAATAAATATCTTCCATTTTCAGTGATAATGAAAATAAAGCTGATCTTTTGTCCATTAGCGATTTCTTTTAAAACCCACCACATTCTGATAAATCCCGCCTTCTACGCTACGATTGGCTCATACGTTCCAAACTCAATAAATTGGCACGGATTGTAGCGGGAATTGTCCAATCAGCGCGCAGGCTGTCACTCACTCTGACATAAGCACCAATCGCTTAGCAGGAGGCGGGGTTTGTTGGAATACGAGTGGTTACACAAAGAACGCAGCCAGTTTGTTAGTTAGCTAAACTTTCTAGCTACAGTTCTGAAATAAAATAAAGTATCTTTGCTATAGAGCTCACTTACTTTCCCAGAAGTGTCAGCGAGCCCCGGCTGTTCCGCGCTGTTACTCGGAATATGCTCACTACAAATCAGATACTGGAAAACAATAAACTTTGCTTGTTAAACTAAACCATCATCTTTACTCGTTCTGTGACCTATCTTTCAATCTTATCAAAAAAAAAAAAAGAAAAGAAGAAAAAAAATCCTCAGTTGCTGTGGGATGTCTGCCCCCTCCCGCCTGCTGAGACGCACGTGGATGTCGTCATCTCGTAAACGTCCATCTCTCTGTACGTCATCACGCAGATGCAAGTCCTGGAGCCGCGACTGTGTGGGTATGGAAGGCCATTGGAGTCAAAACGGAAAACCCGAGGTGCTGAGACATGATTAGTGTTGAGATGTCAACGCAGATCCCTGGTGACTTGTCCAGGGTGTACCCCGCCTCTCACCCGTAGTCAGCTGGGATAGGCTCCAGCTTGCCTGCGACCCTGTAGAACAGGATAAGCGGCTACAGATAATGGATGGATGGATGGATGGGGCAGCATGGTGGTGTAGTGGTTAGCATTGTTGCCACACAGCAAGAAGGTCTGGGTTCGAGCCCCGTGGCCGGCGAGGGCCTTTCTGTGCGGAGTTTGCATGTTCTCCCCGTGTTCGCGTGGGTTTCCTCCGGGTGCTCCGGTTTCCCCCACAGTCTAAAGACATGCAGGTTAGGTTAACTGGTGACTCTAAATTGACCGTAGGTGTGAATGTGAGTGTGAATGGTTGTTTGTCTCTATGTGTCAGCCCTGTGATGACCTGGCGACTTGTCCAGGGTGTACCCCGCCTCTCGCCCGTAGTCAGCTGGGATAGGCTCCAGCTTGCCTGTGACCCTGTAGAACAGGATAAGCGGCTATTACGTCACTTACACGCCACATGACTTTCCAAGACTGAGATCTAGTGGACACATCGTTTCTAAATTGTTGTAAATAACCCTATAGATGCCGGAGTGTCAAGTGTTTGGCTGTAAAAATAAAACCGATCATTGAAGCACTGAACACACACACAAGTAAACAGTGAGCATACACATACCCAGCCTTTGGGAGCCTTTTGCTGCTTATAAACTCTCCATTTCCAACTACACACAGTGTTTTGTTTTGTTTTTTTTTTTTAATAAAAAAAATTCCTGGACGGCACGGTGGTGTAGTGGTTAGCACTGTCGCCTCACAGCAAGAAGGTCCGGGTTCGAGCCCCGTGGCCGGCGAGGGCCTTTCTGTGCGGAGTTTGCATGTTCTCCCCGTGTCTGCGTGGATTTCCTCCGGGTGCTCCGGTTTCCCCCACAGTCCAAAGACATGCAGATTAGGTTAATTGGTGACTCTAAATTGACTGTAGGTGTGAATGGTTGTCTGTGTGTCAGCCCTGTGATGACCTGGTGACTTGTCCAGGGTGTACCCCGCCTTTCGCCCGTAGTCAGCTGGGATAGGCTCCAGCTTGCCTGTGACCTTGTAGAACAGGATAAAGCGGCTACAGATAATGAGATGAGATGAAAAAAATTCCTTGTATTTTTACATGGCATGCTTTTGTTTGTTTTTATTCCCTGAGAAAAGCGATCTTTTCAGATGGCAAGAATCGCGTTGCTATGACAACATGATGCTCTCGTAATAAGAAAGAAATGGCAAAGTGAGCATTGGGAGATTTTGAAGCTAGTCAGTCATGTGTATGCAGCTTAGCAAAGCCATCAAAAGCAGTTCAAGTGATGCCATTTTGATATGTAAAGATGTCAAAACTAAATGACAAGCTTGTACTTATTGAGTCACCCAAAACAGCATACAAACAAGATATATACAGAAATTAACAACAAAATCTATTGTAATTACCAGATTATTTCAACATGAATGTGAGAAAACAGCTTTTCCTGCTGACATAAACCTTTTACCTGATGTAACTTGTATCATTACTTTGTGGATACGGAGTGTGTTTACAACAGAGTCGGAGAAAATTTACAATAATTCGGATGCTTTCAATTACATACTTAGCAGAAAGCGTCAATGTCCCTCCCATGCTAGGCCTTAGTCTTCCCAGGCAGTCTCCCATCCCAGTACTAACTCCATTTCTATAGCCCTCAGCCTCTCATCTATCACATAGCTGGGGTTACTGTGGGGGGCTGGTCCTCTGGTAACCACGACAGTTTGACTCCCTACTCACATTTGTATTGTGGCACCTTGCCAGATAGCAGTAGGTACCATTTTTATGATGGTCTTTGGTATGACCCAACCATGAGTAGAACTCACGACCTCCTAGTCAAGAGGCCTACGTACAACCCTGATCCCAAAAAAGTTGGGACAAAGTACAAATTGTAAATAAAAACGGAATGCAATGATGTGGAAGTTTCAAAATTCCATATTTTATTCAGATTAGAACATAGATGACATATCAAATGTTTAAACTGAGAAAATGTATCATTTAAAGAGAAAAATTAGGTGATTTTAAATTTCATGACAACAACACATCTCAAAAAAGTTGGGACAAGGCCATGTTTACCACTGTGAGACATCCCCTTTTCTCTTTACAACAGTCTGTAAACATCTGGGGACTGAGGAGACAAGTTGCTCAAGTTTAGGGATAGGAATGTTAACCCATTCTTGTCTAATGTAGGATTCTAGTTGCTCAACTGTCTTAGGTCTTTTTTGTCGTATCTTCCATTTTATGATGCGCCAAATGTTTTCTATGGGTGAAAGATCTGGACTGCAGGCTGGCCAGTTCAGTACCCGGACCCTTCTTCTACGCAGCCATGATGCTGTAATTGATGCAGTATGTGGTTTGGCATTGTCATGTTGGAAAATACAAGGTCTTCCCTGAAAGAGACGTCGTCTGGATGGGAACATATGTTGCTCTAGAACCTGGATATACCTTTCAGCATTGTTGGTGTCTTTCCAGATGTGTAAGCTGCCCATGCCACACGCACTAATGCAACCCCATACCATCAGAGATGCAGGCTTCTGAACTGAGCGCTGATAACAACTTGGGTCGTCCTTCTCCTCTTTAGTCCGAATGACACGGCATCCCTGATTTTCATAAAGAACTTCACATTTTGATTCGTCTGACCACAGAACAGTTTTCCACTTTGCCACAGTCCATTTTAAATGAGCCTTGGTCCAGAGAAGACGTCTGCGCTTCTGGATCATGTTTAAATACGGCTTCTTCTTTGAACTATAGAGTTTTAGCTGGCAATGGCGGATGGCACGGTGAACTGTGTTCACTGATAATGTTCTCTGGAAATATTCCTGAGCCCATTTTGTGATTTCCAATACAGAAGCATGCCTGTATGTGATGCAGTGCCGTCTAAGGGCCCGAAGATCACGGGCACCCAGTATGGTTTTCCGGCCTTGACCCTTACGCACAGAGATTCTTCCAGATTCTCTGAATCTTTTGATGATATTATGCACTGTAGATGATGATATGTTCAAACTCTTTGCAATTTTACACTGTCGAACTCCTTTCTGATATTGCTCCACTATTTGTCGGCACAGAATTAGGGGGATTGGTGATCCTCTTCCCATCTTTACTTCTGAGAGCCACTGCCACTCCAAGATGCTCTTTTTATACCCAGTCATGTTAATGACCTATTGCCAATTGACCTAATGAGTTGCAATTTGGTCCTCCAGCTGTTCCTTTTTTGTACCTTTAACTTTTCCAGCCTCTTATTGCCCCTGTCCCAACTTTTTTGAGATGTGTTGCTGTCATGAAATTTCAAATGAGCCAATATTTGGCATGAAATTTCAAAATGTCTCACTTTCGACATTTGATATGTTGTCTATGTTCTATTGTGAATACAATATCAGTTTTTGAGATTTGTAAATTATTGCATTCCATTTTTATTTACAATTTGTACTTTGTCCCAACTTTTTCGGAATCGGGGTTGTACTAACCACTAGGCCAACTCACTGCCTACTTAGCAGAAAACTGGGAAATATTTAATCTTATAGTGTGGATGGCGAAGTTAGAGCAAGTCAAGTGCTGTCTACAATATTCTTAGCATGTTTCATTGCTGAGGTTTACCTAAATTGGACATATTGGGAAATGTTCCAGTATAATAGACATTTACAAGTAGTTCTAGACCTTTAATAATACTATTATTTTAGTACAGGGTGTTAAAAAACTGGCAGTATAAGTTAATATCTCCTTGTGGAATTCTGTTATAAATGAAGAAACTTTGTACAAACAACACAGTCTGGTTCAATATAAAGAAATGACTATTTTATTTCAAAGTATATATTAACATTCCTTTATTCATTCACTTCTGACTTAATTAAAAAGACTAATGAAAAGTCACAAAACAAATGCATCTTCAAAACAATACAATATGTAGTTTAACAATATTGCTTGAAAAACAATATTTTGTTTGCTCTCTATATGCAGTACTTGTACATTTATTAATTGAAATGTTCTTATTACAGAAAGTAACTATCCTGATATTAATAATATAATAGTTTATTGTAAATTGAGTAAAACCTCTGATTTTTTTTTAAACAGAGACTCAAGATAATATTTTCTCTTGATGACTAAAATAATTAAAATCAAAATATCTAATCAGCCTTTTCCTTGGTATATTTTGGTGTTTATTTCTCGGTTCCATAATGACAATCACAGTACTGGAATGTGAAATACAATATTGGATCTTGACAAACTGTGGTAGTGCTATCAAATTTGTTTTTAATATTTTCAAGGCCAATCTTGGGTGTAATTATATGACTCAAAAGTAGTTCACTACAGCAAATGTTCTAATAGCAGGGATGAGCTGGTGCCCATATTGTTTTTCTCTCCCAGACATGAAGGTCGTTGTGATTCAGATAGGAATCCCACTTGTGATACACACTGGGGTGGAGTAGGCGCTCTGTGTAGTGGAGCTCTTGGCAGACAGAGTGACACAGTAGCGTGTTGCAGGTTTAAGGTTGGGGACATCCGAGACCTCGCCTTCAACTGTCAGGACTATTTTGGAGGGAGGAGATTTAGTGTCTTCCTTCACAATTAGGGTGTAATGACTTGCACCAATGACTGGAGCCCACTCCACATGCAGGGTCACGCCCTCCACAAACACAACGTTGACTTCAGGCACCAGCAGCAGGCCTGAAACAGCGATTATTTTTCAGTTGTTTTGAAATAATTTTGCTCTCTGAGACACTTTTTTTTTTTGGCTGCAGACATTAGCTACATTTTTATAATTGTTTGTTGAAGCCAAATCTAATGTAATGATAATTTCCTGATATATTTAACAGTTATTCCATGAAATCAAGTCGTACCTGAGCTGATAGTCAATGAGGCACTATAAGCCATGTACGACGAGGTTGAGTGGAATAAATGTTTTATTCTATGCACATTCACTGGATTTTGAGAAACAGCAAATTTGATAAATAAAAACTTTATACAGAACATCTGACAAAATAATTTCCGCTTAGAATGTAAACAAACCGGCAAAATGACAGTAGCAATTTGTGAAAAATGCTATAATAATAATTCTTGAAAAATAAAAAATGATACATTCTTACTATCAAATACTTTTATTCCATATTTTGTTGCTTTTTTATTTTTTGGGGTTTTGTTTTCGAGTAGAGTTTTTATTTCGTCCTCAGTTGGCTCAGCAGTACGCTCCGCCATTTTGTTTTTCTCTACTCACGGTATATGAGCTGATATCCTAGTAGTAGAGTAACCAATAAGAACACACGATTGCTCATATCCAGTGAATGTGGATAGAATAAAGGTGATTATTTAATGATGAATTGATTACTGAAAAACATTACTACGATCAACCAGTCAGCTTTCAGAAGGCTTTTGGTATGGTTAGAATTGAGCTATTGTACAAAAAAAAAACCCTGAACTGTACAGTCATCCATGGTCTCTTTTGTGTTCTATTTGCAAAGGGTGCTTGGAACCCGCATAATAACTTGCAGGAATATCATATACAATTTTACTGATTTAATTTCACTTGTGATATTTTCAAATATTATAAACTGACAGTAGTAACTACTCATCATTACAAATAATCTGATCACTAAACTAATGATTATTCCCTGTACCAAAAACAATAACCAAAGTAATTTACAAATTATTAAACATCTCCTTACAGAAAACTTCACTGTATCAATATTTAGAAGTCTTTGTTAAACAATGCAAGTGCTTGTGTTATGCATTATTAAAGAACAAGTAACATAGTTTGCTGTACAGCAAGGACATGAATATAAACTTGCAACTGGCACGATTGTCAAAGCTGCTGTTACAGAAATTCAATAAATGCTTTTTGACCAATCGGAATCGAGTTTTCACATAGACATAATTTATGAAATATGTTCTCACCTTCGTCTTCTAGTTCCACCAGAATCTCTGCCTCTCGCAAGTCTCTCCTATGACGACTTGGTGTTGAGCCTGCAAAACACCAGGCAAGTATACAAGAAAGAAACAAAATCACAGTAAAGACAGAATATTTCATGGATTAAATAAAAGATTAAACTGATCATGTCAGTGTGTGAGTGAATGAAGGACCTGTGGTGCTAGTACTGTACACTGAGCAGAAACCTGAGGATCAGAGAGAGAGAGAGAGAGAGGAATAGATTCAGGGAAATGTTATTCTCATCTCATTATCTCTAGCCGCTTTATCCTGTTCTACAGGGTCGCAGGCAAGCTGGAGCCTATCCCAGCTGACTATGGGCGAAAGGCGGGGTACACCCTGGACAAGTCGCCAGGTCATCACAGGGCTGACACATAGACACACAACCATTCACACTCACATTCACACCTACGGTCAATTTAGAGTCACCAGTTAACCTAACCTGCATGTCTTTGGACTGTGGGGGAAACCGGAGCACCCGGAGGAAACCCACGCGGACACGGGGAGAACATGCAAACTCCACACAGAAAGGCCCTCGCCGGCCACGGGGCTCGAACCTGGACCTTCTTGCTGTGAGGCGACAGCGCTAACCTCTACACCACCATGCCGCCCCTATTCTTTCTCATATTAAATGAAAATCTAAATTAAAAAGCAATTAATTCTCCACCTCTGAACAACAATTAGGAAGTGCATGTTCAATTCATCGTATGATAAACATCCATAACTTCATGTAGTGAGTATAAAGGTTTTTTTAAATTTAATTTTATTTTATTGAAACGTAGGAATTGAAAGTTAACTGTATTAGGTCAAGGAAAAACTTGAAGTTACAAATACCTACAGTACACAGATACTATGTACAGTGAGTCATTGTACATCTGGCTAACTGTCAGTTATGAAAGATGTCGTTTCAGAAAATCTAGATACTGCTATAACAAACTTTTGCCACGAGTCACAATTTGCATATATTTGCATGTGTTTGCATCACGTTACATTCCTGATTGTATATTGTTCATGCAGTTAAAATGGTTTTGAGCTAAATTTCAAATCATTTTTGTTCTTTGGAAAATGGACAGTCCTATTTTCAAAATCATATCCTTTCAGGAAAAAAGGTACTAAGCAGTACCTATGCTTGATATATCATTTATATTTTTAATGTATACCTCTTCCCTGATAAACTGAATGTAGCATACTGTTAAAACCAATTTGAAGGTATATTTTTCTACCTTATATGATGTATAATAGTACACTTCATTCACTTTTCTATTTATTTTTTTGGTTCTGCTCATGTGCTTAGATGTGCTGTATAAAATGGTACCTGTAGATCCATTGACAGCAAAGGACGGCACTCCATTTCCTGCTCCACTTCCAGCGATGACCACCACTGAGTAGAGGATGTCACAGGGCATCAGGAACTCAAAATATGTCTGCTCTGTCCAGTATGATGCCACCTCCACGAGAGCGAGGGGCTTGTAGAGGAACTGGCCATGGAGCTGCGCCAAATACTGGACAGCCGAGCAAGCCACGGCGCTCCAGCTCACTCTTACCAGAGAGGCATTATCCATATTATGAGTGACTATGCTTACTGAAGTTGGAGGACACGGCACTGTGTGGGACAGGATGGAGAGAACATCAGAGAAAGAGAGAGAGAGAGAGTTAGAAACTAAGCATTCTTTCGTTAAAATGAAAGAGATAAAACGGTATTTGTATATAAAACTTTGTGAATTCCCCTCTGTGATTAATACCTTGATCTGTGTATCTAAAACTCTGTAATACTGTATTAAGGCTCTGACATCAATAAATTGAGGGGTAGGGGGAGTGGGGGAATCGATTACCTTTAACTTTGTACAGGACTAATGCAATAAGTACATTCAGAGGAGAAACACATAAAAGATAAAAGGTATTCGGCTATGTCATCGCTTTATGAGTACAGTATTATGCATGTAATGATACAGGCTAGTTTAACACTTGCGTTTGTTAGCCTATGTTGCTATGTTGATTGCTATGCTATTACACAATGGGCAACAATATTTTTGTTTTCTGTCCTACTAGCTTACATAACATTGGATATAATTCCCCCCCAACACACACAGTTTCATTATGATAATGTGTGTAGCCTACAGAAAAAAAATTACAACATAACTAGCATATTATTCATGATTAATTTCATTGAGGGACGTTAAAAAGGTTTTCTAGGATTGTATTGTCCAGGGCGGCACGGTGGTGTAGTGGTTAACGCTGTCGCCTCACAGCAAGAAGGTCCGGGTTCGAGCTCCATGGCCGGCGAGGGCCTTTCTGTGCGGAGTTTGCATGTTCTCCCCGTGTCCGCGTGGGTTTCCCCCGGGTGCTCCGGTTTCCCCCACAGTCCAAAGACATGCAGGTTAGGTTAACTGGTGACTCTAAATTGACCGTAGGTGTGAATGTGAGTGTGAATGGTTGTCTGTGTCTATGTGTCAGCCCTGTGATGACCTGGCGACTTGTCCAGGGTGTACCCTGCCTTTCGCCCGTAGTCAGCTGGGATAGCCTCCAGCTTGCCTGCGACCCTGTAGAACAGGATAAAGCAGCTAGAGATAATGAGATGAGATGAGATGTATTGTCCAGGTCTTGAGCTCAGTAAGGAGAATTTACAATGCTGTACTCAAACTTAAAAGACATCTATATTATGTTGATATTTTCTATTTTTTTGTGGTATGCTGACTGTTTTGCCTAGAATTAGCCAAGGAGGTTGGATTGTTAATTTGCTTCCTGTTCTAAATGTTTGATGAATATTGCATTTAAATAGTGTATTTAAATTGTGCATTTATTTGGAATTCATGTTGGTCCAAATGAACAGAACTGGTTCTGTTCATAACATTTATGGATAGAATTTCTATGCGCAGCCAAGAGGCGGAGGGTGTCCGGTTTGGTGGCAGCAGGATCACGTCTCTGTTTTTTTGCGGATGATGAGGTCCTGTTGGCTTCATCAATCTGTGACTTACAGCATGTGCTGGGACGGTTTGCAGCCGAGTGCGAAGCGGCTGGGATGACGATCAGCACCTCCAAGTCCATGGCCATGGCACTCAGCCAGAAATGGGTGGAGTGCCTACTCCAGGTTGGGGGGAGTTGCTACCTAAAGTGGAGGAGTTTAAGTATCTCAGGGTTTTGTTCACGAGTGAGGGTAAGGGGGAGCAGGAGTTGGACAGACGGATCGGGGCAGCGTCAGCAGTGATGTGGACGCTAAACTGGTCTGTTGTGGTAAAGAGAGAGCTGAGCCAAAAGGCAAAGCTCTCAATTTACTGGTCCGTCTACGTTCCCACTCTTACCTACGGTCACGAGCTATGGGTAGTGACTGAAAGAATGAGATTGCGGATACAAGCAGTAGAAGTGAGTTTTTTCCGCAGGGTGGCTGGGCTCTCCCTTAGAGACAGGGTGAGAAACTTGGTCATTCGGGAGAGACTGAGAGTAGAACCGCTGCTCCTCCACATCGAAAGGAGTCAGCTGAGGTGGATCGGGCACCTTATTAGGATGCCCCCTGGACGCCTCCCAAGGGAGGTTTTCTGGGCATGCCCCACTGGGAGGAGACCCCGGGGCAGACCCAGGACACACTGGAGAGATTACATCTCTCGGCTGGCCTGGGAACGCCTCAGTATTCCCCCAGAAGAGCTGGTGGAGGTGGCTGGGGAAAGGGAAGTCTGGGCTGCTCTGCTTAGGCTGCTACCCCCGTGACCCGGAGCTGGATAAGAGGTAGAAGACGGATGGATGGGGTTGCTCCAAATCTCAAAATCGCTGAATCAAAATTACAGTGGGTGCAGAATGGTGCATGCTGTTTTGGGGGGTGGGATTGATGGGTACTTGGTGGTGGTGGGGCATTCCTGTTTCTCAGTAACATATGAAGTTATATTATATGGAAACGAGTATTTTACTGGGAAATACCTCACTTGTAATTTTCATACGAGCTACAGCCGGGACATGGAGAACCAAAACTGTGACATAAATCTCTATATGTAACTTGTGAGGAAACTGATGAATTGTTTTGATAAATTTGGGTACTTTTTGTTCGTGAATGTGTCTGTATAATAAAAAGAACATCACACATTAGCTAGAAGATATGAAGTTTATCTTCTTGTGTTGAAAAACTCACATTTTTCAGATGGAATACATCGTGGATCTGAGTGACATATTTAAATAATATCGGCTGGCGCTGAGCTAGCATGATACTCAACGAGCTGAAGACGGGTAGCTGAATGGAATATATCTGATATACCATGAAAAAAGCCATTATTATTATTATTATTATTATTATTATTATAATACATACACATTCCTTTCGGGTGTTCACCACATCTTTCTCTTTCAAAATTCTCTCAAAATCTTCCATTTTTAATGGAAGATGTGTGATGTCATGTTGTCTTGACAACAGTGCAATATCATAAACCATATTCAACGCTCATTTTCCACTGGGTAGAGTGATGTAATACATGTAGGATAAGTGATATGCTAACAATATTGCATGCTATCAAACCAAATGAATGAAACCTGCTAGAAGGGAATGGAAGACATGCTTTTATTCCATCAAAAAAGTGTCCTGTATGTATCATAATTTCTGATATTTCACTCTTGTGACATTACTCCCAGTGTTATCCCACTAGACGCACATTGTCAAAATAGCGAACCGGTTTAAAATTAAAATTATTTTGATTAATTTTTTTTGTGGATGTGTCCATATACAGTGGGGCAAAAAAAGTATTTAGTCAGCCACCAATTGTGCAAGTTCTCCCACTTAAAAAGATGAGAGAGGCCTGTAATTTTCATCATAGGTACACTTCAACTATGAGAGACAGATTGGGGGGAAAGAATCCAGGAAATCACATTGTAGGATTTTTAATGAATTAATTGGTAAATTCCTCGGTAAAATAAGTATTTGGCCACCTACAAACAAGCAAGATTTCTGGCTCTCACAGACCTGTAACAACTTCTTTAAGAGGCTCCTCTGTCCTCCACTCGTTACCTGTATTAATGGCACCTGTTTGAACTCGTTATCAGTATAAAAGACACCTGTCCACAACCTCAGTCACACTCCTAACTCCACTATGTCCAAGACCAAAGAGCTGTCAAAGGACACCAGAAACAAAATTGTAGACCTGCACCAGGCTGGGAAGACTGAATCTGCAATAGGTAAGCAGCTTGGTGTGAAGAAATTAACTGTGGGAGCAATTATTTGAAAATGGAAGATATACAAGACCACTGATAATCTCCCTCGATCTGGGGCTCCACGCAAGATCTCACCCTGTGGGGTCAAAATGATCACAAGAACGGTGAGCAAAAATCCCAGAACCACATGGGGGGACCTAGTGAATGACCTGCAGAGAGCTGGGACCAAAGTAACAAAGGCTACCATCAGTAACACACTACGCCACCAGGGACTCAAATCCTGCAGTGCCAGACGTGTCCCCCTGCTTAAGCCAGTACATGTCCAGGCCCGTCCGAAGTTTGCTAGAGAGCATTTGGATGATCCAGAAGAGGACTGGGAGAATGTCATATGGTCAGATGAAACCAAAATAGACTTTTTGGTAAAAACTCAACTTGTCGTGTTTGGAGGAGAAAGAATGCTGAGTTGCATCCAAAGAACACCATACCTACTGTGAAGCATGGGGGTGGAAACATCATGCTTTGGGGCTGTTTTTCTGCAAAGGGACCAGGACGACTGATCCGTATAAAGGAAAGAATGAATGGGGCCATGTATCGTGAGATTTTGAGTGAAAACCTCCTTCCATCAGCAAGGGCATTGAAGATGAAACGTGGCTGGGTCTTTCAGCATGACAATGATCCCAAACACACCGCCCGGGCAACGAAGGAGTGGCTTTGTAAGAAGCATTTCAAGGTCCTGGAGTGGCCTAGCCAGTCTCCAGATCTCAACCCCATAGAAAATCTTTGGAGGGAGTTGAAAGTCGGTGTTGCCCAGTGACAGCCCCAAAACATCACTGCTCTAGAGGAGATCTGCATGGAGGAATGGGCCAAAATACCAGCAACAGTGTGTGAAAACCTTGTGAAGACTTACAGAAAACGTTTGACCTCTGTCATTGCCAACAAAGGGTATATAACAAAGTATTGAGATTAACTTTTGTTATTGACCAAATACTTATTTTCCACCATAATTTGCAAATAAATTCTTTAAAAATCAGACAACATGATTTTCTGGATTTTTTTCCTCATTTTGTCTCTCATAGTTGAAGTGTACCTATGATGAAAATTACAGGCCTCTCATCTTTTTAAGTGGGAGAACTTGCACAATTGGTGACTGACTAAATACTTTTTTGCCCCACTGTAATATAAAGAACATTACATGGTGGTGCAAAGATATGACATTTATCTTCTCATGTTGAAAATATTTTCACTCATTCGCTTCACTCACTCATGAACCCAGATAGCACACCTACATCGGCCCAACAGTGGCCCACCGTCGGCTATGACGGTGGCCCATCAGAGGTATGACCAGCGGGCCTTCGTCTGGCTGACATCAGCAAACCGATAAAGGGGGAAAAAAGGATGCAGACATTTATGTATTTATTTATTACACAAGAAGAAAATAGTTTTAACCTACCTGTACTGAAATTTTGTAAAGAAATCGGTGCCTAGAACCCTGCTGTGTGTAACGGTAAACCACGCGGCGCCAAATGGCCGGAAATGACTATGGCTATTGTAATTATGAGAGCTTGTTACTCTCGCGTGTCGCAAGCCGCTGGTGGTCTGATAATGGACCACCAGATGTGTTTCCCGCTCAATGTCACTAGCGGGCCGCTGGATATGTGCTATCTGGGAATATATTCACCACTTAAAGATAAACTTTATATCTTCATGCAACCGTGTAATATCCTCTACATGTTTTCTTTGTCTCAATAACTACAACAGAGAGCAAAAAATAGAGGCTGGTGAGAGAACTGTTTATAGCTGCTACATTTGAAGTGATAACAGGAACTTGTTTTGTGAACACTCGTATTGTGAAATTGAGACGTTTGATGGGTATTCCTTTTTGATTTGATTCAACTCTTTTAAAAGATCTGTTGAGGGGTATGTGGAAAGGAAGCAGTACTGAAAGCATACTCATAACCGTCTTTCATTCATTGGTCTGAAATACAAAAGCATAGATAGATAGATAGATAGATAGATAGATAGATAGATAGATAGATAGATAGATAGATAGATAGATAGATAGATAGAATCATGTAGAAATCATATAAATGAGCCAAGTATGGAGAACACAGAGTCAGCACTAAATACATGATTCAATAATTATATAAATGTCGACTTTAACACATCAGTAATTTTGTGTGCTTTCATTATTTTCTTTTGTGTTCTTCTGGAATGTTCCAGCTCTGTCCTTTGACTCAGGGTTTGATTCTAACGGGCTAAATGCTGCGTATGTGAAAGTGTCCCTATGGTGTGTTCCTGTGGAGGTTATATACCTGTTCCTTTCTCTACTAGTGAACTGCAGGAGCTGTTGCATACTGCATCTGAGGCTTGCACACTGAAGTTATACAACATTCCACACTGAAGGCCTGCTATGGTACAGGAAGTGCTTGAGGTGTTGCATTGAAGTTTGTCCCCTTGTGCGTTGATGGCCGAGGCGTAGTACCGCACCGTGCCCCTGCTGGAGGACCAGGAGAGTGTGGCCGAGCTGTTTCCACATGGCACAGACACATTCAGGCTCAGAGGTACACATGGAGCTGGGGACAGAGCAGCACACACACTGGGGTTAGAGAAAAATTAGACAGGTAACAGATTACAGGAGTGACGGATGGTCATGATATTAGACCATAGGTTAAAGTCTAAAAATGTCTAGGTTCATGCTGTGTTTCCTCTGAATACAGTATCAAATACAGTACACAGAAAAACTGTAACCCTTTCACTTCTGTCATCTGTCTTTTTGCATCGTCTGTACTTTGAGAGGACATTGTGAACACTGTAATTTGTATTGAGTATATGATTATGTGTGTCTCACTTGTGACGAAGGTGAGGACCTGGCTGGCAGGGCTGGTGCAGTTCCCGTCTGAAGCAATCACGCTGAGTGTGTATGGCCGGCTGCAGTACAGGCGGCTCAGGGTACAGTTCTCTGTAGTGCTGCTGCAGTTTTGGATGTCGCCGTCCAAACTAGTGGCTGTTAGATAGTAGGACTGAGCAAGGTTAGAGGGTGACCAGGACACCAACACGCTCTCTGTATCACACAGTGGGTTTATGCTCAGTGCCTGAGGAGCGCATGGGGCTGCGGACAAAAAGAGCACGAAGATACAATGTGTAAATTATATTTAATTAATTTTCTGAATGAATTAAATATCTAGTGTCTGTGTCCCTGTGTTTATGTGCAATATTCATACACTACTGTATTTCCTTCATTTTGTAAACTTTCTTTGACACATTTCATTTATGAACGATTCTCTCTTTTTGAATGAGTTGTTAAGATGAACAAATCGTTCAACACTGACTCGTTCCTTTTGTTCAGTACAGCCTTTGTAATTGCATACCAGAAAATAAAAAAAAGTGTAAGTTGTGTTTGCAACTGCATGTGTGCCAAATCTGATCGGTGCGACTTGAGTCAGTGAATCATTTCAGTCATTACAAAGATTTGCACCTTTCTCATTCATTGGATCAGTGTTTGACTCAGTGAATCTTTTGTTCATGAATCATCGAGATTAACATCTTTCTCATTCTGTGATGTGTTTATCATTCTTTTTCTTGTTGTATGTACGTGTGTGTGTGTGTGTGTGTGTGTGTGTGTGTGTGTGTGTGTGTGTGTACAGTACCTGTGCTGATGTAGTATGGACGACTGCGGAGACTGCTGCACTTATTTGAGCTGGTAGAGACTATGATGGCATACTGCATGCCACAGCGAGCGCCATGAAGCACACAGGAATTACCGGTGCTATTACACCCCAGGAAGCTGAGGTCCTGCCCTTCTGCTGTGACAATGAAGATGGATGCGCTGGACTGCATGAGCCAGCTGACTCTTATGGAGCTGCTGCGGCACTCTGTCACCACGCTGATGTCGTTCAGAGAGCAGGGCCCTGAGGGCAGATGGCAGAGGGGTAACAGATGGAATAACTCAACTGTAACCTGGATATGCCACGGATTCCTGTGCACTGCATCAATGAAATGCTATAGAAAAGTCAAAAATCTTCGTCTACTAAAACATAAAAATCAGGTTTTTGCCTGGTATATCTGTTTGTTACAGAGAAATGAAGTGTTTTTTTTCCCCACAAAACAAGAACTATGCTAGTTTTGTGATAGTAATGATCACACATTGACACAACACAGAATTAAAGTTATGATGTAAAGCCATAAAGATAATCTTGCTACCTATCTAGGCTACATTAAATTATTTAATTCCGCATTTTACAGAATGAGTTGCTACCACTAAGTGTGTGTGTGTGTCTGCGTGTTTACCTGTCTCGATATAGAAGGAGTTGTTGTACTGTTCACTGGCACACCAGGAGTTCATGGTGGTAACCTGGATGGCGTACTGCATGCCACACTGAAGGTTGGGAACGTTACAGAAAAGATCAGAGGTGCTGCAGGTGGAATTATGCCCATCTCCCGACATTGCAAACGCCTGGTAAGACTCCGCACCAGCTGTTTGTTGCCATGACACCCAGACAGAGTTGGTCACACAGTCAAGGCTGCCACTCTGATCCTGAGGTATGCATGGAGCTACACACACACACACACACACACACAGTTATAAAAAACACACAAACCAATGCCGTTTTGCTTAATAAATTACTGAGATTTTTCTAAGTTATTCCTGGCTATATGCAGGTTTGAACATTTGATTACAAGATAAACCAGGAATGTTGTAGATTGTGTGTAACTTTCTTTTTTGACTGATTTCACTTTCCTGAATATAAATAAGAATTGTACACAGCCATCTAAAGCATGTGGCACAGCTCTAAACATTGCTTTCATATGATTTTGTTTTGGGTTCACATCATTTACAGTACTTTTTATCCACTGCTGGCCGAAAGGCCCGAAGGGGGATGATGTCATGGCGATTTCCATCCATCTGTCTGTCCCGGGAAGGGTGCTCACCTTCTGAAATCAACTCCTCTCACAATTTTTGGAGGAATTTTCACGAAACTTGGCAGGATTCTTTGTTATATCAGTAATACGCATATTGTAATTTCATTAAATTGGGTCACATTTTACCAGAGTTACAGCGCTTGATTAACAAAATTATAATTTGACAGTTTCATGAGAGTGTGTTTTCCTTCTGAAATCAACTCCTCTCACAATTTGTGGAGGAATTTCACCAAACTTGGTAAAAGGCTTTGTTATATATCGGTAATATGCATATTGTTATTTTGTTCAACTCGGTCACATTTTACCAGAGTTACAGCACTTGATTAACAACCTTGTACTTTCACAATTTCATGAAGGTGTGCTTGCCTTCTGACATCAACTCCTCTCACAATTTTTGAACGAATTTCTTGAAGCTTGGCAAAAGACCATGTTATATGACGGTAATACGCAGATTGCAATTTCATTTCGTTTGTGAAAATTTTATGTTTTGATCCTTGATTAAATAACTTGTACTTTGACAATTTCATGAGGGTGTATGTTCTTCTGAAATCAACTCGTCTCACAATTTGTGGAGGAATTTCACCAAACTTGGTAAAAGGCTTTGTTATATCACAGTTATACACATATTGAAATTTCATTTAATTTGGGCAAATTTTACCAAAGTTATGCCCTTGATTATTAACAAACTTGTACTTTGGCAATTTCATCAAGGTGTGCTTGCTTTCTGAAATCAACTTCCCTAACAAATTTTATCCCCTGCTGGCCGAAAGGCCCGAAGGGGGATTATGCCGTGGCGATGTCCGTCCCAGGAAGGGTACTCACCTTCTGAAATCAACTCCTCTCACAATTTTTGGAGGAATTTCACAAAACTTGACAGGATTCTTTGTTATATGTCGGTAATATGCATATTGCAATTTCATTCAATTCAGTTTCATTTTACCAGAGTTATGGCAGAGTTGCCAGCGGGGGATATTGTGCTCTCAGAGCACTCTTGTTTTTAAATACATTGTCATGTACTTTTGTTTCTATTCCAGTCCTGTCCTACTCTGTGTTACCCAGCTGTGTTCACCTGTTCTATGTCTTGCCCTTGATGACTTCAATCTAGTTGTTTAACTAACTTTACTTAGTTGTTCCTTTATATCCTGTCATGTCATATTGTACCTTTGCTAAAATGACTAAAAAGACATGAAGACTACACAATGCTAAACTGCTGATTGTGGGATTTGATGTGGTGCAGCTGCTTTAGCACAGTTACCCGATAAAGCTTGTACAGCTGCACTGGGTTCACTCTGACACTTGCCCCGAACCGCCCTCACTGTTATGGACAAGGACAAACCACAGACCAGGCTTCTGATTGAGCAGCTTGTGCCAGATGTGTTACAAGACAGGCTGATGTTGCTGCTCACTGCATCCACATAGAAGGATTCTGCATCTGGATTGGTTGCCCAGGTTACGGTCATGGCACCGGCTGTACAATTCATCTGGACTTGCACATTCTGGGGAGCACAGGGAACTGGAGACAGGGGAAATCAGGCATGTCAAATTAGCCCAGTGGCATCAGTAAATTGGCATCATGGTGTAACTAATGCATCATCATGTCAGCCACACTCTCCATCCTTTATAATCCTAAGGCCATTCTGTATTATACCACTGTATGTGTATATGTGTGATGGTCACATTCTGAAAAGTTTTCTGCTCACATAGAACAGGTCACTAGACCAGAACGGATCCCTCACCCGAGTGCACTTGTGTGGCGACACTCCTGACACTACTGCACGTGCCATCCAGAGCTACCACGGTTACGTTGTAGGATGTTCCACAGAGCAGCTGTCCAACAGTGCAGGAAGGCAAGCTGGAGTTACAGGAGACATTGTGAGACCCATTGATGTTCACAGCATCAGCCCGATATCCCAGTGCTCCACTGGATGGCAGCCAGGTCACGGTTGCTGAGTTCGAGCTGCAGAGCAGAGAGGCCTGGACCCCGGTGGGCACACAAGGGACTGAGGAAGAGGATGGGGAATATTAGTAAAATAGGAAACCTATTAGTGGGTTGACTTTTGGAGTCATGCATCCATTTGAGAAAATTCTGACATTTGCCGAGAGTGAGCAAAATCTTTTTTCATTCATTACCTCACCCACAACAGAATAAGTGGGGCGAGGTATTGTAATCAGTGTGTCTTGTTTGTTTGTGTGTCTGTCTGTCTGTTAACAATTTAGCGTCTAGGGGGTTGCACCGATTGACTTCAAATTTTCAGGGTAGGTGGGCAATGGTCTGTAGATTATCTGATTAAATTGTGGAGGTAATCGGGTCAAGGTGAAGGTCAAGGTCACCGGAAAGCTCAACCTTTCGGTCAAAATAACATTTTCCATTATAACTTAAAAATGGTTGCTGATAGACATATGTTTACTATTATGAGCATATAGGAACTCCAATATGGCCTTTCATTTGGCACCATGATCTTTGACCTTGATTGACCTTGAAAGGTCAACCTCAAGGTCACAGATTTTCAGAGGGCTGTAACTTGAAAACGGTCGATGGTAGACAGGTATTTACCATTATCAACTTATAGGACATGCCATATGGGATTTCATTTGGCACCATGATCTTTGACCTTGAGTGACCTTGAAAGGTCAAACTGAAGGTCATGGGTTTTCAAAGGGCTATAACTTTAAAATGGTTCATGATAGCCAGATGCTTGCCATTATCAACATATAAGAAGTCCCATACGGGCTTTCAGTTGCTGCCATGACCTTTGACCTCAAATGACTTTGAAATGTCAAACTCAAGGTCATGGATTTTCATAGGACTATAACCTGACAGCTGATGATTGAGAAATATTACCATTATCAACATATAGGTATAAAATAAGTGCTGCTGGGTGAGGTTTGTTTTGCCTGGCAACACTTGTTTGGAAATGAGCTGATTCCAACCTTGGCCAGGAAGATTATTTGTATAAATTTTCATCCAGTTTTTGCATTCCTTAGCAAATGGCTGCTACTCAAATAATGCATAATCACTAATTTAATGGTAAATCTCAATATATGCATCAAAGCATGTGCATATAATTTTTTTAAAACTTTTTTATAAATGCAAGTACAATCCTGATTTTTTTTTCAAATAGTACTTCACATCGTTAAAATATGCATGGTGCAAATAAAATGACCCCTCCTAGAACTGCCACCTTATTGTGGTGGAGGGGTTTGTGTGCTTGAATGATCCTAGGAGCTATGTTGTCGGGGGCATTATGCCCCTGTTAGGGTTTCCCAAGGCAGACAGGTCCTAGGTGACAGGCCAGACCAAGAGCAGTTCCCCAAAAAACCCCTATGGAGAAAAAATCCAGGACCGTGACGTCGCCCGGTAGGACGCAGCCGGGGCCCCACCCTGGAGCCAGGCCCGGGGTTGGGGCTCGTATGCGAGCGCTTGGTGGTCGGGCCTTTGCCCATGGGGCCCGGCCGGGCTCAGCCCGAAGAGGCGACGTGGGCCCGACCTCCTGTGGGTTCACCACCCACAGAGGTAGCAGTAGGGGTTTGGTGCAGTGTGGATTGGGTGGCAGTCGAAGGCAGGGGCCTCGACGACCTGACCCCCGGACACAGCGGCTGGCTGTTGGGACATGGAATGTCACTTCGCTGGGGGGGAAGGAGCCTGAGCTTGTGCGGGAGGTTGAGAGGTACCGGCTAGAGATAGTCGGGCTCACCTCCACGCACAGCTTGGGCTCTGGAACCCAGCTCCTCGAGAGGGGCTGGACTTTCCACTTCTCTGGAGTCGCCCATGGTGAGCGGCGGCGGGCTGGTGTGGGCTTCCTTATAGCTCCCCAGCTCAGCCGCCATGTGTTGGAGTTTACCCCAGTGAACGAGAGGGTCGCCTCTCTGCGCCTTCGGATTGGGGAGAGGGCTCTTGCTGTTGTTTGTGCCTACGGGCCAAATAGCAGTATAGAGTATCCGGCCTTCTTGGAGTCCCTGGGAGAGGTACTGAGGGGTGCTCAGACTGGGGACTCCATTGTGCTACTGGGGGACTTCAATGCTCACGTGGGCGATGACAGTGACACCTGGAGGGGCGTGGTTGGGAGGAACGGCCTCCCCGATCTGAACCCGAGTGGTGTTTTGTTATTGGACTTCTGTGCTAGTCACAGTTTGTCCATAACGAACACCATGTTCGAGCATAGGGGTGTCCATAAGTGCACGTGGCACCAGGACACCTTAGGTCGGAGGTCGATGATCGACTTTGTAGTCGTGTCATCTGATCTCCGACCCTATGTCTTGGACACTCGGGTGAAGAGAGGGGCTGAGTTGTCAACTGATCACCACCTGGTGGTGAGTTGGATCCGCTGGCGGAGGAGGAAGCTGGACAGACCTGGCAGGCCCAAACGTATGGTGAGGGTCTGCTGGGAACGTCTGGCCGAGCACTCTGTTGGGGAGGTCTTTAACTCCCACCTCCGGGAGAGCTTTTCCCAGCTTCCGAGGGAGGCGGGGGACATTGAGTCTGAGTGGACCATGTTCTCTACCTCCATTGTGGACGCAGCTGTTCGGAGCTGTGGCCGCAAGGTCTCCGGTGCCTGTCGTGGCGGCAATCCCCGAACCCGGTGGTGGACACCGGAAGTAAGGGATGCCGTCAAGCTGAAGAAGGAGTCCTATCGGGCCATGTTGACCTCCGGGACTCCTGAGGCAGCCGACGGGTATCGGCAGGCCAGGCGTGCTGCAGCTCGGGCAGTTGCGGAGGCAAAAACTCGGAACTGGGAGGAGTTCGGGGAGGCCATGGAGAAGGACTGTCGGTCGGCCTCGAAGAAATTCTGGCAAACCGTCCGGCGCCTCAGGAGGGGGAAGCAGTACTCTGCCAACACTGTTTACAGTGCGGGTGGGGAGCTGTTGACCTCGACTGGGGACATTGTCGGGCGGTGGAAGGAATACTTTGAGGATCTCCTCAATCCCACCGTCATGTCTTCCACTGAGGAGACTGAGGCTGATGACTCAGAGGTGGACTCGTCCATTACCCAAGCCGAAGTCACTGAGGTGGTTTGCAAGCTCCTCGGTGGCAAGGCACCGGGGGTGGATGAGATCCGCCCTGAGTATCTCAAGTCTCTGGATGTTGTGGGGCTGTCTTGGTTGACACGCCTCTGCAACATCGCGTGGCGGTCGGGGACAGTGCCTCTGGAGTGGCAGACTGGGGTGGTGGTCCCTCTTTTTAAGAAAGGGGACCGGAGAGTGTGCTCCAATTATAGGGGAATCACACTTCTCAGCCTCCCAGGGAAAGTTTACTCCAGGGTACTGGAGAGGAGAATTCGACCGATAGTCGAACCTCGGATCCAGGAGGAACAATGCGGTTTTCGTCCTGGTCGCGGAACACTGGACCAGCTCTATACCCTTCATAGGGTGCTCGAGGGTTCATGGGAGTTTGCCCAACCAGTCCACATGTGCTTTGTGGATCTGGAGAAGGCATTCGACCGTGTCCCCCGTGGTATTCTGTGGGGGGTGCTTCGGGAGTATGGGGTTCGGGGCTCTTTGCTAAGGGCTGTCCGGTCCCTGTACGAACGGAGCAGGAGTCTGGTTCGCATTGCCGGCAGTAAGTCAGACCTGTTCCCAGTGCATGTTGGACTCCGTCAGGGCTGCCCTTTGTCACCGGTTCTGTTCATAATTTTTATGGACAGAATTTCTAGGCGCAGCCAGGGGCCGGAAGGAATCCTGTTTGGGAACCACAGGATTTCATCTCTGCTTTTTGCGGATGATGTTGTCCTGTTGGCTTCTTCAAACCAGGACCTTCAGCATGCACTGGGGCGGTTTGCAGTCGAGTGTGAAGCGGCTGGGATGAGAATCAGCACCTCCAAGTCCGAGGCCATGGTTCTCGACCGGAAAAGGGTGGCTTGCCCTCTCCAGGTTGGTGGAGAAGTCCTGCCTCAAGTGGAGGAGTTTAAGTATCTCGGGATCTTGTTCACGAGTGAGGGAAGGATGGAGCGTGAGATCGACAGGCGGATCGGTGCAGCCTCCGCAGTGATGCGGTCGCTTTACCGGTCCGTCGTGGTGAAGGAGCTGAGCCAAAAGGCGAAGCTCTCAATTTACCGGTCGATCTACGTTCCGACTCTCACCTATGGTCATGAGCTTTGGGTAATGACAGAAAGAACAAGATCGCGGATACAAGCGGCTGAAATGAGTTTCCTTCGCAGGGTGGCTGGGCGCTCCCTTAGAGATAGGGTGAGAAGCACAGTCACTCGGGAGGAGCTCGGAGTAGAGCCGCTGCTCCTCCACATCGAGAGGAACCAGCTGAGGTGGCTCGGGCATCTTTTTCGGATGCCTCCTGGACGCCTCCCTGGGGAGGTGTTCCAGGCATGTCCCCCCGGGAGGAGGCCCCGGGGAAGACCCAGGACACGCTGGAGGGACTATGTCTCTCGGCTGGCCTGGGAACGCCTCGGTGTTCTTCCCGAGGAGCTGGCCGAGGTGTCTGGGGAAAGGGAAGTTTGGGCTTCCATGCTTAGACTGCTGCCTCCGCGACCCGGTCCTGGATAAGCGGAAGAAGACGAGACAAATAAAATGACAACTTATGCTATTACAGTTTCCAATTTTATAAAACAAAAGCACAAAATGATAACTGAAACATGTAGCATTTTGAGAGGCGGAGCTAAGGTAACATGGGTGGAGCCAGGTGAATGGCTTAAACAAAATGTGATGGCAACAAACTGTCAGTACTCTGCATGGATCACTGTAAATTGTACCTATTCAATGAAACATAAAATACAAACCGAGTATTTGAATAACAATTCACTATTCACAAAATTGGGATTTCGGAAATTGCAATTACTTTAAATTTCAAATACTGTACTATAAACTTTTGGAGAAGTTCTGTAGCTGTGTACCTGACTGCAGATTTGCTTGAGCAGCGCTGCTGTTACAGTAGCCGTCCTGGCCAAAAGAAGCGAGGTTATAGAGTTGACCACACTGCAAGCTGGGTAACGAACAACTTGTGTTGGTGCTGAGACATTGTGTCTGGTATCCATCAGCTCCCACTGCTTGGACCAGATAGGACAAAGCGCCTTGTCCCTCTTCCCATGACACGAGTCCTGTACTGGTCCAGCAGTCCATGTTTGCACTGAATCTCTGTGGCTGACATGGAACTGACCAATCACAAGTAAGATTTGGTTTTGAACAATATA
This sequence comes from Neoarius graeffei, assembly GCF_027579695.1. Classification (NCBI taxonomy): domain Eukaryota; kingdom Metazoa; phylum Chordata; class Actinopteri; order Siluriformes; family Ariidae; genus Neoarius; species Neoarius graeffei. The sequence goes on from NC_083581.1 coordinate 39,264,556, forward strand.
TGAAATGATAGAAAGAAAATGTAGTGGTGTATAGGTGAGAGCAGTATAACAGAAATATCATATGATACATCAAGCTTTCTCATGCTGCATCTCAAAATATTTATTTTTACTTAAGTAATAGTTGGAAGTTGAAACACTTGAAACAGCTGCAGACTAATGGTTATAGTCCTCTCAGTCTCATAATGCTTCCTTAGAATGATTACAGACCACCTTAAAATAACTGTCGTCTTATTTATTTACCTTAAAATATATTTTATTTACTACCATGAACTATGGAGGCAGCACGGTGGTGTAGTGGTTAGCGCTGTCGCCTCACAGCAAGAAGGTCCGGGTTCGAGCCCCGTGGCCGACGAGGGCCTTTCTGTGCGGAGTTTGCATGTTCTCCCCGTGTCCGTGTGGGTTTCCTCCGGGTGCTCCGGTTTCCCCCACAGTCCAAAGACATGCAGGTTAGGTTAACTGGTGACTCTAAATTGACCGTAGGTGTGAGTGTGAATGGTTGTCTGTGTCTATGTGTCAGCCCTGTGATGACCTGGCGACTTGTCCAGGGTGTACCCCGCCTTTCGCCCGTAGTCAGCTGGGATAGGCTCCAGCTTGCCTGCGACCCTGTAGAACAGGATAAAGCGGCCAGAGATAATGAGATGAGACCATGAACTATGTCTGACAATACTACCTTAAAATGTCTCTCGTCTTACTCGGCTTACAATACCACCTTAAAATGACTGTAGACTTAGGGCATACTCACACTAAACACGATTGCTTTGTATCGTGCATGAGTACAATTGTCCCCCTTCCCCACTCCCGCCCTGGCCTGCGCTCACATTGTTCCAGGCCCAAGTATGCATACATCATCATGATGTAACTATTTGTTTTGAAGAAACGCACATGCACATGGAACGATGGTGACAGTTTTTATATTGTTGCGGAATGGAAGTCGTTTTGGGCATGGTGACACACAGCCCAATTATGTATTGTAATTGTTCACATACTTGTCTATGTACTACACGTATTACTGGCGGATTCCACTAGAGGGCACACCAGAGAACGCAGACTGTATAGAACATCCGGACTTGCATGGTGTACAGTAAACAATAAACATGGCGACAGTCGAAGAGGTTAGTATTTGGTTATACTGTGTCTACACTGCCCCTACTGTTCATGTGTGTATTGCAACTTGTGGACGCATAGCGTTAATTTTTGAGGATGTGCACAACCGATGCACCAAACAAATGCAGGAAATGCAAGGCAGGCATCATGCACAGATGAGTACATAGTTAAAAGCAAGTATATATCTGCTCTAAGAAGATTTTTACACAGGCAGCTGGGCTGATGATGAAGGAGAAATTTGCAACTTTATTCACTGACTACAATTCGCGTTCGTCAAAACGGTGAGAACCAGACTCGTTATTAACCCAAATATTCTTAAATGAATTTAATTGTGCATGTCATAGAATTCAGCGGCACGGTGGTGTAGTGGTTAGCACTGTTGCCTCACAGCAAGAAGGTTCTGGGTTCGAGCCCAGTGGCTGATGGGGGCTTTTCTGTGTGGAGTTTGCATGTTCTTCTCGTGTCTGCGTGGGTTTCCTCTGGGTGCTCTGGTTTCCCCCACAGTCCAAAGACATGCAGGTTAGGCTAATTGGTGGCTCTAAATTGGCCATAGGTATGAATGGCTGTTTGTTTCTATGTGTCAGCCCTGAGATGATCTGACGACTTGTCCAGGGTGTACCTGCCTCTCACCCATAGTCAGCTGGGATAGGCTCCAGCTTGCTCACGACCCGGTTGGATGTCATAGAATTCAAGTTCTGTGCTTGAGCATGGTTAGCGGTCACACCAATGCGTACCATGCCTCTTTAAACCTTGGTGCCAGGAAGCGAACTAACCCATGTTTTCACCAGTTTTGAGCAGAACCATTGTAATCATGGATGCATCATGAACAGAGGGCGTTGCACCAGGTTCGATTCCGTGGACCAGCCGGAATGGCTGAAGTGTCCTTGAGCAAGCCTAACCCCCAACTGCTCCCCGAGCTGCGCACTGCTGTGGGTATGTCAGGGTCTTGTTGTACATCACTCTGGATAAGCGTGTCTGCTAAATGCCTGTAATGTAATGCAATGCAATGCAATACATAACAGGAGTAAACAGTAGTAGCAAGATGGCAGTACACTTTGATTACTTGTGAGGTTTTGTTCTGTTATTGCAGATATTTGTTTTCATTCCATTTTTTCTGAAGATATAGCCTTTTCCACTGCGTTCTCCATTGCTGCACTTCGCTTCCTCTCCAAACTAATGACACGTCCACTGATGTTGTCACAGTTTGCGCTGGAAAAACCAGCTATATTTTGGTTCCAGCTGGGAACCAAATTTTCAGGCTCTGAGCCAATTTATTCTTGTTCAAAATGCTCCGAAAAGCTCAAAATTTGGTGCGCAAATCAACAGAACCCATTCCCTGTTGGTCAAAAAGGACTAAGTGGGCTAACTGAACCGTACCGAAGTACGGGATGCAGTGATCACACTAGTCAAACAAACCAGACTTTGGGGGTCAAGCATATTTGGGCATGGTATGGATCGCCTTGTGTGAGTACACCCTTATTTATCTCACAGTACCAACTTGGTTGTGATGATTGTAGTCTTATTCATCTCAACACCACCATAAATAACTGTAGTCTTATTTATCTCACAATACTACCTTAAAAAAAATGACCTAAAATGGTTGTAGTCCTTTCTATTTCACAATGCCACCTATCGATAGTTCTCATCTCACAATATTAGAAAAACAGCAGTGCTTGGCGGGCGGCACGGTGGTGTAGTGGTTAGCGCTGTCGCCTCACAGCAAGAAGATCCGGGTTCGAGCCCCGTGGCCGGCGAGGGCCTTTCTGTGCAGAGTTTGCATGTTCTCCCTGTGTCCGCGTGGGTTTCCTCCGGGTGCTCCGGTTTCCCCCACAGTCCAAAGACATGCAGGTTAGGTTAACTGGTGACTCTAAATTGACCGTAGGTGTGAGTGTGAATGGTTGTCTGTGTCTATGTGTCAGCCCTGTGATGACCTGGCGACTTGTCCAGGGTGTACCCCGCCTTTCGCCCGTAGTCAGCTGGGATAGGCTCCAGCTTGCCTGCGACCCTGTAGAACAGGATAAAGCAGCTAGAGATGATGAGCGATGAGCAGTGCTTGGCACTCAGCTTTTTGATATTTTGAGTAATAATGCCATTACTCAATTTTGGGGGCATTCTGATGATTTAGAAGCACATGATCATACTCTAAAAAAAGGTATGCCATAATTTACATTATCATTATATCATATTGTCATATCACCCCAATTTAACACTAACACTACTTTCAGTTCTATGATCCATCAAGTATATGATCAAAACCAGAAAGGAAGCATTGATTAATTTAGAAAATGGATACAAATCCTGATCATTTATCACAAGCATGTGTGTTATACCTGTGTTCAGCTGAACACTGCTGCTGTACGCGCTGGTGCATATGCTGTCAGAAGCTGAGACAATGAAGCTATAGGTCAGTCCGCACAGCAGCCCGGTGAACACACATGCAGTGCTGTTGGTGTTGCATGATGATGGATAGCCTCCACTTCCCTGAGCAAGTGTTCTGTAGGATGTGGCTCCACTGCTGGGCTGCCAGGTCACAGTGACAGCCCCAGACACACAGTCCAAAGTGGTGTTCAGGGAGACAGGGACACATGGCACTGTGGGGAAAAAAGGACTGCCTTAAAGGTTGTGCTTGAAATACTTGGTGTCGGAGATTCGCATGCATTCCAAATAATCTAAAATTAATCAATAAGATTAAAAATTGTCCTGTTTTTAATAAGAAAATATACAATTGTTGATGTAGTGACAATTTCTATGAAGAGATGTATATGGAAGGAATCTCCAGTGTCAGCATGTGTTTGAATCTGGATGTGTGTGCATGTGTGAACTATCTCACCTGAATGCAGTTGTGTGACTGGGTTTCCTCTCACACGGCACTTGTTGCTAATAGCAATCACGCTAATGCTGTACATATTGCCACACAGCAAATTGGACACATTACAGAAAGTTCCAGTGGTGTTGCATCCTGTCATGTACCCTTGGATATCAAGAGCCTGGACTTCATAAGACTCTGCCCCACCATTAGGATCCCACTGTACCTGTGCACAGTTGGCTTGGCAGTTCAAGCTGGAATTAACACGCAAAGGAGGACAGGGCTCTGAAGGATAGTGAAGGACAGAGGGAGAGAGAGATATTAAACAGTTCTCCTGAACATTAGTGCACACATGCTTGATTAGCAAACTGTGATCTCTGCACTACCTGATGTGGCCTGTAGGGTGGTGCTCTGATTACTGCTACATTGACCGTTTGATGCTGTCACAGTTATGTTGTATATCTGGCCACATCCCAGTTCCATCAGATCACAGCTAGTGGAGTTTGTGCTGCAGGATGAGTTTTGTCCACCTGGAGCTCTGGCAAGAGCAGTGTAAAAGACCGCGCCCATGACAGAAGTCCAGTTCAATGAGAACGAGCTGGAGTTACAGTTCAGGTACGTGAAGACAATATCAGGTGTGCATGGAGCTGAATATGGAAAGACATAAATTCTTCAAACATTAGTCTTGCAGACTATCTGAAAGCATTCAAAATAACAAAATATACACATTTTCTTAACATACAAAAAAAAAACATTTTAAAATCAAAATGTTATAAACACTTTTGATCTATTTCTCATCATGTTGTGAAGCATTAACATCCCAGTCAAAATACACTGTGTACATAATGTATTTATTTAGCAAATTTTATTGGGTAAAGTGATTACTGACTGCAAGTCATATAGTATAGTGTCCATAGTCCTCTCTGACTCATAAAGCCTCCTTAAAATGATTTATTTGTTTCACAAATATGGTGAACTTTGAATATGGACTTAAGGTATTTGTTGTCTCTATCTCACAATATCATCTTAAAATGACTTATCTTTATCTCACATTAGCACCTTAAAATGGCTGCGGTCTCTCTCACAATGCCACCTTAAATACCACCTTTCAATGGCTGTGGTCTCTATCTCACAATACCACCTTTCAATGGGCATTGTCTTCTTTATCTCACAATACCACCTTAACATAGTTGTAGTCTCTATCTCAAAATACCAACTAACGATGGTTATAGTATCAATCTCATAACACCACCTTAGGATGGCTCGAACCTTCCTCATACCTGAGCGGAAGTCCACTGCCAGACTTGGTAAACTTCGGCACTCGTCTCCTACGGCCACCACCTGGACTGCATATACTGCCCCACAGGTGAGGGCCTTCAGAATGCAGTGCGTGTTAACACTAGAGCTATTACAGGAAGCAATGTTATTATATCTGCTTGTAGCAAAGGCAAGGTAGTACAGTGCCCCCTGGCTAGCATTCCATGATACATATGCTTCGTTTTTGGTGCAGTCCATCATGACAGAGACACCCATTGGGACACAGGGAGCTGGATACAGAAAATGAACATGTGAGGTGGGTTTAGAAATCTTTAGCTTTGGTGGAAATGAATAAGTACTTGCATCCTTGTAGCTTAATATGGCATTAAATATGGAGCATACTTGGAAAATGTTAAAACGCTCAACCATTGAGCAGTATTTACAATGGCTTACAGTAATTGACATGTGACTGACCTGTTTTGAGGTATGTCTGCTCACTGGGTTTTGAACTGCACAGGAGACGAGAAGCAGTTACACTAATCTTGTATTTCTGCCCACACTGAAGCGTTGCAATGCCACAGCTCGTAGTTGAGGACATGCATGTTGTGACCCTGCCATGCGGGCCCACTGCATTGGTCATATAGTGATCAGCAGTGTCTGATATGCTCCAGGTCACTGTAGCGATGTTGTTAAGACAGTCCACAGAAGTAGAGATAGCAGTTGGGGGACATGGATCTGCAGGGGGACACAGGGATGTTATTAACTCTATAACATGCCTTTCAGTTCTTTGTGTTGACCAATTAGTGGTTTTCTGTACAAAAAGCTCTACCCTAGTAGTTCCTGGATGGCAAAAAAAAAGACCAAATGTAGAACAGAAACTAAATGAGTACATAGAACTACAGCCTTGAAACTAAAATAAACCCTGGTTTCTCTGATGGAAACAGGTATAAGAGCATCATCCATCCAACCATTATCTGTAGCCGCTTATCCTGTGCAGGGTTGCGGGCAAGCTGGAGCCTATCCCAGCTGACTATGTGTGAGAGGCGGGGTACACCCTGGACAAGTCGCCAGGTCATCGCAGGGCTAACACATAGAGACAAACAACCATTCACACTCACATTCACCCTTATGGTCAATTTAGAGCCACCAATTAACCAAACTTGCATGTCTTTGGACTGTGGGGGAAACCAGAACACCCAGAGGAAACCCACACAGACACGGGGAGAACATGCAAAATCCACACAGAAAGGCCCTCGTCAGGCATTGGGCTCAAACCCAGGACCTTCTTGCTGTGAGGCAACAGTGCTAACCACTACACCACCGTGCCACCATAAGAACACCATTATTAACTTAGTCAAGCTTGTTACAACAGAAAAATAAATTGCGCCTCTTATCTCTTTACATCCAATTTGCAAAGTTATAATTGTACCTACAATGTGTAATTTGGGTCCTTGTCAAATCTATATGCTAAAGTCTACATCCTAACATACTGGGATTTGTTTAGTACACATTTCGCTCTTAGCTCCCAAAATACCTAAACCAGACAGTTAAGTCCCCTGAATGCTTGGCACACCTGAGTTGGGAGTTAGAAGAGAGTAAAGACGTAGATTAATCTGAGGTAGTTTGGCAAATCTTGGTTTATGTATGGCCAGATTTATATCGACCTGGAGTCAAAGGTAATTAAAAGTACAGTGGTGCTTGAAAGTTTGTGAACCCTTTAGAATTTTCTATATTTCTGCATAAATATGACCTAAAACATCATCAGATTTTCACACAAGTCCTAAAAGTAGATAAAGAGAACCCAGTTAAACAAATGAGACAAAAATATTATACTTGGTCATTTATTTATTGAGGAAAATGATCCAATATTACATATCTGTGAGTGGCAAAAGTATGTGAACCTTTGCTTTCAGTATCTGGTGTGACCCCCTTGTGCAGCAATAACTGCAACTAAACATTTCAGGTAACTGTTGATCAGTCATGCACACCAGCTTGGAGGAATTTTAGCCCATTCCTCTGTATAGAACAGCTTCAACTCTGGGATGTTGGTGGGTTTCCTCACATGAACTGCTCGCTTCAGGTCCTTCCACAACATTTCCATTGGATTAAGGTCAGGAATTTGACTTGGCCATTCCAAAACATTCACTTTATTCTTCTTTAACCATTCTTTGGTAGAACGACTTGTGTGCTTAGGGTCATTGTCTTGCTGCATAACCCACCTTCTCTTGAGATTCAGTTCATGGACAGATGTCCTGACATTTTCCTTTAGAATTCGCTGGTATAATTCAGAATTCATTGTTCCATTAATGATGGCAAGCCGTCCTGGCCCAGATGTAGCAAAACAGGCCCAAACCATGATACTACCACCACCATGTTTCACAGATGGGATAAGGTTCTTATGCTGGAATGCACTGTTTTCCTTTTTCCAAACATATTGCTTCTCATTTAAACCAAAAAGTTCTATTTTGGTTTCATCTGTCCACTAAACATTTTTCCAATAGCCTTCTGGCTTGTCCACGTGATCTTTAGCATACTGCAGATGAGCAGCAATGTTCTTTTGGAGAGCAGTGGCTTTCTCTTTGCAACCCTGCCATGCACACCATTGTTGTTCAGTGTTCTCCTGATGGTGGACTCATCTCATCTCATCTCATTATCTCTAGCCGCTTTATCCTTCTACAGGGTCGCAGGCAAGCTGGAGCCTATCCCAGCTGACTACGGGCGAAAGGCGGGGTACACCCTGGACAAGTCGCCAGGTCATCACAGGGCTGACACATAGACACAGACAACCATTCACACTCACATTCACACCTACGGTCAATTTAGAGTCACCAGTTAACCTAACCTGCATGTCTTTGGACTGTGGGGGAAACTGGAGCACCCGGAGGAAACCCACGCGGACACGGGGAGAACATGCAAACTCCACACAGAAAGGCCCTCGCCGGCCCCGGGGCTTGAACCCAGGACCTTCTTGCTGTGAGGCGACAGTGCTAACCACTACACCAGCGTGCCGCCCGATGGTGGACTCATGAACATTACAATTAGCCAATGTGAGAGAGGCCTTCAGTTGCTTAGAAGTTACCCTGGGGTCCTTTGTGACCTCGCCGACTATTACACACCTTGCTCTTGCAGTGATCTTTGTTGGTCGACCATTCCTGGGGAGGGTAACAATGGTCTTGAATTTCCTCTATTTGTACACAATCTGTCTGACTGTGGATTGGTGGAGTCCAAACTCTTTAGAGGATTTGCTCCTCCTACTCAAGCGAGTAGGACGCTTTTTGCTTTGCTCCTGCTTGAACTCCTCTTTTCTGCTTTTTTCACTATTTCTCTATTTTTTCTTATTTGCTTTCTTTTTACTTACATTCAACAAGATAACCTAGAAGTTAGACAAAGCAACTGACACAGAAGACTGGATTATAACAAAATGGGGAAACCAAGGAACTCTAGTAACAAATGGACTGAGCTTGAAAAAAGAATTTCTAGCCTGGAATCTATGATTAATGCCCGTCTATTAAGGACTGAAGGGAGTCCAGCAGCCGATACCGCTAAAGGGAATGTGGGGAATGTTCAGCATCTGAATGATGGGAACTTGGATGAATCGGTTGACTTCACAAAGCAAAATGTGAGTACTGATTGCTGGAAAAGACAAGGTGCTAGACCCAAAAACAAAAGGGCATTAACTTCAACTCCATTGCGGTCTGATGCTGTCAAACCTACAGTCTATGAATACCACCGGGCTGAAAACTACAGATATACACAGCCCATTACACTCCAGAACAGATTTCAGTGCCTTACAGACATGGAACCAGTAGTTCCTAGAAAGTGGCAGAATTTGAATAACAAAAATAAAGCTCGCAGTAGAGGTAGAAAGCAGCCGCCAACACCTGTTAATCCTACAACCCTTGTTGTGGGTGATTTCACTGTGGAAAATATTGGAGGAGAGTCCATGGTTGTGTGCTGTTTTCCTTACGCTTCCATCTCAGACTACAGACAACATTTCAAAAATGCTGTCAAACTACAAATCAATTAAACGCATTATTGTGCATGTTGGAGCAAATGATGTTTTCAGGGAACAGCTCACTGTGAGGAAATCTTTCAAAGACCTTTTTTTCTGCCCTAAACGGACTTGGAATGCCTTTTTTTTATCAGTGTTCCATTACCAGGATCTGTGATCGGCAATTACGGGTTTTCCCGACTGCTCAGTCTCAACACCTGGCTTGCAAAGACATGTTTTTCCTCTGGCATTAATTTTATTGACAACTTTAACCTTTTCTGGAAACGCAAAGCCTTTTTCAGCCCAAACAGCACAGAACTCAGCTGGACTGGTGCCAAAGTCTTGGCAGACCATTATCAACACTCTGTCCACCATTCCATGCCGACCTTGGGTACATTCTCTGATAAGCGCTCTGTAGCTGCACTGAAAGGAGCTAACAACACTGATACGAACTCTGTTTGGGTACAAACTGAACCTCCCAGGGACATCAACAAAGGCTCAAAAACAGTACGGAAACACACTGCTGAGGTTCAAACTCAAGCAGTGAATCTGCAGGCAGAAAGAAGCGGGACTAATGCTCACTCTGATGGATTCAAGCAAAACTCCTTGTCACCAACGAAGGCAACTAAGCCCCCAGCAACTACAGAGGATCATGCTGACTCATCTGCCCCCAATACAGTTCACGAAAATGATCAGAGGGTGGACCTATCACCACACACATCCCCGTCACTTTCCAAGGCTAGCAACATGATATCTGAGCTAACGGGTAAGCTGGCAGAACTATCAGAAAGACAATCAGATAAACAAGCATCACCACAACCTCCTGAGACTGGCAATAGACAATCACCAACAACAGCAGTGGATGTAACCCCAAGCCCCTCTGTATCTCCTTCACCCCCCAGACTGTGTTTTCCTGAGAAAATGGAGAGACTATTGTCTTTAAGCCGAGTGTCTTTGGCAAGCCCAAGAGGACACTCAAATCAAGTACCGTACACATAGCTGTCTCATGGTCAGGCCTTGTGTACCCCAAAATCTCTAATGATATATCCAACTGCCACAGCACCCAAGAAACAGAGGGCACCACCTCCCCCTGTGATTACAGATAAGACTCAAGGACCATGTGCACAGCTACAGTTCACCAGCAGCAGTGAAGACCTTCATGTTGGAACAAACTGATATAATCTGGGTCCAGATGGTAGTTTTGAAAATAAGCTGGGACCCACGACGTACTTTTCTATTTCTGTGCTAACAAGAAGGAGAGGTGTTCTTATTCATCCTATCAATGGGGTAAACTCGTCAAATCTCCTTCCAGTTCCAAAACAACCACAGAACGCTTCGGTGGAAATTACCCCCACATTCACTGTAAAACTAGCTCTTCAGAATGTAAGATCACTTAATAAGCCTTTTTTAATTAATGACTTCATCGGTACACACAAACTGGATTTTATGCTTCTTACTGAAACTTGGCTTGAACAATCAAGTAGCTCTATTACTCTTATTGAAGCAACTCCCCCACTCTTTGATTTCATGAGTGTTGGAAAAGCCAATAAACGGGGAGGAGGAATAGCAAATATATACAAGGCATGTTTTCAGTACAAACAGACAACTCTTGGTGATTTTACATCTTTTGAATGCCTAAGTGCAATCCTAAAATGTTCTTCTAACATTAGTGTTGACTATTTACAGACCACCAAGACTATCTGCACCACTGTTCCTAGAGGAGTTTGGGGAACTGTTGTCAAATATTTGTTTAGAGTTTGACAATCTTATTATTTCTGGGGATTTTAATTTCCATGTTGATAATCCAGATAACACATATGCAAATGAATTTCTTACACTGATTGATGCCTTCAACCTAACACAACATGTACAAGGGCCAACACACTCCCATGGCCACACCCTCGACCTTGTCATCACTAAGGGTCTTAATGTATCTACTAGTGTCATGGACCTGGGTATATCTGATCATTTCTGTTTTCTTTGATGTTTCCATTTCCCCTCACTTTCAAAACAAGTCTGTGACTGTAAAAAAGAGGGTAATTACCAATGGCACAGCAGCTCTTTTTGAGCAGGCACTCTCAGAACTCCCATGTCAATCTTCAGATTGTGCAGATGATCTAATGGAAATTTTTAATTCAAGAATGAATCATATTATGGATGCTATTGCTCCTTTTAAAACCAAAAGAGTCATAGACAAAGGAAAAGCACCCTGGAAACTAAATCCAGCAGTTAAAATGTTAAAGAGGGAATGTAGAAAGTCTGAAAGAAAATGGTGTAAATCTAAACTCCAGATTCATTATCAAATCTACAAAGGGATGTTATGTAAATACAACTTAGAAATTTCTAAAGCAGGACAGTCTTTTTTTGCTGACATTATTAATAGGCATATCAACAATACCCGTGTGCTAATTTCTACAGTTGAAAAGCTAACAAACCCATCAAAACAAATGCCTTCTGAATTTCTCTCAGTTAATACATGCAACGACTTTGCATCTTTTTTCAAAGGAAAGATTGATAAAATACGTATGAATATAGCCACACAGGTGCAAACACTTCAAAATCTGGAACCATTGGATAACGAGAGAGGGGGTCGTAATACAATGTCAACATTTAGTTTAATTGATGTTGAGACTCTGAGAAAAACAGTACAAAGTCTCAGCTCCTCCACATCTGAACTGGACATTTTACCTACAGTCTTTTTCAAATCTGTTCTTCACCTAATGATGTTTCTTTTAATTTTGATTTTAATGATTTTACTTTCTTTATTTTAATTTCTTCACCTAATGATGTTTCTTTTAATTTTGATTTTAATGATTTTACTTTCTTTATTTTAATTTCTTTTTAATCTTGGATTTTAATGATTTTACTTTTACTTTAATTCTTTGTTACTGTGATCCTCGTAGATTTTGTCTGCGGGACGATTTTATTTGTTGATCCTTGTAGATTGTGTCTGCGGGACGATTTTTGGTGATCCTCGTGGAAGAGCCACGGGAAGAGCGCGCTTTATGTGATCCTCGTAGATTTTGTCTGGGGGCCAATTTTTGGTGATCCTCGTAGATTTTGTCTGCGGGACGATTTTATTTGGTGATCCTCGTAGATTTTGTCTGCGGGACGATTTTTGGTGATCCTCGTGGAAGAGCCACGGGAAGAATGCGCTTTATGAGTTAAACCCATAATAATAATTAATCTCGAGGCTGATTCCTTTTTTGAACTTTATTTCATTTTATTATTTTATTTCTACTATTGTTTAATTCTTATTATTTTTCTTCCCCAATTATTTTATGTAATTTTATTTTCTATTGTTTACTGTTCTGCTTTTACTTCTGTAAAGCACATTGAACTGCCACTGTGTATGAAATGTGCTATATAAATAAACTTGCCTTGCCTTAGAGATGGTTTTGTAACCTTTTCCAGCCTGATGAACATCAACAATGCTTTTTATGAGGTCCTCAGAAATCTCCTTTGTTCGTGCCATGATACACTTCCACAAACGTGTTGTGAAGATCAGACTTTGATAGATCCCTGTTCTTTAAATAAAACAGGGTGCCCACTCACACCTGATTGTCATCCCACTGATTGAAAATACCTGACTCTAATTTCACCTTCAAATTAACTGCTAATTCTAGAGGTTCACATACTTTTGCCACTCCCAGATATGTAATACTGGATCATTTTCCTCAATAAATAAATGACCAAGTATAATGTTTTTGTCTCATTTGTTTAACTGGGTTCTCTTTATCTACTTTTAGGACTTGTGTGAAAATCTGATAATGTTTTAGGTCATATTTATGCAGAAATATAGAAAATTCTAAAGGGTTAACAAACTTTCAAGCACCACTGTATGCATATCTCTATTTCAGTATACATGTCTGCATGCTGAATGTTGTATGGTGTTGGTGTTCATTCATGTTGTTGGTGTGTGTCTGCCCACCTGTCTGCAGGATGGAGGTGTTACTCGGGTTGCTCATGCACCCTTGCCCCACACTTGACACCTTGAAATAGTACTGCTGTCCGCACTCGAGCTCTGAGATCTGAGCGCTGGTGGTGTTGGTGGTTAGCCCCACCTGAAGGCCGGTGTAGTTTTCGGCAGTCAGTACATATGTCTGAGCGGCCCGGCTGGACTCCCAGGTCAAAGACACAACCCTCAGGCCACAGTCCATAGTGGCGCTTAAATTCTGGGGTATACATGGAGCTGCACAGGACAACCACACATTCAGTGAGAACTATCTTGATAGTGACACCACCCACTTATCATTAATATTCATAAAGCTGATCTTTGATGTTTATTGATATTCATAAGCTTCCCTTCAATGTTATTTTCATTAGATTTATAGCTACAGTGTAAAAGCGTCAGCATAATTCATGAAGACAAGACATTTGTCTTGCCTGGATACCACAAACAATATGATGTAATTGTTGAGCAAATGGAAGTCGTGAAGAGGTTGTGATTTAGAGGAGCCTATGTTTGGTTGTTCTACACATAGCATGCCCAAGTTGATTAAGTTCAAGATGGGCGACTCTGGGAAGCAGTAATACAAGTACTTCTTGTATTTGAGAAAATTTCCATTAAAATTTTTATCGTGCCATCTGCAGTACTGGAGGCTGCAGTGGAGTACACATACCAAATACAAAATTGTCAGTACAAACCTGCAGAGAGTATGTAAGCTTGTGAAGGTGGTATTGTCTTCCTGCAACCTACACAGAATATTAAGTAAGCTGAAGCCTTAAAGTTCTTACAGACGGTTAGAGGTTGGCTCACCCATACGGATGGTGGTGCTGTTACTAGGGGTGCTGCTGCACTGCAGGTCACTGGCAATGACCCAGACCATATAGGTCTCTCCACACAACAGATCACTCCAGGTATATGTTGTTGAATTGGTGGTGTACCTGTGGGTGTGGCCTAATGTCTGTCCCTGAGCAACCACAGTATAATTTACTGCACCATCACTGCTGTCCCAGCTGACAGAGGCGAGGCTGTCCTGGCACTGAATGAAGGTCTGCACACCAATCGGCACACATGGGGCTACAGAGAAAGGAGGGGTTTTTTTTTAACTTATTGGAACAATAAATGAAAGATTTCCTAAAAACATCTTCACTCTTGCATCAGTGGTTAATTTCACTTGGATGCTACAAATTTGTATCTAAAACCTGCTGCTGTAACCATAAATGTTTGTCCTGTACTTATTCAATTGAGGAAGAAGTTTATAATATGCACAAGGTAGCCATGATGTACCAGTTGAAAACTTGTCACTGAAGCTTGCGAGACTGCGACACTGATCGTTCTGCCCCAACACACTGAAATTGTAGCTCTGGCCACAGGGAACCTCCACTTGCATATGGGACACGGGACTCTGGTAGGATCCGATGTAGTGCAGGTTTCCCATGACCGAGATGGTGTAAAGGAGTGCACCAGTAGCATTGGACCAGTTCAGCTGGAGTGTATTGGTGGTGCATGAACCAGTCAGGGTGAGGTTCTGTGGCTGGCAGGGTTCTGAACAAAGGTTAGATTATTATAAGCCATGATTAAAGGTAGACTGCCTTTCAGATTTTTCAAGTTTTGGTCATAAAAATAATTTTCCCCAACACCCAATTAATATTGTTTAGTGGGCCAAAAGCTACTGAATTCGAATCACAGACTTCCAATTTTATTAGTTTTTTAAAAGAACAATTCATGAATTTGGGGTCAGGTGGCCCTAAATTCTCCGCTATTTTTTCTCTGCTTCACCATAACCCAATTCAAGATACTACGTCATGCATCATGTGGTGGGTTTTCCCCATTCATGCAAGGCATTGTGGGATACAAATTTGGAACAGGAGAGAAAAATGGAGGACGTGAGTGTGCGAATGAAACGTGAAAGACCGACTACAGTAATGCAAAGCGAGAAGAAAAGACGTTATGTTGCGAAGGAAAGCAAACGCGGGACCAAACTAATCAATATTGGTGGTCAGCGAGCACCTCAGTGTGATCAGCTGTTCGTTTAGGAACAGAATGATGTAACTGTCAGTGCACAGTCAAGGTAAACCTGTAGATGGCAGTAATGCAAAACTGGATGCCAGCTGCCGTATAACCCAAAAGAAGAAGGTAAACCTGCGCATGCGCATACGGACTTCCTCTGTCTGCTTGACTGCGCTAAGCGAGCAATTTCATGCACATTATTTGCTAGGGAATCCCCTCAAATTAAATAACTTCCCAGCCACAGAATGGCCTGGTTTTTTGAGATATTACAGAAATAAACACATATCAGAATGACCAAATTTCAGAGGGAACTAAATTTCACCGATTTTATGAAATCGAAAGGCCGTCTAGCTTTAAATATGATGTGAAGGCAATAATGAAAACAAGAAGCAAAATATAAGTAGAGTGGCAGAAAAAGAAAAAAGTATGTAGCAGGAGAGAGAGAGAGAGAGAGAGAGAGACCTGTAGTGATGTTGACAGGTGCGCTGAAATCACTCCAGCACTGACTGGTATAAGCTCTAACACTCAGGGCGTACTGCACTCCACACTGCAGCTCACTGAAGCTGCAGCTGTCTGCACTCGAGTTACACACTACAGCAGCTACTTCAGGACTGAAAGTGGCACTGCCCAGGTAGTACATGACTTCTGGCCTCTGTTCCCAGGTCAGCACAGCTGTTCGAGTGCCACACTGCAGGTTTGCTGCCACATACTGGGGCACACAGGGTCCTAGAGGTCAAAGGCAGTCATATTAGCATTATATACAGTATAGTCTTTATTGCTACCTGATTTAAGGTCATATTTTTACCATAGTGCTGTTGAAATCGGATTCTGATTGGTCAGAAGGTATTGATTAACTAACAAATGATGTAATTTTTGGAAAGAGTCTCCAGTATCAGCACTTTGTAGCAGGAACAGGTAAAGCTCTAACTAAGCTTTCTGACAATTTGTTTCTAAGACATTCTTTAACATTAAATATAATTATAAATTGATAAAAAGTTAAAAAATATTCTTTAATGATTGAAAAATTGTACAGTAATAACTGCCACATTGTATTAGAGGAATACAACGCTTCAGGACATGCTGTTTTTTGGAAAATAATCAATGTCAAGGTGGTAACAATAATTATGCTTTCCATGGAGGTTCCTTCCCACCATGTTGTCATTGATTATTTTCTTATAACAGCATACCACCAAATGTTTTACTCTTTACTTAAGCTACACAAAGACTCACGGCTTTGGAAGGTGATGCCGGTTTCTAAGCTAACGGCACCCACACTGTTGAAGGCTGTTAGACTGAGATTGTACATCTGTCCACACTCTAGGTATGTAATGTTACACTCGTTCTGCATTGTGACACATTTCAATTGGTCCCCGTTATTGCTAGTAGCAGTGACTTCATAGGACATCGCTCCTTCACTCCAGGCCCAGCTGAAGGATGCTGAATCATTTGCACACTGTACTGCAACGTTAAAGCTGATAGGGTCCGGCAGGCAGGGGACTGGACACAATGACACATCAGCCAATCAGTAACTTGAGGATCAATGATGGATGTTTGTTTTATTAAAAATGTACACTCAAGCACATTATAGAGATATACTGTATATTGTCACCAACCTGTAAGGAGCCGGGCCCCTACACTGCTTGAGCTGTTGAAGTTGGTGCCGATGGCTATGGCATAGATAACATAAGCTGTCCCACACAGCAATCTTGGCACACGGCATGATGTCTCTGTGGTCTGGCAGTAAAGGGTGTCCCCATGCTGTCCCTCAAACACAACTATGTATCTCACAGCCCCGACACTTGGCTCCCATGTCACCTCTCCAAGGTCACTCGCTGCTCGGGTTGTCAGGAGGTTAGGAGGACACGGCTCTGCAAAACATATTGTATATTTCTGTTTGATCAGATTTCATTTGAGATCTTTAAATTATAACTGATAAACTTCAAGAGGTTGAGCAATACACGTTTGACCTTCAATAATTCAGACCTTCTTGGTCAGTGATTTAATGGCAAAAGTAGTAAATACAGTGTGTGGCAAAATGTTTAAATAATTTTTTTTAAGTATAAAGGTTTATTTAAATACCGTAGAACTTTCTAACTTTACAATCTTGTTTTGTGCATATTAGGTATATATGTAAATTATTTAATAGTTGCAAATACAAGTACAGTTACAATATTCATAATTCATTTTTAATTATTAACCGTCCATCCATCCATCTTTCTTTCTTTCTTTCTTTCTTTCTTTCAAATTTACACACCATACTGCTTTATTTTCTTTACAGTGCCTTACAAAAGTATTCAACCCCTTTAAACTCCCCCCAAGTACTAATGCTTAGGAGGCACTCTGTGGACTGTATGGGACTATTAGTGAACTGAAGAATGCATACCACAATGGACTGCTGCTGGAGGTTTCAACCATGTGAATCTCAAGTCAATGCTCCCTAAATTCCATGAGCATGTAGACTTTGCATTGTGAAAGTGCTGGATCTTGTTAACACAAACATCTCTGGTGTTTACTGAACAGAGCCCTGCCCCACCTTGGCTACTCAGACCACATCTCTGTTGTACTAATCCCAGCATACAGACCACTCATGAGACGCAGTGTGCTCAGAGGATGTGCAAATCAGCTGGCAGATGTTCTCACTGACATCTTAGACATCTCCCTGAGCAGCGCCGTTTTTCTAACATGCTTCAAGGCCATCACCACGCCAAAGAAGTCTTCAGTGTCCTGCCTCAGGACTACTACTACTACTACTGCTACTACTACTGTCCTCTTACACTCACATCATGAAGTGCTTCAAGAGACGTGTCATGAGGTACATCAAGACCCTGCTGCCCCTCTCACTGGACACCCTGCAGTTTGGTACCATCCCAACCGCTTAACAGATGGCACTGTCTATTTAGCTATTTAACAGGAGAAGGCTAATTATTACTCAATTGTGTCCTTCTAAGACAAAATGAGCTTCTGGAACCTGGGGGGGGGGGGGGTTGAATACTTGTGCAAGCAGCATTTTTCAGTTTTAAATTTTCTTTGAAATACTTGGTGACCAAAAATTAATTTTAACTGAAAATTCACTGTAAGGGAACATGAGATTGCAATAAAATACTGATAGGAAGAATGTGTATGTTTCTCATTTGTTATTTAGACAAATCTGATAAATTCCAGGGGCATGAAAACTTTTGCAAGCCACTGTATACCACAGCAACATGCCAACAATTAAGCAGTTTTGAGAAACTTCATGGGACATGTTACAAAGCTCTGACATTGGAGTGTCCATAAATGTTAAATAAATACAGTAGTAAATAAATACAGTATGTTCATCACAGCTTTTTGTCAACGATAAGACTATACCTTACATTTTTCTTTTTAAAAAAATCTGTTTATAAATATATGTGACCATACAAGTTCCTGAGAGTTGGTTGTTACTGTTAAATCAAATTAATAAACACTGTATTAAAATAAGTGCATTAACATAAACCTGAGAGTTGCTTTGCAGCCAGGTCTAACATTGCATTCTCATTTGTCTAATATGGGTTGACCGACTCTTCCTCACCTGTGTTGAGTGTAAGTACGTTGGACTCGACCCCATCCTGGTACATATCGCTGTAGGCAGTCAGAGTGATGTTGTAGATCTGGCTGCAGTTCAGACTGTTGAGCCCGCACGAGGTGTCATGGGATGAGCAGGATGTCTGGAAGCCCTGCTGTGACACAGCCTGAGCAGTGTACCTGTCAGCACCTCGGGTCGTGTCCCACAGGAGCAGAGCAACAGGTGGTATGTAGCTCACACTCACAAGCACTGGAACACATGGCCCTGAGGTCACAAGATAAATTTGTTACAATTATAAATTTGCATAGCCATTATTACAGTGGAACCCCCCCCCGTGTTTTCACTTTAACAGCTAAAGAATAATCTCTAACAATTTAGACGTGAATAAGCACAGTATAATCATTTACAGTGTAATAAGTATCATGATAAGTCAATAATTCATCCTGATTAAGATTCAATTTATGTGGAAGCCACTAGGTGGCGCAGTAAGAGAATAAACGTTATGACAGTAAACCTAGAACATGCTTGTTGTGTCTGCTATATAAAACCACATCGAAACATGGTGTCAGAAGTAAATTAATAGAGCGAACAACAGTTTTTCAAACATGGAAGGACTTAAGCCACCTGCTGGACTTGATCTACAGCACGGGAACCTGTTGGAAAACTGGAGAAGATTTCGACAAAGGCTTGAGTTGTATCTAAGAGCTATCGGAGGCGCTAGCAAGCCAGCTAAGGTACAGTCTTCACTATTTCTTGATGTTGCTGGCGAAGAGGCAGTGGAAGTGTATAATACCTTCACGTTTGAAGAAGATGAGGATAAACATAAACTGACAGAAATAATGGCGAAGTTTGAAGACTTCTGTAACCCCAAGAAGAACATAACATATGAAAGATATAAATTTTTCACGTGTGTGCAAGGGGATATGTCGATTAGCCAGTATCTCACGGAGTTAAAGCTAAGGGCTAAGTCATGTGAATTGCAAGAGTCCCTTATTAGAGATCGAGTTGTCTGTGGAATCACGTCGGATGTAATGAGAGAAAGACTGTTAAGAGAGGTTGACATTACTCTCGAAAAAGCAACCCAGCTTTGCCTCGTGGCAGAAACGACTAAAACACAAATTAAACAAATGCATGACGAGGATCACAGTGCACAAGCCACTGCACGTGAAAGCAAGCAAGTAGATGCTGTGAAACATAAGCAGACACTTAAAAAAGACCAGCGAAGTAAAACGAAAGTGAGTGAGAAAGACAAAGCAAGCACGTTTGATTGCAAACGATGTGCAACTGAGCATGCATCACGCACATGTCCTGCTTATGGCAAACAATGTAAAAATTGTGAGAAAATGAACCACTTTGTCAGGATGTGTAGATCGAGGAAAGTGCACGCAGTTGATGATGACGTCACTGAACAGCAAGCAAGTCTTTTCGTTGGAGCTGTGCACACAAAGACTGTCACAAGCAGATGAATGGACTGTTGAAATAGAATTGGAGCACAAGCCTGTCAAATTCAAGCTCGATACTGGTGCGCAGGCCAATGTAATTCCTTACAGCTTACTTCAGAGAATAGGCAAAAAGAACTTACTTAAACCAACTAATGTGAAACTGTCAACATACACTGGAGACAAAATAGCTGTAAAAGGAAAGTGCAACTGGGCAGTGAAATA
Source organism: Neoarius graeffei (assembly GCF_027579695.1). NCBI lineage: Eukaryota > Metazoa > Chordata > Actinopteri > Siluriformes > Ariidae > Neoarius > Neoarius graeffei. The sequence goes on from NC_083581.1 coordinate 39,284,878, forward strand.
CAAAAAGAAAAGTTTTTTCCTGGAATTCATTATCGTAAAATCAGATGCCAAACCAATATTTGGAATTCAAGTATGTGAACAAATGGAGCTCATCAAGAGAGTGATGGCACTGAATAAAAGTGATGAAATGGATATCTTCAAAGAGTATGCTGATGTGTTCGAGGGCATAGGCTGCCTAGAGGGAAAACACACTATTCGAATTGATGAGAGTGTGACACCAAAAGTACACCCACCTAGGAAGATTCCTGTCACTCTAATGGTGATGATACACGGGGCAACTTTTTGGGCAATGTTGCCGAGCAATGTTGCTGGGCAATTGCGTTTTGACTCTTTTCTATTGAGATTGGGCAACATTGTTTCTTTCTGAATGGTTTTGATAATCTCTGGCAACTTTTTGAGATAAGCCAATCAGAACGCGAGTATCGAGTCATGTGACCTCCGGTGAGGTTCGGATCAGAAATTTCAAACAAATATGGCGGCCGCTCAGTGTCAGTGGAGTGAAGAGATGGAGAGACTCCTCATCTGTTTTTACGCCGGTAAGTTGTTATTTTAATATTCTATATGGAGGAATTGACCTCACCAAAGCTCTAAAAAAACAACAGACAGCTTGATTAAATGGTCACAGCAAAAATTAAGACATCGATTTTTTTTAGCTAACTGTAAACTGCCGTTGCTAACTGTTGTTGCCCATTGTTAGTTGCCCTGAAAAGTTGCCCTGTGTCTCACCTAGTTGCCCGTTGCCAGCAACATTGCTCGGCAACATTGCCCAAAAAGTTGCCCCGTGTATCATCACCATAAGAGAAAAACTAAAAACAGAACTGAACAGAATGGAAAAAAATGAAAGCGATCACAAAAATCGAAGAGCCTACACAGTGGGTAAATCCAATCGTGATAGTGGAAAAGCCCAATGGGAAATTGAGAATCTGCTTAGAGCCACGTGATCTCAATACAGCAGTAATGAGAGAACACTACCAGATACCAACAGTTGAGGAAATAACCTGCAGACTGTCAAAAGCCAAATACTTCACAGTGCTGGATGCAAGCTCAGGATTTTGGCAACTGAAATTAGACGAAGCCAGCTCTCGCCTCTGTACATTTAACACTCCTTTTGGTTGTTATAGATTCCTCCGTCTTGCTTTTGGAATTAATTCGGCTCCAGAGGTGTTTCACAGAACAGTGAGACAACTGTATGAAGGAATTGAAGGCGTTGAGACATACATAGATGACCTTCTGATCTGGGGTGAGACAAAAGAACAGCATAATGACAGATTGAGATGGGTGCTAGAGAGAGCAAGAGCCAAGAACTTCAAGTTCAATAAAGAAAAATGCAAAGTGGGCCTGGAAGAAATCAAATACCTGGGTCATATCTTTTTGAAAGATGGTTTGAAACCAGATTGGAGCAAAATTGAGGCTGTAAAGAAAATGCCAACACCAGAATGCAAAAAAGATGTGGAGCAATTTCTGGGCATGGTCACGTACCTTGCAAAGTTCATTCCAAACATGTCACAACACACTGAGCCACTACGTGGACTTACCAGAGATGATGTGGCATGGCAGTGGAAAGATGAGCAACAGCAGGCATTCAGCAGATTGAAAACAATGCTCACTGAAGCTCCTTTGCTCAGATACTATGATATAAAGCTCCCTGTAATGCTGTCAGTTGATGCTTCCAAAAGTGGACTGGGTGCTGTCTTAATGCAAGAGGACAAGCCAGTTGCATATGCATCGCGTGCATTAACTGAAACAGAACAGCGCTATGTGCAAATAGAAAAGGAAATGTTAGCGATTGTCTTCGGAGCAGAACGTTTTCATCAGTACATGTATGGAAGAGAAGTTAATGTGGAGTCAGATCACAAGCCACTTGAAGTGATAATAAAAAAGCCGTTGAGCAGTGCTCCAGCCAGAATACAGAGACTCTTAATGGCACTACAGAAATATCAAGTGAACATACAGTACAAGCCGGGAAAGGAGATGCACATCGCACATGCATTGTCCAGAGCTTACTTACCAGTGATCGGCTCACCTGATAAAGACATAGCAGCTCAGGTGCACATGGTGATCACCAACTTGCCTGTGTCAAGTGAGGAATTAGAATTCTGAAAAGAAACAATGATTTGACACTGACCAAACTCACAGAAACAGTCCTGAATGGATGGCCAAAGACAAAGTGCCAAGCTGCAAAAGAAATACAAAAGTATTGGAATTACAGAGAGGAAATTTCAGTAATTGAAGGAATTCTATTCAAAGGAGAACAACTCATAGTTCTGGCTGCAATGAGAGCTGAAATGCTGAAGCACATTCACGAAAGTCATTTGGGCATTGAAAGTTGCAGACACAGAGCAAGAGAAGTACTCTTTTGGCCAGGAATGTCGCAGCATATCACAGAAATGGTGAACAGCTGTGACATGTGTAGTGCACATCAGAAACAACAGACCAAAGAACCGTTACATCCACACAGTGTTCCAAAAAGACCCTGGCAGAAGATAGGTGTTGACCTATTCACCTTGGACCAACAGGAGTATCTACTCTTAGTGGATTACTATTCCAAGTTTATCGAGGTTGAGTGGCTGAGGTCAGACACAAGAAGTGCAACAGTCATCACCCATCTTAAGTCACAGTTTGCTAGACATGGAATTCCTGAAACAGTGATTTCAGATAATGGACCTCAATTCAGCTCTCGTGAATTCCAAGCCTTTGCAAAAGAGTGGGAGTTTACTCACAAAACATCAAGCCCCCACTGTAGCGCGTATCGAGTGTGGGTGGAGCACAGAGGACGGCAGGACAGCGTTTGGAGGCAGACAGGCGATTTATTTTAACTTTTCAGTATAATCGCATTCACACGCACACACTTGTCTGGTCCCGGGTTGCGCTCCCTCTCCTCTCTCTCTGCCTCCTTAAATAGGGAGCGGTTACTGGGAAAACACACACACAAACACAGGTTAATTATCCTCAGGTGTCGCGATTCTGCCACTCACCTTCCCCGGCTCCACCCTCCTGTCACAGACCGGCGCTTGACCACGCCCCGGCTGCCACACCCACCATGCGCAATCAAATGGAATGGCAGAAAGAGGAGTACAGACTGTTAAACTCATGCTGAAAAAGGCTAAGGCAGATGAAAAAGATCCGTATCTCTCTTTACTGAACCTGAGGAGTACACCTTTAGAGGACATTGGAGCATCACCAGCCCAGCTGTTGATGGGTCGACGCGTGAGAACAAGACTTCCAACAACGTCATAAATGTTGAAACCCTGCATGGTCTCTAAGACAGTGCATCAATTGTTGGAAACAAGACAACAAAAACAGAAAGAATACTTTGATCAAGGAACCAAAGTGCTTCAGAAACTTCAGATTGGCGACAATGTCAGAATATGGCAAGATGGCTTATGGAATCCAGCTCAAGTAACTGGACTTTCTGATCAGCCCAGATCCTATGTCGTACAGACACATGATGACAACAAATGACAACGGTGTATAGACGGAACAGAAAGTTTCTGATGCAGTCAAAGGAAAAAAGGAACACAACCAAAGACAAGGACAATCAAAATGTTACACTGCAGAATTTGTGTGACAACGCAGAGGAACAACAACAAATGGACATTCAAAACAAAACACAACAAAGAGATGTCAGTCCAACAGAGCTTCCAAGTCTCCCAACCAAAACAGCAAGTGGACGGATTGTCACCAAGCCAAGAAGGCTTGTCGAGGAGTAGCTATGAACTTTGTCATGTTTGAACAGGTGTTCTAGTTTGAAGGGCAATTTAGGAACAATTAAAAAAAAGTAAGATGCGAAAAAAAAGTAATGAAAAAGAAATATGTTAAAAGTGTTAACAAATGTAAAAATGTGTTTACAAACGAGAAGTGTGTTATGCCAAGCATAATTTCTTTTTCATTTTCAGGTCATGGACTTTACAGTGTGACAAAAGTTCATATGCTGATAGTTCTTGTTAAAAAAAAAAGGGGGATGTCATGATAAATCAATAATTCATCCTGATTAAGATTCAGTTTATGTGGAAACCACTAGGTAAGAGAATAAACGTTATGACAGTAAACCTAGGACATGCTTGTCGCGTCTGCTATATAAAACCACATCGAAACAAAAAGTAAGGAATAAAATATCACCTGTCTGAAGATATTGACTCATGGAAGTGGAGCTGTTACAGATGTTTCCCACAGCCTGGACTGTGACACTGTATTCGTCTCCACACAACAAATTGTTCAGGTTGCAGTTAGTCTGATTAGTGTTGCAGGATACATTGGTTCCTGAGATGTTGCTCACCACCATGGCCTTGTACCACAATGCACCAGCACTCAAATACCACGAGATTATGGCAGTGCTAGTCAGAATGTCCATCTGAGCCTGAATCTTACTGGGAACACATGGAACTGTGCAAGGAAAGACAAAATGGAAAAGGTAATTTATTAAGAGAGACTGGAGTTGCCTGATTGTGCAGAATTCAATGTCAAAAGAATACCAATAAAAGATAAACAACTCTGCAGCCTTTAGCTAAGATTATCGCATCCTGATGTCATGACTAACAATCACTGCTAGCTATTCTTATACAGTTATACAGTGGTGCTTGAAAGTTTGTGAACCCTTAAGAATTTTCTATATTTCTGCATAAATATGACCTAAAACATCATCAGATTTTCATACAAGTCCTAAAAGTAGATAAAGAGAACCCAGTTAAACAAATGAGACAAAAATATTATACTTAGTCAATTATTTATTGAGGAAAATGATCCAATATTACATATCTGTGAATGGCAAAAGTATGTGAACCTTTGCTTTCAGTATCTGGTGTGACCCCCTTGTGCAGCAATAACTGCAACTAAACGTTTCCGGTAACTGTTGATCAGTCCTGCACACTGGCTTGGAGGAATTTTAGCCCATTCCTCCATACAGAACAGCTTCAACTCTGGGATGTTGGTGGGTTTCCTCACATGAACTGCTCACTTCAGGTCCTTCCACAACATTTCAATTGGATTAAGGTCAGGACTTTGACTTGGCCATTCCAAAACATTAACTTTATTCTTCTTTAACCATTCTTTGGTAGAACGACTTGTGTGCTTAGGGTCATTGCCTTGCTGCATGACCCACCTTCTCTTGAGATTCAGTCCTGACATTTTCCTTTAGAATTCGCTGGTATAATTCAGAATTCATTGTTCCATCAATGATGGCAAGCTGTCCTGGCCCAGATGCAGCAAAACAGGCCCAAACCATGATACTACCACCACCATGTTTCACAGATGGGGTAAGGTTCTTATGCTGGAATGCAGTGTTTTCCTTTCTCCAAACATAACGCCTCTCATTTAAACCAAAAAGTTCTATTTTGGTCTCATCCGTCCACAAAACATTTTTCCAATAGCCTTCTGGTTTGTCCACATGGTCTTTAGCAAACTGCAGATGAGCAGCAATATTCTTTTTAGAGAGCAGTGGCTTTCTCCTTGCAACCCTGCCATGCACACCATTGTTGTTCAGTGTTCTCCTGATGGTGGACTCATGAACATTAACATTAGCCAATGTGAGAGAGTCCTTCAGTTGCTTAGAAGTTACCCTGGAGTCCTTTGTGACCTTGCCGACTATTACACGCCTTGCTCTTGGAATGATCTTTGTTGGTCGACCACTCCTGGCGAGGGTGTAACAATGGTCTTGAATTTCCTCCATTTGTACACAATCTGTCTGACTGTGGATTGGTGGAGTCCAAACTCTTTAGAGATGGTTTTGTAACCTTTTCCACCCTGAAGAGCATCAACAACGCTTTTTCTGAGGTCCTCAGAAATCTCCTTTGTTCATGTCATGATACACTTCCACAAACATGTGTTGTGAAGATCAGACTTTGATAGATCCCTGTCCTTTAAATAAAACAGGGTGCCCACTCACACCTGATTGTCAACTCATTGATTGAAAATAGCTGACTCTAATTTCACCTTCAAATTAACTGCTAATCCTAAAGGTTCACATACTTTTGCCACTCACAGATATGTAATACTGGATCATTTTTCTCAATAAATAAGTGACCAAGTATAATATTTTTGTCTCATTTGTAGAACTGGGTTCTCTTTATCTATTTTAGGACTTGTGTGAAAATCTGATGATGTTTTAGGTCATATTTATGCAGAAATATAGAAAAATCTAAGCACCACTGTATAAGCATTGATTTATAAGTATGTCTTAAGCAAGGAATAAAATGTATCAGAGCATGCTGTTAAATGTGCATTAGGTAAGATTTGTGAAAAAGCAGTCTCTTACATTAAAATGGGTGGAGCTGAATAACATTTGCATGAATTTTGTTTACTCATTAAGGCCCCATTGCCAAACATGTCCACAAACTCTGCCAAAAAAAACAATGGCTTATGGAGGTTAAGCTAGAGTTAGCATGCCAACTAGAATTAACATTAGCAAGGACTGTCGTGACATCACTGTTATTCCATTTTTACCACACCAATTGCACTGACAATTTGTATGAAATGGTTATTAGTTTTGCATTTTTTTTACAACCTCAATTCCAAAAATGTTGGGACACTGTAAAATGTAAATAAAAACAGAATGTAAAGATTTGCAAATCACTGAATTTTACAAATACATTCACAAATATGGAATTATCTATATTTTATTGAAAATAGTATACAACATATCAAATGTTAAAACTGAGAAAAGTTATTGTTTTTTGAAAAATATATGCTAATTTTGAATTTGATGCTAGCAGCAAATATCAAAAAAGTTTCGACAGGGGCATGTTTACCACTATGTTGCATCACCTCTACTTTTAACAACACTCTGCAAACATTTGGGAACTAAGGAGACCAATTGGTGTAGTTTTGAAAGTGAAATGTTATCCAATTTCAGTTACTCAACAGTTCAGGGTCTCCTTTGCCGTATTTTGCACTTCATAATATGCCAAATGTTTTAAATGGGAGAGAGGTCTGGACTGCAGGCAGGCCAGTTTAGCACCTGGACTCTTTTACCACAGAACTATGCAGTTATAACACCTGCAGAATGTGGTTTGGCATTTTGTTGCTGAAATAAGCATGGCTTTTCCTGAAAAAGATGGTAGCATGTTGCTCCAAAACCACTTTATATCATTCAGCATTACTGGTCCCTTCCCAGATGTGCAAGCTAACCATGCCATGTGCACTAATGCACCCCCATACCATTACAGATGCTGGCACTGATAACAACCCAAATGGTCCCTCTTCTCTTTAGCCTGGAGGACGCGGCGTCCATGATTTCCAAAAAGAATTTCAAATTCTGATTCTTCAGATCACAGAACAGTTTTCCATTTCACCACAGTCCATCGTATATGAGCTCGGGCCCAGAGAAGACAGTGGTGTTTCTGGATATTGTTTATATATGGTTTTAATTTGCATTTGAGGCTGCAGTGATGAACTGTATTCACAGATGGTGGTTTGTATATGTGTTCCTGAGCCCATGCAGCGATTTTCACAACAGAATCATGTCTGCTTTTAAAACAGTTTCACGTGAGGGTCCAGAGATCATGGGTGTCCAATATTGGTTTTCGGCCTTGCCCCTTGTGTACAGAGATTTCTCTGGATTCTCTGAATCCTTTAATGATATTATCCAATCAAATCAATTTATTTGTATAGTGCTTTTAACAGTAGACATTGTATCAAAAAAGCTTTACAGAAAAATATAGATTTTAAACATATGAACTAATACATTTATCCCTATTTTGTACTGTAGATGATGTAATCTCTAAATTCTTTGCAATTTTACATTGAGGAATGTTATTCTTTCATATGGGGTGCTGTGTGAGATGGCTGCCTCTCCAGTAGCTCTGTAGTTTTTAGCTCTTTAAACCTCTTTTTTTCACCCTTTTTACTTTTCTGCTCTTCTTACGAAGACATAGTGTGTTTTACTTATATCACATGGCTCCTGCTGCCCCCTCCCCCCTTTCCCTTCCCCCTTCCTCTCTTCCCCATATCTTATTCTTTTTATATTCTATATGTAAATACTTAATTTAATTTATCTAGAAGTTTTTTCTCTATTTTCTATTCTCTGTTTATCCTGTAATGATGCTGCTGGACTCTTAAAGGGGTACCAAATATAATATATACAGTTGCTGATGTGACAAAGTAACGTATTCTTAAGTATTCTATCAAATTTATATACTAGAAAACAACGAAATATCTTGGTAATTGTAAATATAATACTTTATACGCTAAACCGCACAAGAGTCGCCATTTTTAAAAGACCGTGACGTCAGCGCTACCCACTGCACTAGCGGAACTCTCCGAAATAGAGGAGATAAGCGTGTAATCATGGCATCGGGTGCATCAAGTGAAAGCGACAGCTCTGTCAAATCATACGAAGAGATCCCGCAAGACACACTGCAAGCAGGCTATGGCTTAGAAGGGTACCAGTTTGAACCTAGGAGAGGTACTCTCAACTCCGGTGATGAAATAAGAGAAGAAAGCTCGGATGACGGCGAGGATGAGACTGATGCTGACCATGGGCATGGCGAGCGTGGGGCACAGCGTCTGCGTGCAGGTGACACGGCGTGGTGCTCGTGCGGAAAATGTAACATGGAGTTGCTCACGAGTCCAGCAGAATTTATTTGCTGCAATGAGATAGGCGCCACCCGTGGACTTGCGAAATCGTCGCAAGAGGCAGAAACAGGTATTTCACACGTGCTATTCTCAACCTCAATGAGCCAACACAACTGGGCACATACATACGTCATGAGTGCTATGCAGAGAAAATGAACGTGCATTCTGATTGGATAAAATTAATATCATGGCGGGCTGTTCAAACTGCGGAAATAGTTTGCTCGAGCTACTTTCAAAACACTATAACTTTCCAACCTTAGAACAAAAAACTTTTGTAAGTCTTGAATAAGGTTCGTTAATGTGTGTTTTATTGTTATATTTACTCTATATATTGCCCTCTGTTCCCCTTTAATTTCCCTGAGGGAACCCTCCCGAAGGGATCAATAAAGTTCGTTCGTTCGTTCGTTCTTTCTTTCTTTCTTTCTTTCTTTCTTTCTTTCTTTCTTTCGTTCTTTCGTTCTTTCTTTCTTTCTTTCTTTCTAAACTGTTGTACTGTTTGCCCACACAGTCTTTCACAGAGTGGTGAACTTTACTTGTGAGAGACTCAGCATCTCTAGGATTCTCGTTTTATACCCAGTCCTGTTACTGATCTGTTGCTAATTAACCAAATTGTTTTCTTTTTTAACATTACACAAAGTTTCCAGTCTTTTGTTTCCTCTGTCCCAACTTTTTTGAAACATGTTGCTGGCACTAAATTCAAAATGTTAGTAATAGCACCAAAAACCTGAGCTCAGAGCAGCCTCCAAACATGGCTGTTCCGGATTACACTTTCCAGACGCCACAGTGCCCCTCATCTCCCAAATACTAGGAAGTGCACCTGTTTCCCATTTCCTCAGTAATCACCTCTTTATATAAGCTCAGCAAACACTCACGCTAGTTGCGAAATATCATTCTGTGTCCTAATGCCTGATTAGACCAAACCTTATTTTCCAGTACTGACCTCCCGTGACTTTGACCCTTTTTCCCATAATTACTTTGACTCTGCTTTCTCACCTGATCCCTGAAATGCCTTTAGCACATCGACTGACCCTAGCCCGACCCTGACTCTGTCTTCTGTTTGCTTATTTGGATTTTGTTAACAGTTTGCGACGCACCCGCTCCCCCCTGCATTTGCATTCATAAGTGCCTGCACCCTGACACAAAATGAGCCTATTTTTCAAAAACCAATAAGATTTCTCAGTTTCAACATTTAATATGTTGTCTTGTACTATTTTCAATGAACTATTTGGTTTCCATGATTTGCAAATCATTGCATTCTGTTTTTATTTATGTTTTACAGCGTCCCAATTTTTTTGGAATTGGGGTTGTATTTGTTGAACAGCATGGCTATTTTTCATTCACGTGATGATTGTGTGTTTATTACCTGAGTTTGTGTCTTGGATGTTGCTGGGCTGGCTGCTGCAGTATGCATCAGAGGCAACCACGCTTGCATAGTAGATATTTCCGCAGGCCAGGCCACTAATGGCGCAACGGTCAGAAAGGCTCTGGCAGTTAGTGGAATGCCCCCAGCCATCCATCAACTTGGCTGTGTAAAATTGTGCCCCTGAACTCATGTTCCAGGACACAGTCAGGTTGCTAGCAGAACAGTCCAAGTCCAACATGATGTTTTGAGGAACACATGGTACTGAAGCAGAGAAAAATATAGAAATTTTGAGTAGTTTTAATATGCTATATCAGGAAGCTGAGATTAGTAAGGGTTATGTGCCTGTCAGTCCCACTGAAAGAGGTGTGGCCTCTTTATCTGTCAAGTCAAGTGAAGAAGGCATGGCCTTTCTACTTGTTGGTTCTCATAAAGCGGTGTGGCCTCTGTGCTGCTCTGTCTCAGAGATAGAGGTGCGGTCTCTTGAACATGCTTTCAGTCCTAGCAAAGAAAGCACGGCTTGGGTGCCATTCAGTCTTAGTGACTGAGTATGTTTATATAATTAAAAAAAAAATACTTCAGGGGATTAGGTCTTAAAATTTTATGTGTTCATGTAGCTGTGCGGGAAATGAAAAATACACTCTCAATTCCATTTACCTCTTGCAAGTTTAACAAGTGGGTCTGATGTCAGGTGACCCTTCTCACCTGTCTTGATGAGTGTCGGTGGACTCGGCAGGCTCTGGCAGGAGCTGTGTTGTGCCACCACTGTGACCGTGTACTGCAGGCCACATACCAGGCCTCTGAGGTCGCAAGATCCGTCAAAGCCATTGCAGCTGTCTGTGAATGTTCCGTTCATGCTTACTGCGTTTACTGTATAGAGCTGACCACCCGGGCTGTTCATCCAGCTCACACTTGCCACATTATCAGTGCAGCTCACAGTGGCATTGAGGCGTGGTGGCTGGCATGGTGCTGCCCAAGCAAAAAAACATGATTAGGATAATGAGAAATAGGGAACATTCATAGTAACACTTGATATATCATGACATTGGATATACTGTGTAACTTGGAAAGAATATTGCATATTATACCACAGCACTGTTGACTTCTTAAATCTGATGGGCCAGAAGGTGTTGATTAATTTTCTATAACAACAGCTCTGACAGTTATAAATGACAGGTTTATATTAATGAGCTCATTTTCATTCTAATATCTGTTCTATACAATTTACACCTAATAATGTAAGATTTAAAAATGTGTGATTTAACAAAGGAAAAACCTATCCTCTTCTATTTTAACATTTATGATAGAAGTTTTTTTGGGGTTTTTTTTGTCTTATTTTAAGAGAGAAAAAACAGTCAGGAAAGAGAGTAAGTGATTATAGCTACTATATGGAGATGATATAACACATTACACATCATTGAATGTAACTATAAATGGATAAAAAATTATTTGTTATTTCATAATAAATTTAAATCATTGGCAAACTGCGGACATCATTGATTATGTTCCTTTAACAGCACATCCTAAAGTGTTTTATTACTTACACATTATATATTCATTTTGCTAGCTATCAGAAACACCCCTTTTTCTGGTTTTTAATGCATCCTCAAAAAGCAGAAACTGAATTTTTGGCAAAAGATTGGACTTTTGGTATGCAAGTAGCAATGGAGCAGCTTGTGTTTGTTTATAATTGTCACTGTATGAATTTGTCATCCATCATTTGTTGCAAACTATGTGCAGTGGCCTTTTCTTCAACTAATAGTCCTGAAAATACAGTATTGTAATGTGTAGAAAGTGGTTGAGGAGAAGTGTAGATGTCCGTGCGAGGGTGTTACCTGTCTGGACCATTATGGCCATGCTCTGAGAGCTATTACAGGTTCGTCCTACTGCAGTGACAGTCACCATGTATGACTGACCACAAGGAAGGGATGTGATCTCACAGGAAGTGCTACCATTAAGAGTACTGCAGCAGGAAGCCATGCCCTCGGGTGGTTCAAGCGTGGCTGTGTATGTGAGAGCTCCAACACTGCGCAACCACTGCACACTCACTGTCCCTGTGTCACAACCCACCGACACATTCACACCCTCAGGAGCACACGGTACTAAAGAAAGAGAGAATAAAATATCAGCATTACTGTGAAAATACATATACACTTACCAGGCACTTTATTAGGAACACCCATACACCTGCTGTTTTATGCAGTTCTCTAATCAGCCAATCCCTACATCCCTACATCCCAATTCAAACATCAGAATGGGAAAAATTGTGATCTCTGTGATACACTACCGTTCAAAAGTTTGGGGTCACCCAGACAATTTTGTGTTTTCCATGAAAAGTCACACTTTTATTTACCACCATAAGTTGTAAAATGAATAGAAAATATAGTCAAGACATTTTTCTGGCCATTTTGAGCATTTAATCGACCCCACAAATGTGATGCTCCAGAAACTCAATCTGCTCAAAGGAAGGTCAGTTTTATAGCTTCTCTAAAGAGCTCAACTGTTTTCAGCTGTGCTAACATGATTGTACAAGGGTTTTCTAATCATCCATTAGCCTTCTGAGGCAATGAGCAAACACATTGTACCATTAGAACACTGGAGTGAGAGTTGCTGGAAATGGGCCTCTATACACCTATGGAGATATTGCACCAAAAACCACACATTTGCAGCTAGAATAGTCATTTACCACATTAGCAATGTATAGAGTGTATTTCTGATTAGTTTAAAGTGATCTTCATTGAAAAGAACAGTGCTTTTCTTTCAAAAATAAGGACATTTCAAAGTGACCCCAAACTTTTGAACGGTAGTGTGTAAGTGTGTAATATATATATATATATATATATATATATATATATATATATATATATATATATATATATATACACACAGCTCTACAGATAAAATCAGCTTTAATCTGCGATATAGTAACTCTCTCTCTCTCTCTCTCTCTCTCTGGCTTCCTCTCTGTGTCTCTCACCTGTCTCAGACTGCATGGTGTTGCTGATTCCACTGCTACACTGTGCATTGGCAGCTGTGAGGCTGAAACTGTAATTCATCCCACACTGTAACCCAGGGATGAGACACGTGCTGTCACTGGAATTGCACTGATAGTGGTATCCTTCACTATCTATTGCCACAGCAGTGTAAGACTCCGCCCCCACTGATGTGTTCCACATCACCCAGGCCGAGTTCGACAGGCAGTCCATCTCCACACTTGTCAAGGTAGGGACACATGGAGCTACACATACAAAAACATAGAAACATACTGTATGGAAAAAGTGTCCTTCATTAACAGTGAGATTTCAATAACACTGAAATTCACACTGACCTGCTTGAATCATTTCATAAGCTGAACTGACTCCATTGCAACCATTTTGACTCGGGATTACAGAAATGTTGTAGGTTCTGCCACATGGCACATGGATACTGCAGAACGTGTTTGTGCTGTTGCATCTGTAATAGCCATTGGAAGAGACGGCCTGTGCTATGTAGCTAACACCAGCCACGCTGGAGGACCAGTTCACTGAGATAGTGTTGGAAGTGCAGTTTATATTTGCACTGATGGCCTGAGGAGGACATGGGGCTGGAGACACACACCACAGTCAACTCACAGATCAAAGATGCTACACTCTGGATTATATGTATATGGTAAAGAGAACAAGTGCAAAGACCCAGGGCATTATTACTCCTTTTCCCAAAAACTATCAATGAAGATCAGTAATGTATGTAACTTTTCAAAATAGAAACACTGAGATGTGATATTCAAGAAGAGTTTGTACCCTAAACCAGCAAAGGTATCCTCACTGAAGAAGGTGTACTGTAATCATGGCTGTATATTCACCTGACATGGCACTTTGTACAGAACTGCGGCTACTGTTGCACTTATCATTCTGGGCAACCACTGTCGTATTGTACATCAGGCCACAGAGGATGTTGGGAACTGAGAAGAAAGGCTTGTCTGTAACTGGGAACATCACTTGACCAGCATTGGTTTCCACCATGGCTCTGTAGAATGTGGCTTCACCGCTCTGCTGCCAGGTAACATTAAGCACCGTTGATTGACACGGCAGTATTGCCTGGATGTTCTGAGGCATGCAGGGAGCTGCGTTAATGAGGTCAGAAGTCAAGATAATTAATCTATCCTCAACAAGGTTGTCATAATTATTCTGAGATTAAATGAGACATATTCATTATTTGAGAAAGTGGATGGTATCTCAAAAACTGGTGACCCAGCTCACCAGTTTTCACAATCTGGCTCAGACTCTTCGGTCCTATACACGTTCCAACAACTCCTGACACATAAACCTCATATGTCTGTCCGCACTGGAGTCCAGGAATGTCACATGTTGTCCCATTGCTGCTACAATTGAACATTAGTCCCCCACTGCTCTGAGCAACAGCCAAGTAAGATACAGAACCCTGAGAGATCTGCCAGGAGACAGACATAACATTCGATGCACAAGGAAGCTGGACATACACCTGATTTGGGGGACACGGGCCTGCAAAGTATGAATAGAACAGGAAGTTTTGTACATAAAAGCTGTATACAAATAAAGTGTACAGGAATGATCTCTTTCACCTAAAAAAGGAAGGTAAAAGTGTTGAATATTGACATCAACTTTGATATTTTAAGGACCTGTTACCTGAAGTAATTAACACCCACCCCTGGCTAGGGCTAGGGCAGGTGTACCCCTGACCACTGACGCTGATCATGTAGGACTGGGCACACTGCAGTTGAGTCACATTACAGGAAAATCCAGTTGTGCTGCAATTCACATGCTCACCCACATCCAGGGCAACAGCGGAGGCATTGTAATATAGAACTCCATAACCCGGTGTCCATGAAACAAGAGCAGAGTTACTGCTGCAGTCCAACAAAACACGAGGACTTGACTGAGGACATGGTCCTGAACAGAAAGAATGAAATAAGAACAAAAAATAGTTAAATATCCCTCTATCATCTCAATATATAATCCCACCATCTTTCTTCAAAGCACACATGTTCTTAGTCTTTTAAATAAGGTGAGTAATAAGAGGGAAAAACAAATTCACAGAAACAGGTTCGAAAAAAAAATTAAAAAGGGGTTGCAAGTGTTGCCCCATGTTCATTCTCAGTACCTGTAGATATGGTGTAGGGTTGACTGGGCTCAGATCTGCAACCACCATTCTTTGCGATAACTGTAATGTTGTAGTCCTGACCACACTGTAGATCTGCGAAACTGCACCCAGTGTCTGTGGTGCTGCAGTTGGACGTGTATCCTTGACTTCCCACTGTGTACACCATATAATTGTTAGCTCCGCGGGCTGCATCCCACCTGACTGAGGTGATCGAAGTGTCACAATCATAGTTCGCTGTGACATAGGTAGGGATGCAAGGTGCTGAAAAAGACAAAGCAATGTGTTAAGGAGTAACAGTATCACGCTCTCATAAGGTATCTCTGACTTGTATGTAACTATCACTCTCTCACCTTTGAGTAGGTATTGTGGTAATTTTATATCCTTAAAGCATATACACAGAGCCATGGCCTCACTTTCGTTTATAAATGCCTTGAGACCTCAAGAATGGCACAGGAATAGTTTTAAGCATTAACAATAAATCTAATATAGTAATTTTTACGATGAAAGTGATTTATATAGGTAGCGGTCTGAGTGAATGACGTTGGCGTCCGTAACGTCACAACAGGAAGTCAAGTCAAGTCAAGTTTATTTGTATAGCGCTTTTAACAATAAACATTGTCGCAAAGCAGCTTTACAGAATTTGAACGACTTAAAACATGAGCTAATTTTGTCCCTAATCTATCCCCATTGAGCAAGCCTGTGGTGATGGTGGCAAGGAAAAACTCCCTCAGACGACATGAGGAAGAAACCTCGAGAGGAACCAGACCCAAAAGGGAACCCATCCTCATTTGGGCAACAACAGACAGCATGACTATAACATTAACAGTTTTAACATGAAGACAGTTTCGTTGATGTTGTAACTCTTCATTGAAGTCTATCGGTCTCATCGCCATTTCGACTATACTAAAACACAGAGCTGACTGCAACTCCGATCCTCCATTTTGAACTAATTTATCGCCATGCCACATAGATGTGTTGCTGGTGGGTGCAGCAACACGACAGAAGGTGGATTTACGTTGCATTCATGGCCCAAGAATGTTCAAACTGCAAAGATTTGGACATGTTTTGCGAGAAGTTCATGGGCACATTGGGAGGCTACGAAGTGGTCTCTCCTCTGCTCTGCACATTTTACTGAAGACTCGTACGAGACCTCTGATCTGTTGAGGAGCGTTGGCTATAAGCCCATATTGAAAGAGGGTGCAATACCAACAATTAAAGAAAAATAAAACAAGAAAAGGAAAGTATTTATTTTATTTGATTTTTTTTAAGTGAGTTCAGTTGCACCAGTCCTCCTGGAGCGTGAGCCGAGGGTTGTTGCTAAAACCTGGGACGGAACGGGACAGGACATATCGCTCGGGTAGTGACCTCCCCGCGGTTGTTGCTAAAACCGGTGACGTCCCATTCCGTCCTGGGGTAATTGCCTGAGCCGAGAAGTAATGGCGGAATACACAGTATAGAGAGAATGAATGGACCAGCCGTCTTATTTCTAAACTGGATATTGCTGCCATCTCGCCCTTACGTGAAAGAAGTGAATGAACGGAGAACTGAAAAAAGAACTGAAAGTCAGATTGTTTCAAAACAATCGGCCACAAGATCAGCCTTCAAGAAGCGAGAACACAGACGGGTAAGCTCCGACTCTCATTTGGATAAAAAAACAACAACAAAAACAATACGCTGTTTACCTGCATTTAGATTAATACATATAACTTGTATTGTGTGTTTAAGTTACCGGTATAAGATTATTTAATTTGCTTCAGAATGTGATTGTCTCAGTTCATCTGATTATTAAATTAGCCTTTTATGTTTTATATGAAAACGCATGCATGGACAAGGATGTTGCATAAGTTATAGCACCTATCCTGTTTTAATGAGAGTCAACCCACAATCAATGGAGTCAAATCAGTCTTAGTTGAGCAAGTCGGTAACGGTGTTTCTTACTTTCACCGTAAATTTTTATTTATATGACTTTGGTCTATAGCTGTAAAAGGCCTCGGCCTTAAAACCGGTTACCGCTGTGACGTCACGCGCTCAGGGCTGGCTGGATCAGCGGGGCAGCTCGAATGCCAACTTTTCGGTCGATTTTAACTCTCAAAAATATATATTTTTTATTCCCATTTATGCAGCATACAAGAGTCAAGGATGGAGATACTATCCACTCAGAAATTTATTTAAAAATAAAGGCTCTGCATATCGGGGCAGCATGGTGGTGTAGTGGTTAGCACTGTCGCCTCACAGCAAGAAGGTCTGGGTTCGAGCCCCGTGGCCGGCGAGGGCCTTTCTGTGTGGAGTTTGCATGTTCTCCCCGTGTCCGCGTGGGTTTCCTCCGGGTGCTCCGGTTTCCCCCACAGTCCAAAGACATGCAGGTTATGTTAACTGGTGACTCTAAATTGACCGTAGGTGTGAATGTGAGTGTGAATGGTTGTCTGTGTCTATGTGTCAGCCCTGTGATGACCTGGCGACTTGTCCAGGGTGTACCCCGCCTTTCACCCGTAGTCAGCTGGGATAGGCTCCAGCTTGCCTGCGACCCTGTAGAACAGGATAAATGGCTACAGATAATGGATGGATGGATGGATGGATGGATGGATGGGCTCTGTGTATCTGCTTTAATGTAACCATGCACACATGCCTTGATGTCATCATACAAGCAATAATGTAGTTTATAATGACTGTATTTTAATTCAAAGCCAAGTACATTGATTTTCAGGAAAGAATAAATGTAATAATAAAATAAAAGTAATAATAAATTGATTTATGAATGATCATAATTACAGTAAACAAGTAAAACACAGTAAAGACCTTGATATTGCTTATACTAAAAGGTTGTTTTCTGCTAAATCACAGGCCTATTCAAAAAGTGCATTATTCTAATTTCAGTGCCTGCAGTGTTATCATTTGTTGTAACGAGTGAGCCAAGGCAATTTTGAATTAAGCAGTTGTTCATTCTGGAGTGTTTTGCATGCTAATGTAATATATTTTATCAAGTTATTCTGAATCGGGTATTGTTACAACACAAGCTCCACAGCTGCAATGTGCATCAATTTTTTAATCCTATGTTGTAGTAGACTGGCCAAAGCCACGATTGTACCCTATTGAGTGTTGTGCTAGTTTGCACCTGCAGCCTGTATCAATCTTTATCTTATACTGATTTGGCTCCAGTCATTTTGAATCATGTATTGTGCGCTCCGAATGCTGTGTTGTTCATGACGTATCACTTCTTATCATGTGTTTTGATTCTTTCTGAATGGACCATTCATACTGGAAAACTTGGCTCAGTTGATACAAAATATGAGAAGCATGAGATGTACTGCCCAATAGAAAATGTTGAAGTGGTATGACTTGACATGTTAACTAATGAGATTATCTGTATACACTGTGTTATCTTGAAACTGTATAAAATGAGAACTTTGTGATTTGGAGTCGGTTCACTCTGCAGACCGAACTTGGCCTTTGTTAATTGATTTAATAAAAGTATAAACTCTTCTGCAACCTCTTTGACTTTGAATCATTTTTGCTTGGGAGAGTTTAAGTTCTGAGAGTTTCCACAACAGTATCACTGTGTCTCACTATCTTACAAGCAACTCTGCCTCTCATCTCTGTCTTTTACCTTGAAGCATCTATCCATCCATTATCTGTAGCCGCTTATCCTGTGCAGGGTCGCAGGCAAGCTGGAGCCTATCCCGGCTGACTATGGGTGAGAGGCAGGGTACACCCTGGACAAGTCGCCAGGTTATCGCAGGGCTGACACATAAAGATAAACAACCATTCATACTCACATTTACACCTACGGCCAATTTAGAGCCACCAATTAGCCTAACCTGCATGTCTTTGGACTGTAGGGGAAAACGGAGCACCCAAAGGAAACCCACGCAGACACGGGGAGAACATGCAAACTCCACACAGAAAAGCTCCCGTTAGCTACTGGGCTCGAACCCAGAACCTTCTTGCTGTGTTAACCACTGCACCACTGTACCGCCCTACCTTTAAACAGGTTTCTCTGTCTCTCGCCTGTGTGCAGGTATCTCTGTCTCTTACCTTTGTGCAGGTATCACTGTTTCTCACCATTGTATAAGCAAATTTGTCTCTCACCTGTATCCAGGTACTTCTATCTCTCACCTGTGTGCTGGGATTTTTGTCTCTTACTTGTGTGGAAGTACCTCTCTCTTTCACATTTGTGTGCAAGTACCTCTATCTTTCACCTTTGTGCAGGTACTGCTATTTCACACCTGTTAGATGTCTCACCATCTCCTGTGTGAGCTACTGTGTCTTTATGTCTCAGCTGTGTGCAGGTATAACTGCCTCACACCTTTGGGCAGTTATCTCTGTCTCTCACCTGTGCAAAGCTATCTCTGTTTCTCACCTGTGTGCAGACATCCCTGCCTCATAGCTTTGGGCAGGTATTTCTATCTCTTGCCTGTGTACAGGTATTACTGCCTCACACCTCTCTGCAGGTACCTCTGTCTCTCAACTGTGTGCAGGTACATTTGTATCTAACCTTTGGGCAGATGTCTTGATCTCTCACCTGCACGCACTCACCTGTGTATCACTGTTTCTCACCACTGTATAAGCAACTCTGACTTTCATGTGTGTAGGTATCTGTTTACATCTTTGATCAGGTATCCCTATATCTCACTTATGTCCAGGTACTGCACCTCTGTCTCTCATCTGTACACAGGTATCACTGTTTCACCTTTGAGCAGGTACCACTGTCTGTTACCACTGCATAAGTAATTTTGTCTTTCACCTGTGGGGACAGGTGTCTCTATTTTGATTCTAACTTGTCTGCCTCTATTAAACTTACCTGTGCTGAGATCCACAGAGGTGCTGGGTTGGCTGGTACATGCTTGCGTAACCCCAGTAACAGTGATTGTGTATTTCTCTCCACAGTCTAACTGGTTGAAAGTGCAGTATGATTCCCTGGTGCTACAGCCCACCACTCCACCTGTGATGTTCACTGCTGACACAGTGTACAACTGGTCCACCCCAGTGGTGTTCCACCACACTGTTGCAATGCTGCTATTGCACTCCAGAGAAACTGACAGGTTCTCTGCTTTACAAGGAGCTGATGGGAAAGAATACAGTGAGCCCTTAATCATAGACACCAAAATATTTAAATGAACTTAAAGGATATAATAAGTATCCATCTTCTGTATCTCTATGGATTCAACCTACCTACAGTGTATCTATGCACTTCTGCAAGTCCATACCTGTCTGTACTTGGAGATCAGAATCCTGGATGTTGCACTGAATGTTGGCGGTGGTCACAGCAATGCCATAACTGCACCCACATCTTAAGCCCTGGATGGTACAGGAAGTGCTGTTGGTGTTACAGGATGTGTGTGTGCCATCAGTGCCAATAGCGAGTGCAGTGTAAGTTTTGTTTCCAGTAACAGCAGCCCACTGCACTGCCAATGAATTGGTAGTACAATCAAGCTGAGTTTGTACATTACTAATCAGACATGGTGCTGCAGAGATGGAGTGGAGAAGAAAGAAGGAGTAGAAGAGAAAAGAAAGAGAGCAAAAATGTTGACAGCTTTAGCCAAATACAAAACCTCCACAGTGAGAGAAATACTACCAAACTTTCTGATGTGCAGCCTTACTGTTGCTATTTTATTAAACATGGATACTCCTATAGTTCTAAGTCTATATCATGTCCTATATGATATAATCCTATGCCATGTGATGCATCTAACAAGCTTGAAGAGATGTGGTCTTTCATGAACGTAAACTGATGTATGACTTGCTTACATGAGGCAAATTGGGTGCTGCTGTTTGCAGTGCTGTTGCAGAGTCCAGTGGAAGAGATTACAGTAGCTGTGTAAATGCGGTCACAGTCCAGCTTCACCACACAGGAAGTAGTGTTGGATGTACAGGAAATGGAACCACCATCACTGCTCACCAGAGAAGTGGTGTAAAAGAGGGCACCGGCACCTCCAAGCCAAGTGAGGTTACCCTGGTTTGTGTTACAACTCACAGTAGCTACCAGACCAAATGGTGAGCATGGAGCTAAACAAAAACCAAAAGAGAACACACTATTTAATAAGTGCTGTTTTCCAAGAACTAAACACCCCAATATTATGTGGCATACCTGTACGGATCTGCACTGGTGCACTGTACTGGCTGGTGCAGATGTTATCCTGTATTGCCACCTGCATTGTGAAGAGCCAACCACACTGGAGGTTGTTTAATGTGATGGATGGTGTTGTGGTGTTGAAAGTAGAGTTTGCTCCCTTGTCCTGCTGAGACAACAGGAAATAGGTGGCACCTGGCCAAGGGCTGGGGTCCCACGTGATGTTGATGTCATTGGTGCCACACTGAGTAACTCCAGCCAAGTTGGTAGGGGGGCAGACAGCTGGAGGAAATGGGTGTTATGATGTTACTGTTACTGACATTAAAGGCTTTTAAAAATTGGATGCACATGCGTCTATTGGATGGAGGGGCTTAAGCAAGCAGTTTGGATAGAGGGTGTGGGTTTGACAAGTCTAGTGAAGTTAGCAAGATCACCAAGACTGGCTGCTACCGAAGTTGTGTCATCATTGTCATCATTTTACATAGCCCTACACCTTTTTTTCACCTGATCTCAGTAGCACAGGTACACTCGGGTCACTCCAGCAGCCACGCTGTATAGCAATGACTGTGATGCTGTAGTCCTTTCCACAGTAGAGGTCAAAAAACATGCAGCTGGTCCCATTTGTGGTGCAGTTGTGCCTGAAGCCATCTGAGCTTGTTGCTGTGGCAATGTACTTCTCAGCATTGAGGGCAGCAATCCAGCTGACAGAGCCAACATTATTTTGACAGAGCAAGGACACCTGAACTCCACTGGGTGGACATGGACCTGATACCAAAAAGGAATGAGGTTAGAAAGATAGAGTACAAGTCTTACTGTGATCTGCCTAACATTGTACTGGTGTTGGGAAACTCACTTGCATGTGTACGTACCTGTAGTGAAGGTGAAAGGACTACTTTGCCAACCATTGCATTTGTCTGAAAATGGAGTGACTACAAGGTTGTATGTCTGTGAGCAGGACATGTTGGGTATTTGGCAGTAGGTATTTGAGGTGTGACAGAATTTAACATTGCTGTCAAGTCCTAGGGCAGTGACGTTGTATCCAATGGCACCGGGACTTGGTGTCCAGGTCACTGATGCTGTGTTATTGGCACACAGTAGGCTGACAGACACATTCTGAGGAGCACACGGGGCTGGAAAAGAAAAGTGGAATTAAAAAAGGAGGGATTCAATTGAAAATGGATGTATAGCTAATGTTAGGGGGAAATTTTTATATGAAACCATAAGACAACATGTAGCCTGAGAATTTGTCTGCATAATGCCCAGGTCAGATGGCAGGCTGCAACTAGTTTTCAAGACTACTTGCGTCTACCTCCGATAACAAAATTGCAGGTAGACGCAAGACTGGTCTTGCAGCGATACACAACGACACAGATAATGGCAGAGTGTTGCAGAGGGTCTTTAGTAGAGGCAGGTTGACGCAAGTGGCTCACAATCTGTTCGCATTTCAGCTGCAATTCGCTTCCAATCAGTGCAAATAGCAGGTTGATGCATATAGAGGCAGGTGGTCGTACAACGCTTGAGCAACCAATCACAGGTTGAAGCAGGTAGTGATAGCTAGATGCAGGCTGATGCAGGGGAAGGCAAGTCTTTAGAGATGGCTGTGATGCATTGCAGGTAGACGCAGACTGCACCTGCAAATAGTTTACAACAACCTGCGAGCAGTCTTATGGCCTTATATTTTTTAAAGGTTTTCTGTGCACTGTGTCAACCTGCATCTAGCTGCACCCGCTTCTGAAGGCCAATTTATGCTGACAACCCAGTCCTCGCAGACGGTGTCGCAGACAGTGTCTGCGTAGCCCCCCCACCTTCGCAGACGCTCTGCGCGCACCTCCCAAAAATTGTGACCACCGCAGAAGCCTCGCAGACAGCGCCGCAGACAAAAAGGCTCTGATTGGTCCACTCTACCCGCTGTACATGCACTTCCGCTTCCCTACTTTCCCGGTTTGTTTTGTTTTCACGACCGGCATTTTTAAAAACACGAGCGAAGATGGAGCAGCATGAAGAGCGGTTGATTGAGGAAGTGAGGAAGTACGTACATCTATACGACTCCAGTTCTAGTCATTATAAGTAACCGGAGGATAAACACTCCACTAACCACACCCACCAACTACTCCTAGCGACTTCGCGCCCCCTTGCGTTGTGCCGGTGAATAACATCGCGCACGCCTATTACTCCCCGCTCAACGATAAATTACAACTGTCTGCGAAAAGCTATCTGCGAAAGCCTTGTCGCAAGAGCATGCAGAGGCCTTGACTGGTTGATTCAGCTTAAAAACTCTGCGCCTTGCAATATGTCTGACCACAAGGAAGGATTTGATGCAAAACGCCTGCGTCCACCTGCAATCAGTCGCCACCCGACCGATCGCAGGTCGCAGCATGTGTCTTTCTGCCATCTGACCTGGGCATTACTTTGTACATATGTATAGCTACTACTCTAACCACTCAAGTAGTCCAGATGCTTGTGTGCTATAGTGCCAAAAGTTAGTTGTCAGTAGTGCATTAGTATTTATCTTATTACCGGTCTGCTTCTGGGTCCTGGCTACACTGCTACTGTTGCATTGTCCTGCCACAGCCACCACACTGGCATTGTACAATCTTCCACAAAGCAGAGAAGAGAATGTGCAATTTGTCTGGTTGCTGTTGTAAGAGTCTGAGTGGTCCTGAGTCTGAATCCAGGCAATGAAGTTCTCCTGGCCCAGGCTCTCATTCCAGCTTAACACCACCATGCTTGTTTCACAAATATAGTCCATGCGCACTGCTGCAGGAGTGCAAGGAACTGCAGAAACAGTGTTTAAAGTGTAAGGCTAAAGAGTTCAAAACTGAACTCAACTTTAATAATGACTTGTAATTTTCAGAGTATAAGTTTTTCACTTAATTAATTGCTCATACATCGATAGTATCATCTCTATCATAGCATAACCTCTTCATCTCATTGTTATTCGTGTTGTCTTTACCTGTAACAATGCTGAGAGGAACACTAAGAATGCTGTTACACCACAGACCATGGGAGGTGCCTTGCACTGTGTAGCTCTGTCCACATTGCAGTCCCTGCATGGTGCAGTTGTTATTAGCAGAGTTGCAGCCTACTGAATGACCGAGTGCTGAGGTGGCATTTACAGTAACATCCAATGCACCCTCTACCGAGGTCCATGAGACCATGACCTGATCGCTGATACAATTGAGAGGGAAAACCTGCAGCACAGGAGGGCAAGGGGCTGAGAGAGGACAGAGAGAAGAAACCACAGGATTTGTGAGGTTAATAATGTATACATGTATGTTTCAATGAATTTCAAGGTACATCCCTTAAAGAATCTTTGCATCACTTCCTTTAGGTAATTTTCAACCTCTACTTCCTCCTTTAAATTTTTTTTCATCAAGGCTTCGCCTTTGTCCTTGTATCTTGCCCCTGGCTTGTATCTTTTCATACCTGTTTTCACTGTTGTTCCCACCCAAGGGCTGCTATTGCAGGTGCCATCACTAGCAAGCACGCTCACATTAAACACCGTTCCACATTGCAGCTGTGTAAGTGTGCAGTTTGTGCTGGAAGAGATGCAAGAAGCAGAGGGAACTGTCTGGCTCTGCATGTAGGCTTGGACAATGTATGTACTCGCACCAGCGCTTGCTTGCCATGATACATTTACGGCACCTGAGCTGCACTGCACCTGAGCAACCACGTTATAAGGGTCACAAGGTCCTGTAAAAGCCAGAGAGTCAAGTGAGCACAAAAGTCAGTATTTCTTCTGTATTTGTAGTCCCTGTGAGCTCACACACCTGTGGTAACAATAACCTCTGTGGTGGTAGTGCTGTTACAGTTGTCATTGCTTGCGAACACGTGGAGTGTGTAGGTCTGAGCACAGTCCAGGCCGCTGAAGTTGCAGGAAAGGGCAGAGGTGGAACAGGTACGGGTGGAGCTACTCGGGCCGGTGAGGACACTAGTGTAGGACAGCGCACTCGCCACCTGAGCCCATGAGGCCTGTACTGTGTTACTGACACATGCCACACTGGCATACACAGAGGCAGGCGTGCACGGAGCTAGAGAGAGAGAGACAGACAGAGAGAGAGAGAGAAGAAAGAGGAGGAGGAGGAACAAGAGCAATAAATAACATAAGGATGAGACTATTACAAAGCGCTGACTCAGAAGACTCCTTTCATAAATTTAAATCAGTGTCGCTTCATTTTGTTGGTCTGTTTATGTGGACAGTCCACCATACCTCTCTCTGTGAAAATGAAAACCTACTGGCAAACTCATTGATATAAATGTGTGATTTGCAGCTCTGCTACTGTCAAAGCTGCTGTTATAGAAAATTACTCAACATCTTATGATCAATCATATTCGAAAATTAAACAGAGCTATGGTATACTTTTTTTAAAGGTCCCATGGCATGGTGGTTTGTTGATGCTTTAAACGGGCTCGTGGAGGCTTCCGGATGTTATATCCGCAGCCTTTCTCGAAATGAACCCTCGGCACGTAAATATAGCCTCCTGGGAGAAAGCCCCATTTCAGCGCTTTTCCCAGTGCGTCGTTTTGCTAATGAGAAGCAGGAGGCGGGGAAGGGTAGAGGGTGGGGGCAGGCCATGGGGGGAGGGGGAGGGGCTTGACCAAGCTGCGCACACACATACTCGCTGCTATCAGCGCCTGTAGCCACGCTGCTAAGACAAAACCCCGTTCTCCCTCGGACTCCTTTCGTAAACTCAACGTGACACAGAGAACAGAGAGTGAGAGTGTTCGGAGTGGTAGTTTACGAACGTATAATACCCTAGGCTTGAATACGCACTCCATAACCAAAGAGGATAGAAGCAGCAACTACAGCAACATAGCGCTTATCCAACAGAAGACATGCATTGCGGAGCAATAGTCAAACATAAGCTCATAAGTTACAATCAATTTCCATACTAAACTCAGTTTAACAGAGCATGCTGCATGCTCTTTAGTTTTGTAGCGCAGATTACCTGGCTAACTGCAGGAAGCGGTTAGCTGCACAGCTAATGTAGCCATTGCTAGGCTAACGCACCGATTTTAAAACACGGCAAAATGACCAGTTATACACTTACTTGTTCGGTGTTTGTTGCTGATGCAGCAGGGATGCTTGGTACAGACCCAGGCTTCAGTGACAGTTGATGCGCAAAACCTGCCCTGTACTGTCCCAAGTTGTGGAAACATTCCTCAGGAAAATGCTTCCGACAAACATACACCGTCTTAGATAGACTCGACGGCGTATTATTGAAGTAAATAAAATTAAGCCACTGCGTCTTCAGGGGCTCTCCCATCGGCAGTAAAAACAGACTCTTTTCTGTGTTGTCACATCCATGTACAGCGCAATTTCCATGTTTCGCTCGCTTAGGTGATGCAATGTTGTTGTGTCCTCTATGGTCTCCTCACTATAACTGGGCGGGGCAATCCATACAGTGGGTGGGAATCCAGAGGGGGGGCGTGGGGGATCATCTCCCTTGCTGACGTAGTAAAGGGAAGAGCTTATCAACGCGCCTTTTTGACGCGCCATTCTCAAATGTTGGGCATAGTTTGGTTTACACATTATGAAATTTCTAGCCACTGGGGTGACTTAAGAAGGTCAGAGGAACTCATTTTAACTTTAAAAAACCTCAGAAAGTGAAAATTTCATGCCATGGGACCTTTAAAGACATTTAAGGATTGAGGGATATGTACCTGTCTGGATGATCTGACTTGGGCTCTCCGGTCCAGTACACACTTTGTTAGCAGCCATGACAGTGAGTGTGTAGCTTAGACCACATTGCAAACCTGAGACGTTACAGCTTGTGCCAGGTGAACTGCAGCCACGCACCAGTCCATTTATGGGTTTGACAAGGACACTGTAGCTCAGAGCCATGGGGCTCAGGGCCCAGGTCACACTCAGCATGTTGGTATCACAGTGCAGGAATTTAGAAACAGATGCCGGGGCACAGGGAGCTACAAAATAAGGCCATATTATTGATTGATTACATGACCATTTAAAAGTTTTAGAGTTGATATGAAATCCTGGAAGTATCTTCACTAATTTCAAAATAAATTTCTTGTTTTTAAATGAGGGTGTTTTCACACTTGGTCTTTTTGAGATCCTACAAAATGATCTCAGTTATATGTGCACATATATGAACACTCCAAATGAACTCAGGTCCCTCTGAAACAAACCGAACTGAGATCACCTATATAGTTGTATTTAATGTATTATTATAGTATTATGTAACATATATACATATAAATATGACATATACAGTATGTTTACAATTAACAAAGATTAGAAACTCTTTTTAATTTAGAAATTTAAAGTCGCAAAAAAT
The DNA here is from genome assembly GCF_027579695.1 of Neoarius graeffei. Taxonomy (NCBI): domain Eukaryota; kingdom Metazoa; phylum Chordata; class Actinopteri; order Siluriformes; family Ariidae; genus Neoarius; species Neoarius graeffei. Next base: position 39,312,287 of record NC_083581.1, read on the forward strand.
CTCTTTTACAAGTGAGACCTGGCCAAGAAGGCCACACAGACAGTACATTACTACACAAGACATTCAGACATAAACCAGTTTAAACAAAGCCTAAATGAAGAGAGTAAATCATAAGACTGACAGTGATTCTCAAATATAATGCTCAAAAACCTAAAAATATATAAACCTAAAATAAGGGAGTGTAGACATAAGTCACAATAAGTACCAATAATGAAGAAATAATTTTTTTTGGCATCATTTCAGCACACTTTTCCATTATTAAGACTTAGTAAATAGGTTTAATTTTATACTCAAGTGGCTGAAACAGACTTCTGTAAATGTCATAATTGCCCTTAGGATATATTAATATCATCAATCATTCAAAATGATATTCAGGCTCACACTGTAAATCACATTGCAGTTGCTTAATTAATCAGGGGAAGCCATAGCCTAATGGTTAGAGAACCAAAAGGTCACCAGTTTGATTCCCTGGATCAGCAGGAATGGCTAACATGCCCTTGAGCAAGGCACCTAACCCCCAACTGCTTCCTAGGCTGCCCTGGGTATGTTGCACATCGCTTTGGATAAGAGTGTCTGCTAAATACCTGCAATCATTTTGCATGAACTCCATCCTGTATTCTGGGCTTTTATGTACTTACAAAGGTAAACGTGCAAACCAGACAACAAATTTAATTTTGTTCACGTTATGCGCTATCCTACACAGACCTTGGTAGTCACAGGGCCTACAGTGGTGCTTGAAAGTTTGTGAACCCTTTAGAGATTTCTATATTTCTGCATAAATATGACCTAAAACATCATCAGATTTTCACACAAGTCCTAAAAGTAGATAAAGAGAACCCAGTTAAACAAATGAGACAAAAATATTATACTTGGTTATTTATTTATTGAGGAAAATGATCCAATATTACATATCTGTGAGTGGCAAAAGTATGTGAATCTTTGCTTTCAGTATCTGGTGTGACTCCTTTGTGCAGCAATAACTGCAACTAAACGTTTCCGGTAACTGTTGATTAGTCCTGCACGCCGGCTTGGAGGAATTTTAGCCCATTCCTCCGTACAGAACAGCTTCAACTCTGGGATGCTGGTGGGTTTCCTCACATGAACTGCTCGCTTCAGGTCCTTCCACAACATTTCGATTGGATTAAGGTCAGGAATTTGACTTGGCCATTCCAGAACATTAACTTTATTCTTCTTTAAACATTCTTTGGCAGAACGACTTGTGTGCTTAGGGTCGTTGTCTTGCTGCATGACCCACCTTCTCTTGAGATTCAGTTCATGCACAGATGTCCTGACATTTTCCTTTAGAATTTGCTGGTATAATTCAGAATTCATTGTTCCATCAATGATGGCAAGCCGTCCTGGCCCAGATGCAGCAAAACAGGCCCAAACCATGATACTACCACCACCATGTTTCACAGATGGGATAAGGTTCTTATGCTGGAATGCAGTGTTTTCCTTTCTCCAAACATAACGCTTCTCATTTAAACCAAAAAGTTCTATTTTGGTCTCATCCGTCCACAAAACATTTTTCCAATAGCCTTCTGGCTTGTCCACGTGATCTTTAGCAAACTGCAGACGAGCAGCAATGTTCTTTTTGGAGAGCAGTGGCTTTCTCCTTGCAACCCTGCCATGCACACCATTGTTGTTCAGTGTTCTCCTGATGGTAGACTCATGAACATTAACATTAGCCAATGTGAGAGAGGCCTTCAGTTGCTTAGAAGTTACCCTGGGGTCCTTTGTGACCTCGCAGACTATTATACTCCTTGCTCTTGGAGTGATCTTTGTTGGTCGACCACTCCTGGAGAGGGTAACAATGGTCTTGAATTTCCTCCATTTGTACACAATCTGTCTGACTGTGGATTGGTGGAGTCTAAACTCTTTAGAGATGGTTTTGTAACCTTTTCCAGCCTGATGAGCATCAACAACGCTTTTTCTGAGGTCCTCAGAAATCTCCTTTGTTCGTGCCATGATACACTTCCACAAACATGTGTTGTGAAGATCAGACTTTGATAGATCCCTGTTCTTTAAATAAAACAGGGTGCCCACTCACACCTGATTGTCATCCCATTGATTGAAAACACCTGACTCTAATTTCACCTTCAAATTAACTGCTAATCCTAGAGGTTCACATACTTTTGCCACTCACAGATATGTAATATTGGATCATTTTCCTCAATAAGTAAATAAATGACCAAGTATAATATTTTTGTCTCATTTGTTTAACTTGGTTCTCTTTCTCTACTTTTAGGACTTGTGTGAAAATCTGATGATGTTTTAGGTCATATTTATGCAGAAATACAGAGAATTCTAAAGGGTTTACAGACTTTCAAGCACCACTGTAAATACATTAAACAGCCTGTTATTTAATAGTTCATAGTGAGGAGTGATTGTTATAAACCTCAAACCAAATGGTAAACTTTGTAATAATAGAACACAATGGAATAAGGTAGAATAGAAATACTAAGTTCATACAAATAGTGATAAAAAGCAACTGCAAGATGACATTACAAGAATGTAATATGAGCACATGAATAAATGAGACAAAGTGAAATTTCTGAAATGTACCTGTGGGCTGTGTGTAGATCTCACTCTCTGTGCTCCCACACACTCCATCACTGGCTGTCAAGCTGATTGCGTAATCCTGACCGCAGTTCAGGCCTGTGAACTGACACACTGCAGAGGTGCTGTTACACCACACCATATGTCCATCTGATCCTACAGCCTTCCCTGTGTAGGATACACTGGTGGGGCTCGAGTCCCAGCTCAGCGTTAAAGCGTTAGTAATGCACTCAATTACACTGCGGATGTTAAAGGGTGCACAAGGACCTGTATGGGACAAAGTAGAGCAAACGGTTTATGAAAAAGTAATATTATTATCATTATTATTATTATTATTATTGTTGTTGTTGTTGTTACAATAAGTTATTACAGACCAATAATCTGAGATGGACTTTAATGTAGTCAGCAAACAAAAAGGCATATTATTACATTACAGTGATTAATTACAGACTCATAATATACAATGTTTAGTACAAACTATTCATTCATGACTATTCATTCAAGACTGAACACACACACACAGACACACACACCTGTCTGCAGTGTAGCACTTTGGCTCTGGAGGCTGGAGCAAGCGTCATTAATGGCCACCACACTGACATTGTACACTTGGCCACAGTGTAGATCGGTCAGGCTGCAGGTGGTGGTATTGGATGAGCAAGTTGTCTGATGACCTTTGCTGCTCATGGCGATGACACTGTAAGTCTGAGCGCCAAGGCTGGCTTGCCACGCCACTGTGGTGTGGTTGCTACAGGTCTTTGCAACTGTCATGTTGGTTGGCACACATGGCACTGAGGAGGTCAAGAGGTCACAAAGAACACAAACACAATGTATAAAGGAACAGTACTTGATGTTTGAGGTTTGCTTCTTTAGACTAGCATTGGAGCTACAAGGATAGTGTACCTAGCAAATAAGGGAAATGTACAGTAATTCCTTCAGTTTAGCTTTATGCAAACTGCATGCTTAAATGAGCTGTTACTTATCATAAAGTGTTGAAACAAAGATGATTATTTCATATTTGTAGCAGGAGTCACCAGTGTCAGCACTTTAACAATCAGTATGTTTTCCACTACTGGAGAGTCTTCGGAACAGAGGACCAGTTTCAAGCCCAAAAGATTGTTCATTATTTTCTTATACCAGTGCACCTTAGCATGTTTTATTCCTTAGTTATAAACCTGTATTGGAGATATATATATATATATATATATATATATATATATATATATATCCTCTCATCTCATCTCATCTCGTTATCTGTAGCCGCTTTATCCTGTTCTACAGGGTCGCAGGCAAGCTGGAGCCTATCCCAGCTGACTACGGGCGAAAGGCGGGGTACACCCTGGACAAGTCGCCAGGTCATCACAGGGCTGACACATAGACACAGACAACCATTCACACTCACATTCACACCTACGGTCAATTTAGAGTCACCAGTTAACCTAACCTGCATGTCTTTGGACTGTGGGGGAAACCGGAGCACCTGGAGGAAACCCACACGGACACAGGGAGAACATGCAAACTCCACACAGAAAGGCCCTTGTCGGCCACGGGGCTCGAACCCGGACCTTCTTGCTGTGAGGCGACAGCGCTAACCACTACACCACCGTGCCGCCCATATATATATATATATATATATATAGCAAATTCCTCAGTGTTGAATTAACACCCAGAGTGTTTATATAGGTCCAATTGGACCTATATAAACAGTCTGGGTGTTAATTCAACACTGAGGATTTTGCTGTATATATATATATATATATATATATATATATATAAAATTCAACTTGACATCAGGAGATTTAGTCTAGTTATTTAAATTATTAATCCTATTTCACTACATACATATGCTAAAAATGATTCTTTAAAGGTAGACTGCCTTTCAGATTTTTCAAGTGTACATCATAAAAAGAATTTTCCCCGACACCCAATTATTTATTTTTAGTGGACCGAAAGCTACTGAATTCGAATCACAGGCTTCCAATTTTATTAGGTTTTTTTTCCCTAATAGAATAATTAATGAATTTAGGGCCATGTGATCCTAAATTCTCTGCTATTTTTTTCCTGCTTCAACATGACCCAATTCAAGATACTACCTCATGAATCACATGATGGGCTTTCCCTGTTCGCACAAGGCATTGTGGGATACAAATTTGAAACAGGAGAGAAAAATGGAGGATGTGAGTATGCGAATGAAATGTGGAAGACCGACTACAATAACGGAAAGCGAGAAGAAAAGATGTTATGTTGCAAAGGAAAGGAAACGCAGGACCAAACTAATAAATATTGGCGGTCAGCGAGCACCTCGGTGTGATCAGGTGTTCGTTTAGCGACAGAACGATATAACTGTGTTAGTGCATGGTCAAAGGTAAACCAGCACATGGGCACACAGACTTCCTCTGTCTGCTTGACTGTACGAAGCGAGCAATTTCATGCACATTATTTGCTCGGGAATCCCCTCAACTTAAATAACTTCCCAGCCACAGAATGGCCTGATATTTTGTGAGATATTACATAAATAAACATATATCACAATGACCAAATTTCAGAGGGAACTAAATTTCACCGATCTTATGAAATCGAAAGGCTGTCTAGCTTTAAAGCTTTTGTAAATGATTCTAGTTTTCCAAAGAGGTTCTACTCTGATGCTTTTCTTTTTTCTGAAGGAGAAACTACAATGATGTAGGTAGAATACTGAACCTACTTTTGCTACCATTAACAGCTCAATCATTGGATTGCCATATTTGGGGGAAAAAGTTTCTACTTACATGTATAATTGTGGAGAAAATCACATATATACAAGAACCTGCTTCCATCAGAGCATCATATCATATATGAAAGGGCTTTAGGGGAAGTTCACAAAAAAAAAGCAAAAAGCTAACAGAAAAGTTCACTGACCTGCTTTAAAGGTCACTGGCTGACTGAGTTTACTGAAGCAGGTACCATTGTAAGATCGGACCTGTGCCATGTATGATTCGCCACATGTTAGAGAGCTGAGGCTGCAACTGGGAGAGGTTGAGTTACAGAAAATCTGTTTCCCGCTGCTGGCAGAGACCACACTTGTGGTGTATCCATTAGCACCATATGTCTGGTCCCAGGTCAACTGGAGAACACCTGAGCTACAATTTACCCAGGTTTGAAAATTCCCTGGCCCACATGGAACTAGCACAGAGAGACACAAGGAGAGAGAATGGAACTGAATCAATTACAGTGCCTTGCACACATATTCACACACTGAACGTTTGCATAGTTTGTTGTGTTACAACCTGGAACTAAAAGGAAATTAATTTGGATTTTATATCATAAATCTACAGAAAATAACCCAGAATATTGTAGGAGGGGGTATATATTTACTGTTTATAGTTTTTCTTGATAGAATTATTTCCAAAACAAAAAAAAAAAGTAAGTTGTGATTGCACAAGTATTCACTCCCATTGTTGTAAAACATCCAAATTAATTCTGGTGCAACCAGTTAACATAAGAAGTCAACATATAATTAGTTGAAAGAAGGTCATCTGTGCACAAATTAAAGTGTCACATGATCTCAATATCAGTACACCTGTTTTTAGGCGAGTTTTCTAGAGAATGTACCTAAACAAACAGCATCATGAAAACCAATGACTTATCAAAACAAAGCTAGGTTCCGGAAAAGTATCAATCAGGATTTGGATATAAAAAATAGTAGTGAAATATAATAATAATAATAATAATAATAATAATAATAATAATAATAATAATAAGCAAAAAACTATGGCACAACCAGGACTCAGACTAGAGGAGACCATCCACCAAAAGTCAGTGACTGGGCAAAGATGAGATTGCACAGACAAGCAACCAAGTAGCCAATGGTAAATCCCAAGATGGTGCTACCATAACCTTCACTTCAGTGAAAACTTGCAAGCCATTGCAAGGTTTTGGTTAAAACTGAAGCACAAAATGCATATGGTTACACTTGACTCACTCGAGTTAATTTGGATGGGCGATGAAGGCCTGCTGTGGCACATGTTGTTGTGGTAGGTGACACTGACAACATAGACCTGGCCACATTTAAGGCTGGGAACCCAGCAGCTGCTGTTCAGGGTGCTGCAGTTCAGCAGGCCTTCACTTTGGTCCACCATGCTGGCTGTGTAGGAGCCAGGAAAGCTTGAACTCAGCCAGCTCACTAGCACCCGGTTCTCATCACAGTCTAGAGTGGCCTCCACCTGAGATGGAGGACAGGGGGCTGGGAGAAAGAGAGAAAACATGAAAAATTGAATGAAAGGGATGTAAATTGGGGGTAATTTCTGGGATTAACTAAAAAGGAATTCCTTCTATAGCACCAGGTACCTTTAGAACTTGTGCACATTTCTGGAAACAGTCATTTGTACTCTGTGTGTCTAGTTCTTAACTCATGACAGAAGTAACCTCAGGACTATAGACAGTGCAGTAACATTCCAATTTCTATGGCTACAGTATGTGCATAAGAACCTGAAACCATAAAATTGGTGGATATTCAGATCTGAAAGAATTGAACAAGTGGGATCTGATCATCAGTTACCTGTTTCCACAGTGATAATGTTACTGAGAGAACTGTTGCACTTGTAGCTGGACGACATGACGGTTGCATTGTATGTTGTTCCACAGCGCAGTCCTGTTATCTGGCAGTTTAGCTCCATTGTGCTGCACGTGTACATCCCACCCGAAGAGTCTGTCACTGAGGCAATGTAGAACAACGCTCCATTGGCCATGTTCCATGTGAGGATGATGGAATCCGAACTGCAATCAGTAATGGGCAAGAGGTTCTCGGGCACACAGGGAGCTAAACACACACACACACACACACAAATATTGTAATACTGGTAATACTGCCTATAAAGCTCCATGCAACACACATGGTGCTAATTTATTGTTCATAGCATGAACCCTTTTCTGCTGAGCCACTCAGGAGAACAGTTTTCTTAGTTCAGTTCCTAATTGTGTACTGTCTGGTTTTTAGTTTACACAGAAAGCTCCCAAAAGCCCAAAAGAATTCTCGAATACAGCTTCCAGGTAAGTGCACCGTCACTTACCAGTATTTGTCTGCTGACCCAGTACCATGTCACTGTAACAATCATCATTAAAGGCAGTGATCTTCAATGTCAGACTTTCTCCACATGCAACGCCAGGGATAGCACAACTGTTTGTATCTGAGATACAGCTGTAGTAGTTCTCGTGGCTGGTATTTTCACGATTTCCTCTGCCTTCGACGATGTACTGTGTGACCCCATCTACTGTATCCCAAGAACTTGTCAAAATGTCAGTTTCACAATCTGACACAGTAATCAGATTTGAGGGTTTGCAAGGTGCTGAGGAAACAGAAATAGATTTGTCAGATGATTTCACTGCTTGACATCTAGTATGAGTATTTTTAAGAGATCTTCCACCCAAACTTTTATGCAATTCAGGCATGTATTTTGTAGGCTGCTGAGTGGCTATACGTTTCTATGAACTGTTAACCCTATTAGCTTCATAACTCCAGTGCAAAACGAAAGACATCAAACATATTTGTGGAGAAATGTGTGTAAGTTTCTTTTTTTGAAAGATGGCATTACTTTGTGTGTTTACCTGTTTGGATGCTCACTGTCGGGCTGAATGGACCATTGCAATCTCCATTAATGCCATAGACGTTGAAACTGTAGTTACGGCCACACACAGTGTTGGTAAAGAAACAGGAAGTCTCTGTGGTTAGACAGTCCTGTGAACCGCCAGCATTGTCCTCCATGCGTGCCCTGTAGAAAAATGTGTTGTTTGTTGGTGCCCATGAGAAGATGATTACATTGCTGCTGCACTCACGGAACACGCTCAGATTAGCTGGCGAGCATGGTACTGTAAGACACAAAAAGAGTTAAAGATATGGTCAGTGGTTTTGATGATTTTTATAGCTCATTTGTTCCATGTTTCCAGTTTGCAAGTGGAAGTGGAAAAATGTGATTGACAGGCAAGTATGTCCTGACTGGGTGGATGTTGGTGGACAGCCTGGGAGCCTTAGAGACCAGAGTTTCTCCTCTGAGCAGATATTTTCTTTGAAGTAAGCCCTCACCAAATTGTACTGTGAGGCACTGTTTCTCAGCCACTGGGCCATCTAGTGGGCCATGAAATTTTTTTCAAGTTTGAAGCCAGATACTAATGCCGCTTTTCCACTACAAACGCGGCTGAGTCGGGCTGAGCCGTGCCGTGCTGAGTCGAGCTGAGTGAGGCTATTGGAGTTGCATTTCGACTACAACCGCGCTGAACCGTGCTGGCTGGAAGTGGGTGGACACATTGGGTGGAGTTAGCGAAAGTGGGTGGACGTCACGTGATGTCGTTAAGCAGCGCAAACAGTGACATCAGTGAGCTTTTAAGCGGTAGTCTCACGACCCGAATAGTAAACAATAAACATGGAGGACATGGAGTTGTTAGTGTTGCTAGGTCTTGGTTCTGTGGCTTGTTGTCACCGACAACGCCAATAGATACTGGCAAGAGCGTATAGATGAGGCGAGGCGCATAAGGCTTCAGAAATTCTCGTAATTCGTAATTCTTCTTCTTCCGGGTTTACGGTGTTTACAGATCCCAGCGTGCTCGCGGGGCATGTGTGGGCATGTGAGGACACTCCTCCTCACCAATCAGCGCACAGGGGAGTGTCTGCTCACTCCCCCAGCCTCACTCGGCTCGCTTTGGCTCGCTTCAGCCCCACTCCAAAACGGTGCGAGTTTTAGGGGCTAAGCAGGGCTGAAGCGAGCTGAGTCGTGCTGTTTTTTGGTAGTCGAAACGCGAGCCATGTCGGGCTGAAGTGAGCTGAAGCGAGCTGAAGTGAGCTGAAAAAGGGTAGTGGAAAAGGGCCATAAATAGTTCAGGATATCATAGCGTCCCAAATCCAGTAGCTGGTTTGACATATACTTTTCAAGTGGAATAAATACATTTGTGAGCAAATTAAGAAGAACAGGTTGTTATTATTGTCACGTTCCTCCTCTGCATTTAACCCTCACGCGCGCATGCACACACACAGAGCATGCACGTGCATTGGGCAGAATAAGTAAATACGTTTGTGGGTAAATTATATGGTCCTGTGATGCCTGCTAGAAGAGAAGAGCAGGAAGGATTAAGAATCAAACAGCTATGGTTTGTTTACACCCGATACTAAAACTACTAGCATCCTTGCAACCATCGCAAAGATGCGTACAAAGCCCAGAAATTCCTCCTTCCCCAGGCAAAAATGATACAGGATTTATCTTGTAGTGTCCTGATCCCCATATCTTTAACCCAGTCACATATAAAATGTTGTACACCTCTATGCTTGTCCAGGTTTTCATCTGTGTGTCCGTGTAGAACGATGTCTGTAGCACCAGGTAGTTTGAGATGTCAGAGAACTCAACAGATGGATAATTTTCCAGCTCATAATGAATGAATTAATAACTTTATTTAAACAAGATAAGTTGATCAGTGGAGCTGGTGGAGTCGTGCATGTACAGATACAAATAATTACAAATACAAAAGACTAAAAATAAACACAATCTTAAAAAAACCCTTAGAATCTGTTGATTATCTGTTAATTATCTTCACATTAAGTTAATTAATAGTATGCAAACTATTGTCTTTGTATTTATTTCCGGCTACAATAGGAACAAAATTTATTCTACTAATGTCAAATTTAGCTTGTAAATTTTTCTTTCATGGGAAAAATCCTTCTTTACGAGTGTGTAAGGATCTAATCCCACTGAGTGGTTTCTATATCCACTTCTTCTGAGTGTACATTTTGAGTTTAATAACTTGCTTGTTTGCTGGACACAAACATGGCAGTAAGTTCTTGTGTTAATGGACCAGACTCCACTTTTGAATCATTAATCCCTTTTGACTGAGAATGCCCTGCATGCATGGTTTTATGTTGGCTTCTGGCACGTCTGTAGAGATTTAAATACAATATCTACAATTAAAAACAGTTTGTTTTTATTGCATTTATTTAATCCCTGGGCTCCCATCTGTAACAGGGAGTGATGTTGCATCCAATTAATACACTTTACAATTGATTATTAGATTCTAATAGAATAGATGAGCCAAAATAATTGGAGATCTTTTTTAATGGGCCCCGACTCATTACAAATATAAATAGGTGGGCCTTAAAGGAATAATTCGGAGTGAAATGCTTTTTAGGGCTATTTTCACATGATTGGGAGTTCATACGTTGAGTTGGTAACACAATCACGTCAATCGGTTGTGTTTTGAGAAAGGTCTTTTTTGTGTGATTTAAACCAAAAGCGCTAACACGGCAGTGCGAGGGGCATGTCATTTCACCGATACAAAACGCTGTTTTTAAAACCATTGCCAAGGTCCAAACAACATTACAGTTCAGTGGAAGTGAGTACAGGGTTCCTACACACAAACTGAAATGTCCCTGGCTCTGTAAGTGTACAGACAGATCATCTAGAAGACTGAATACAAGGGTCATTCTCCTCGGAACGTGCAGTTTGTGTCCCAGCTGTTTTTTTTTTTAATTAAATTAAGAGATTTCCTAATAAATATGTGTGTGAAAATAAGACAATTATGAAATTCTCCCTTGATAAGTGTTAGTTCTCGGACCCAGATTGAAAAATTTTTAAATCCCCTCATCAGAGTAGTCTCACCAGCCTATTTTGGCTGTCCCCAGTCTTGGCTCCTGTCAAAAATCTTAGGATTTTTAAATTGAAAAGCGCATAAAGTTAATCCAAACACTATCATTTATCTAATATACTTCATTTCAGATAATATGTAGTCAGTTAAGTGTTAATTAGAACAAATTTCTTACTTTGGGGGGTAAATTTTGCCCTGTCCCTCAATTCCAGTGTCATTCCTGTTACTCCTTTTATTCCTGTTACCATCTCACTAAACTCTATGGTTAGATTGGTTCTATAACTCGCCAATAGGAGGTCCACATTCATAGTTGACCTTGAAAGTTCAATGGAGGGAGCATTTGAAGGATAAAGCTGGAGAAAGGTAAGTTTTCGTGTTTTTTTTTAATGGTTATATCAATTAGCAGTCATTACTGTTATGCCCAGAACTTCACAGAGACAATAGAAAATGTGGTGGTAAATAAATAAAGTACATTATGGAAGTGCAAGCTCGAGGAAGCAAGTGACCAAGGATGCATGCATGTCTTGTAGTGCAGTGTAGCAGGGGATATGTGCAAAATTGTCATTCCCGTTACTGTCATTCCTAAGGTAACAGGAATGACATAAATGGGTGTTTATTGATCGTATCATCTGTAAGGCCATACTTTTTATGAGTTAATGTTTCTTGGACTTGCCATCAGACATGCTAGAGAGGTAAAGGCCAAAAATAAAATAAAATTAAATTTTCATGTGTTTTTTTAAAGCCAAGTTGGGCCTAGGTCTGCCTGTCATGATCCATGTGGTCTGGCTAGTAATAAAAATGTTATTTTAGATTTGTAAGTATTATCCCAAATTATGACTTGTCTGTCATTCACTGAGAAGCATTGCTAAATAATGTAATTATGTCATTCCTGTTACTAACAGTCATTCCTGTTACCAAGTTGTCATCCCTGTTACCGCTTGGTTTTAACCCTCTCACCGAGTCTGTCGTAATTGTCAACTATCATCACCTGAACAGAATCAGACATCAGGCTAAGGCCTTTTATCCTGTAATGCTTTTTTCAGATTGGCCATAGTCCAACCATACAGGGCTAATACTTCACTTTCATTTTTGTGCAAAACTGGTATTGGGGCGTAGTTAACTCAGCAATTTGCAGTATAGTGTTAAAATCACTTGAGTTTTGTCTTTAAATCTGTTGAATGGGACCAAAAACAAATTTATTTATGATATCTGTTTTAGAATATTGGTGTGCTTTTTGCTATGTTGTATCCTGCTCATGTCCAGTAACAGGAATGACCCAAAGTCACCTACAGTCACTTTTGAAACATCTGTGGGAAGACATACATAAATTATTGAGCACTGCTAATGACATGTTTAGATGTTCGCATGTCCTGTGAATAATGAGACATATACATTAGGGCAAAATATTTCTACTAACTGAACTGAAGCTTCAGTAAAAGAGATTGCACGTTCTGAGGAGAATGACCCACAAAACATGTCCCTTCCCGAAAGTAGTTGTTCTCCAGACGCCATCTTCAGGGGACAGTCCGTAAAAGTCGAGTACCGAGTGCAGAGCTAAATCCTCTGGAAATGCACAATTTCGTAGCATCACATGACCTCCCATTCAAAATTCCAACCCGCTTGGACTATAATGTTGTTCCATGTAGTTTCCTTTCAATTTCGAACTAAACACTAGATTGTGTTTCCATAAAATGCTACGAAATTGTACATTTCCAGAGGATTTAGCTCTGCACTCGGCACTCGACTTTTACGGACTGTCCCCTGAAGATGGCGTCTGGAGAACAACTACTTTTGGGAAGGTACACGTTTTGTATTCAGTCTTCTAGACAATCTGTCCGTACACTTACAGAGCCAGGGACACTTCGGTTTGTGTGTAGCAACCCTGTACTCACTTCCACTGAACTGTAATATTGTTTGGACCTTGGCAATGGTTTTAAAAACAGCATTTTGTATCGGCGAAATGACATGCCCCTCACACTGCCGTGTTAGCGCTTTCGGTTTAAATAAAAAAAAAAACTTTCTCAAAACACAACCGATTAACGTGATTGTGCTACCAACTCAACGTATGAGCTCCCAATCATGCGAAAATAGCCCTAAAAAACATTTCACTCCGGATTATTCCTTTAAAGTAGAAAAGATTGAGAACTCCTGCTGTAAGGGGTCTTATGCAACAATCCCTGACCACACCTTTAAAAACAGTGTGAGAGAGTGTGTGGTGGATTCACATTAATGCTTACAGAGAAAAAAAAATGAGGCAACAATACAAACAACTAGCAATCCCAGGAGTCTTAAGTCACACAAATGCTTCTGATTTAATCTTGTCTCAGTGCATTATAAGCTCAGCTGTTGTTGCTGTGAAAAAAGAGCATGTGTAAACTAGACTACATGACTGAAATCCCAAGCTGATCCTCCAGGGTCACCTCATTGTCTTCAAGTGCTGAGGGTGTGTTCAGATGCTTTTGCATGTGAAACAGGACCAAACACTGAATAGTGGGTCTCACCAACAAATAGACTATGTGATAGCACCTGGTACACAATCTGGGATTTTCTGGTGTGGCGTTCACAAAAGGAAGATGGTTGAGAAGGAATCAAGAGTGTCCTATCTAGTCATCTCAAGAAGCATTCACTAAATATCTCTGATATATGGATCTAAATTCATTCAGCATCAATCAACACTCAGACAAGAAAATGTCTTATGCTTTTTGCTGAACATCTGTTTATATATATTGAATAAATTATGCTTATAAATAAAGAACTACGACAGATTCTGTTGGTCCAGATAATATCTTATGCCCCAAATGAAGGCTACTGCTTGTCGACTAATCAAATCTATCCATTATAATAATCTGGAATCTGCTTAAATTGGAAATACAGTATACTACCATTTGCTTATTTCCAGTTTCTTCCAATTTGGCTAGTTTTCATATTACTGTATACTATGAATCTGGAAGTCTGAGGGCTTACACTCCGAGACACGTGAAGCTACTGCATCCTTTAAACAACTGCTCATAAAACATCATATGGCAGCTGAACAAGCTTGGAGGAGAACATTACTTTCCTCATTACATTTAAATCTTTGATACTGTAATTTTCCATCCATTACCGCTTATCCTGTGCAGGGTCGCAGGCAAGCTGGAGCCTATCCCAGCTGACTATGGGCGAGAAGCAGGGTACACCCTGGACAAGTTGCCAGATTATCGCAGGGCTGACACATATGGACAAACAAACATTCACACACACATTCACACCTATGGTCAATTTAGAGCCACAAATTAGCCTAACCCGCGTGTCTTTGGACTGTGGGGGAAACTGGAGCACCTGGAGGAAACCCACACAGACACGAGGAGAACATGCAAACTCCACACAGAAAGACCCCCGTCGGCCACTGGGCTTGAACCCAGAACCTTCTTGCTGTGAGATGACAGTGCTAACCACTACACCACCGTGCCGCTCTACTGTAATTTTATACCTAAGAATTACTGCTTTAATCCTAAGCACTGTCCTGTGCTCATTGCAAGACTCTTATTTACAGTCTGCTTATAATGAATATTCTTTCAATACACTCAACCAGGTTCCTTCCTCATGGTGTCTCAAAAGTTTTTCCTTGCTGCTGTCTTCCCTGGCTTGTTCATTTATCATCTAAATTTACATCTGGATTTCTGAAAAGCTTTGTGTTGATCAACAGGGATGAAAGGAGGGCCATCCTTCCACACAAACAGCAATGTGATCTAATTGAACTGCTCTGATCTCAGATCAGGGGCCCTCACTCACCTGTTTGGAAGAAGGCAGAGATGCTGCTTGTGCTCTCACAGTTTTTGGCAATGGCACTGACCCACACCATATAGTCCCTGCCACAATCCAAGTTGGCCAGCAGGCATGTTGTGCCCGTGGAAGTGCAGGAAATGGTCCTGCCATTCTGGTCAACTGCTGTGGCACGGTAAGAGTCAGTACCGTACACAGTACCCCATGATACCACCGCAGATGCACTCACACAGCTGTAATCTGCCAAAACTGATGTCACCGAAGGTAGATCTGAGAGTGACAGAAATACATGTACAGGTGAACTCACCACACACAAGCAATTATTCACATACTCACATTTTTGCACTGTGTATTATAGCCATCATTATCACCTACTTACTGTTTGTAGTATAGTTTACTTGTTTTGGTTCTCCAGGAGTCAGAAACATGTTCAGAGAAGAGACAGCTATCAAATATAGGTTGCATGGCAGCAAGTTTTGCACATCCTGGACGGTGGAAGAGATGGTGGTGCTCAATATCTGTGTACCGTTGGCATATGCGACCATTATCTTATACAGGAGGACCTTTTCCACAGGCTGCCATGTGATGCGCACTACCTGGCTTGAGAGGGGCTCCACTGTGACCACCGCTGGTGGCTGAACCACTGAGAAAACGTGCGGAAAATCCGTTAGTGTTCTAGGTCAGAGTCAGAGCCTTTTGTGGTCACTGATGAGTTCTTTGCTCTAACAAACACAGGTAATGTTAAGAGAATATATGGACTGACTCCTTCCATCTCAAATGCAGTTTAAAATCCTCCCAATCTGACGCCACAGATCCAAAAACTGTGAGAAGTAAAACACCTTGAAAAGTTTCCAAAGAAACATTGAGCAGTAGTTTTATGATTGTGCTCAAAAAGATAGGGTTTTCTCAGAAATCATGTCAAATTATATTGTTAGCTGGCTAACTAGCATTAGCAATGAAGTTTATGAACATTTATGAATATGACAAAAATCCTCTCAGAAATCCTGTCAGGTTACCTTGTGCTAATTAGCTGGCTGGTATTCATAGTACCAATTATTAACATTTAGGAGTATGATTTGAAAATCCTCTCAGAAATCCTGTTAGGCTGGCTTATATTAGTTAGCTTGCTAGCATTAGCAGTGGAGATTTTAAAGAAAAAAATTAAACATGACTTAAAACGTCTCTCTGAAATCCTGTCAGGTTAGCTTACAGTACAAGTCAAAAGTTTGGACACACCTTCTAATTCAATGTTTTTTCTTTATTTTTATTAATTAAAAGTCACTTCATGTCTTAAAGTAACGATGGATGTCGTTTCTCTTTACTTAGTTGAGCGGTTTCTTGACATAATATGGATAACTACAGTTGTGGAATAGGGCTATACTGTATTTATCTCATTATCTCTAGCCGCTTTATCCTTCTGCAGGGTCGCAGGCAAGCTGGAGCCTATCCCAGCTGACTACGGGCGAAAGGCGGGGTACACCCTGGACAAGTCGCCAGGTCATCACAGGGCTGACACATAGACACAGACAGCCATTCACACTCACATTCACACCTACGGTCAATTTAGAGTCACCAGTTAACCTAACCTGCATGTCTTTGGACTGTGGGGGAAACCGGAGCACCCGGAGGAAACCCACGCGGACACGGGGAGAACATGCAAACTCCGCACAGAAAGGCCCTCGCTGGCCCCGGGGCTCGAACCCAGGACCTTCTTGCTGTGAGGCGACAGCGCTAACCACTACACCACCATGCCGCCTACTGTATTTATATTATTTACTATTTACTGTTTGATCTCAAACTCATTGAGAAGGCAAGAAATTGCACTAATTAACTTTTGACGAGGCACATCTGCTAATTGAAAAGCATTCCAGGTGATGACCTCATGAAGCTGGTTAAGATAATGCCAATAGTGCCAAGAGTAGAATCTAAAATATGAAACAAATTTTGCTTTTTAACACTTTTTTGTTTACCACATATTTCCATCTGTGTTTCACGTGTTATTTCATAGTTTTGATGTCTTCAGTATTGTTCTACAATGTAGAAAATAGTCAAAATACAGAAAAACCTATGAATGAGTAGGCGTGTCCAAATTTTTGACTCGAACTGTATGTTGCTGGCTAGCATTAGCAGTGAAGTTTATGAACATTATGGAAAAAATTATTTTAGAAATATAGTTAAATTTGCTTATGTGACTATCATTAAACAATAGTTATTTCTGGTTCGCTAATTTGATTGGACAAGCAGCACACCAAGAGTGCTAATATTTCATATAACAGTACTGGGACATGTCATTGTTTATATCATGCCACCTGTCTGTGTTCTGTCTGTGTGTTAGCATAGCAACATGCAACACTCTATCCAGCTGCAGCTGCTTTAGGAACTATTCCCATTGACGGAGCAAAAATAAACAAACTATTTCACCATATTGTGTCTGAAATGTCAGTTATTTAATATTAATGCTTTAGTACGGTAATAGCAGTATTGTATAAAAGCAATATTGCAGTCACAACTGTGCTATTATACTGAATATTGGCACAGCTGTGATAACCTGTAGCACTCTAACTCATGAGATATTGCTGAATTAGCACTGCAGTTGAATATTTAGGAATTTGACTTGGAAATCCTTTGAAAAAGGTTAGTAAGGTGGCTAACAAATGTTTTTATATAAGTCTCATCTCATTATCTCTAGCTGCTTTATCCTGTTCTACAGGGTCGCAGGCAAGCTGGAGCCTATCCCAGCTGACTACGGGCGAAAGGCGGGGTACACCCTGGACAAGTCGCCAGGTCATCACAGGGCTGACACATAGACACAGACAACCATTCACACTGACATTCACACCTACGGTCAATTTAGAGTCACCAGTTAACCTACACTGAAAAAAATTAAACATTGGCTCAAATTTAAAAAATTGAGGTAATTGATCACACCTAATATTGTAGTGTTATACAATATAAATAATTCATTTGATTTGACCTGAAATATTTAACTTCATGTAAACCAATTTCTGATGGTTGAACCAAAGCAATTATTTCAGATTTTCCTAAATTAAGTAATTTTTTTTTTACCTTTATTTGATAGGACAGTGTAGAGACAGGAAATGAGCTGGAGAGAGACAGGGAGGGATCGGGAAATGACCGCGGGTCAGAATCGAACCCAGGTAGCCGGATTTATGGCATGGCGCCTTAGTCGACTGAGTCACAGCACCTTCAAATGCATTGGTTTTATTACTTAATGTACACTGACAAAAGTGAAACAAAGCTGTTGTTCATTTAATGTATTTGTTTTCATTCCAGTGAATAAAAAAAATAGTTTGCTCCCATATTCAAAAGTTGTTTAAATGAATTTAAAATATTCAGGTTTAACAAAGATTATTTATAAATAATCTTTGTTAAACCTGAATATTTTAAATTCATTTAAACAACTTTTGAATATGGGAGCAAACTATTTTTTTTATTCACTGGAATGAAAACAAATACATTAAATGAACAACAGCTTTGTTTCACTTTTTTCAGTGTAACCTGCATGTCTTTGGGGGAAACTGGAGCAAACCCACGCGGACAACATGCAAACTCCACACAGAAAGGCCCTCGCCGGCCACGGTGCTCGAACCCAGACCTTCTTGCTGTGAGGCGACAGCGCTAACCACTACACCACCATGCCACCCTGTTTTTATATAAGTGTTAATCATATATGAATGCCATATTGAACACTTAAAGACTTCTGGAATTCAATATACTTCAATACATGCCCATGTTCCCATATATGCTCTTTAAAACACACCTACTACATTTCCAAATTATATCTACAGTAATTACATAAATGAATGTTTTATATTATAACAGAAGTAATTTGCAGGGTTTTTTTTTCTTCATTAAAAAGCTTAGCATAGCACATAGAAGATCACTCACGTGTGGTGACAGTGCGCACTCGGCTCCTCGCACCCAGGCCGGCTAAATTGGAGGTGTAAACATAGCAGTCATATAAGGTGTTGGGCTGCAGATTTTGGATGATTGCGCTAGTGTTTGTGAAGGAGAGATTATAGCGCTCGTTGGTTATTGAGGAGTTCACCAAGATGAAATACTGATCCACAGAGGACACACTGTCCCACTCTAAAGCAATGGCTGTACTTGATATTGCCTGTGAGGAGATTATCTGAGACATGTCTGGGACTGAAAACAAGCAAACAAACAAACAAATAAATAAAACTCACTTAAACTTTTATCACTTGTATTTGATGTTTTATGAACAATATATTTAATTAGAAGGTTTGTTTTTTTTAATTGTATTATATTATTTGACCAAACCAACCCTTTTGAGGTTGGAAATATTCTACAAGTGTAAAACAGTTACTTTTTTTTTTTGTAGGATGTAGAAAATAAAACGTTTTTGGTACCAGTAAAAACCTGCTAGCTTATTACATATAATTTACTATTTTTATTCTTCATTTTTTTCTGTTTTAAAAAGAATGCAGTGTTTCTTTGTTCATGTAAATTGTGCAAGTATAAGGTTCTGCAGGAATTTTGTGTCTGTGCCACCATTCTGCCCATCAGAAAATATTATGATTTGATATCTTCTGACCATCCCTAACAAATACACACATACTCTTCACTGACCTGTCCTCCCTATTCCTGTATCCAAACACTCAACACTGTAAAAGCGGAATACTTTGACCACAACGTTGTAAAGAGTGCCTGGGCTCAGGCCGAAGACTTGTTTCTGTGTAGTTGAGGCAGAAACTGTGACCACCACAGGTGCCACACTGCTCATGTTCACTACACGCAGGTCCAGTATATAGTTGGTGGCCCCTGTGTAGCTGGTCCATCGCACAAGCAGTGATGAGGCCGATGGGGAAGAGATGGATTTGATGATGTCGCATTCTACCAAGAAATACGTATTAGTAATAATAATGCATTTGCAAGCTAAAGTCATCTTTATCCAAGTACTATTTAGCACATTAATGCCTCCATTAGGGGATGTGTGGGCAAACTAGATACACAAATTTAAAATGAGTAAAAAAAAACAAGCAGTAGGAAGTGCGATATTATATGCATTTAACTGGGCACAAGTCAAATGAAATAAGAATGCTAAATCATACAGGCCAGGAGATACAAATTAAAATTTTAGGTCAATTTTGGCCTGCTTGTGGCACTATTGATTGATTATGGTATAAATGACAGCCAAAGGTCAAATGATTGCTAAAATCTAATTGGATAATGGTGGCAATACTTTTTGAATTGTGGCATCTACAGTACATAAAGACGAGCATAAAGATACAGCATACAAAATATCAAGCCAAAAAAGTGCTTGTTTGTCCTCAAAAAACTTTAGCATTTTTAAAGCCATTTACTTCACAAGGATGTTTATAAAATGTTTATAAGATATAGAATGTTTCTAAGACTTCATAATTTGATACGTTAAAAATGTATATTTCTTATAATTGTATAATAAACGTAATATGATATTACACTTTGCTGCTTAACTGAAGTTAAATTACACTTTAATTTCGACAACAACGCAACAACAACCAAAAGCACATGACCTAAAACTGGAACAGAATATTGATAAAATGAAAATTCAGCATAAAAATGCATGAACACATAAAAAATTTTTAATATAGGAGCAGCATTATTTACAGAATTAAAGTGTTAAGTATGCCAATAACTTTCAGATCTTTAATGAGAAATTTCTAGAACTAGAAGCTATTAGAATTAAGAGACTGACAGTCCACTTTTTGAAAAATTTTATAGTCTAATTTGCTTTGTAAATAAATCAGAAAATTGAAAGTCAATGGATCTAATACTCATGTTAGTTCTATTTTAAAGTAACAGCACAATTTGATCTAATGGGTTTTTAGAATTTTTTAATATCACACTATAAGTCTAATGGATACAAATGTTCACAAATTTACAATTCACCACAATTCAGCCCAAAACATCAATCATTTTTTTTAACTGATGTCTACCATAATTATGTTCTATACAATTTTGAAGCCTACATAATAATATAACAGCCCAAGTTTGGCTGATATTGTTGATAAATAGCTGTTATTCAGTAACACTTTCTAATGAGATAGAAGATATCATCCCCAGTCATTTTTGGAGCAGTTGACTTACCTTTTGTCTGAGTGTTTTTAATCTATGAAAGACATAAACAAAAAAAAATCATTGTCCTATATGTATTTTCCATATTTATTTGCCAAGAATTTGATTTTTTTAGGTCTCTACAGTGTGTCAGAGATTGTATTTACCTGAGCCAGAGCAACCCAAATGAAAAATCCTAATTCTCTCAAAGATCCCATCTTTGACAATGACTCTGTTATTTCCTCTATTAGCTCTATACAAGCTAGTGTAATACAAAGGGTGCTCTGGATTCTTTTGAGGCATCAAAGTTACACCTCGTACAGTACATGACAGCCAATCAGGAATCAGGGTCATCCCTCTCGACAATGCCCTGGGGTGTACAACGCATCACAGGATGATAGAAAGCGAGACACGCAGAGGGTTGAAAGAAAGGACATTGAGAGCAAGTCTAAAAATACTGCTTAATCATATAACACTGTCTTATTTGTTTTTATAGTGGAGATGTTAAGTTTCATGCAGTGTGATGTTGCCATCAGTTTGGTTTCGTATTTCTGAAAAGTTATGCTTCCTATACCAAGAGGAAGAACATTAGGAGAATAACACTTGGTTAGTCATCTGGGGATTTTTGTTGGAAATTCACTTCCTCAAAATTGGATTCCAGATTATGAAAAATTGAATATTTTTAAACAGTGACTGGATCTTTGAAATAGTCTATCATGCTATCATGCTAATACAACTGAAGCATCAGAAAAGCATTGTCTTGCTAAAAATGGCAGGTCTGTGGGTTGATGTATAACTAAATAAAGCTCGTCCTAATCTGGGATACTGAAGTAACAAATGACTGTCCACCACAAAGGTTTCCAACTTCTAAGTGTAAACCTGGTTTTAAACAGTGCAATTACACTACAAAATTCCACGTACTCATTTCTTATTGTCTTCCAAAGCATGCTGGGAACCTAGGTTATTATTAAAGGAATAAAAGAAACAGAAAATCACCCTATGGATGACATCACTGAAATCATGGAAAAGTATCCCATTAACTAGAGCAGCCTTCAGTTCCATTTACTCAAATGAAACTAATATAGGAGGATGTGGTGTTATTGCATTACTATGTGGTTGATTAGAAATCCAGGATTTTACTGGAACGACAAGAGGAGGAAAACGCATTGTTTCTGGATTACATACACCATATAACTACTATAAATATATTACCTAATATCACTTGATTAACCGGAGATTTAAATTTCTCTGAAAAGAACATAATATGGGTGGACTGAGTCATACATGCCTGACCATGAATCCACAACTGTCTCTGTTTCCTTTGTCTTTTTATTTACTTTTTTTCTGCTGTGAAACCATAAGACTCCTGGCCAGATATCAGACAGAGTGCAAAGCGATATTTACACAATGTGTGTCAGTCCAGCTACTGAATTTTATTTCTTAACTAGGACATTTATCTGGAGCTTGGGTAGGTTTCTTTTCCTTTTTAGGTACTGCATGAATGTAAAACATGATATAACTCTTTATATAAAAAGAGGATCCATGTCAGTTCATTGAGACAAAGGACATCATCAGGAAAGTGGAGATGGAATTAAATACAGACACCTTACCACAAATGGGAAATTCATGTAAAATATTGATTTTTTAAAAAAATATTTGATATGTAATGAGTGAAATTAATATTACTGCATTAATGAAGAAATAGCCTAAGGTTAGACAGCTAGCTAGCGTAATAAAATGAACTAGCATGAGACAGGTTACAGCATTAATAACATAACATAACATACCAACATATAACAAAATATGACATATATAGAGGATATTACATGGTTGTGTGAAGATATGAAGTTTACCTTCGGGTGGTGAATGTATAAGTATATATCACAAGTGAGCGAAGCAAATGAGTGAAAATATTTTCAACACGAGAAGATAAACTTCATATCTTCATGCCACTATGTAATGTTCTTTATATTATATGGACACAGCCACAAAAAAAAAATATGCAAGTTAATCAAAATAATTTAAATTTTGAACCAGTTTGCCATTAACCCCTATGGAGAAAAATCTGAGGACCGTGATGTCGCCCGGGATGACGCAGCCGGGGCCCCACCCTGGAGCCAGGCCCGGGGTTGGGGCTCGTATGCAAGCGCTTGGTGGCCGGGCCTTTGCCCATGGGGCCCGGCCGGGCTCAGCCCGAAGAGGTGACGTGGGCCCGACCTCCTGTGGGTTCACCACCCACAGAGGTAGCAGTAGGGGACTGGTGCAATGTGGATTGGGTGGCAGTCGAAGGCAGGGGCTTCGACGACCTGATCCCCGGACACAGCGGCTAGCTGTTGGGACATGGAATGTCACTTCGCTCTGGGGGAAAGAGCCTGAGCTTGTGCGGGAGGTTGAGAGGTACCGGCTAGAGATAGTCGGGCTCACCTCCACGCACAGCTTGGGCTCTGGAACCCAGCTCCTCGAGAGGGGCTGGACTCTCCACTTCTCTGGAGTCGCCCGTGGTGAGCGGCGGCGGGCTGGTGTGGGCTTGCTTATAGCTCCCCAGCTCAGCCGTCATGTGTTGGAGTTTACCCCAGTGAACGAGAGGGTCGCCTCTCTGCGCCTTCGGATTGGGGAGAGGGCTCTTGCTGTTGTTTGTGCCTACGGCCCAAATAGCAGTATAGAGTATCCGGCCTTCTTGGAGTCCCTGGGAGAGGTACTGAGGAGTGCTCAGACTGGGGACTCCATTGTGCTACTGGGGGACTTCAATGCTCACGCGGGCGATGACAGTGACACCTGGAGGGGCGTGGTTGGGAGGAACGGCCTCCCCGATCTGAACCCGAGTGGTGTTTTGTTATTGGACTTCTGTGCTAGTCACGGTTTGTCCATAATGAACACCATGTTCGAGCATAGGGATGTCCATAAGTGCACGTGGCACCAGGACACCTTAGGTCGGAGGTCGATGATCGACTTTGTAGTCGTTTCATCTGATCTCTGGCCCTATGTCTTGGACACTCGGGTGAAGAGAGGGGCTGAGCTGTCAACTGATCACCACCTGGTGGTGAGTTGGATCCGCTGGCGGAGGAGGAAGCTGGACAGACCTGGCAGGCCCAAACGTATGGTGAGGGTCTGCTGGGAACGTCTGGCCGAGCACTCTGTTGGGGAGGTCTTTAACTCCCACCTCCGGGAGAGCTTTTCCCAGCTTCCGAGGGAGGCGGGGGACATTGAGTCTGAGTGGACCATGTTCTCTACCTCCATTGTGGACGCAGCTGTTCGGAGCTGTGGCCGCAAGGTCTCCGGTGCCTGTCGTGGCGGCAATCCCCGAACCCGGTGGTGGACACCAGAAGTAAGGGATGCTGTCAAGCTGAAGAAGGAGTCCTATCAGGCCATGTTAACCTCCAGGACTCCTGAGGCAGCTGACAGATATCGGCAGGCCAGGCGTGCTGCAGCTCGGGCAGTTGCGGAGGCAAAAACTCGGAACTGGGAGGAGTTCGGGGAGGCCATGGAGAAGGACTATCGGTTGGCCTCGAAGAAATTCTGGCAAACCGTCCGGCGCCTCAGGAGGGGGAAGCAGTACTCTGCCAACACTGTTTACAGTGCGGGTGGGGAGCTGTTGACCTCAACTGGGGACATTGTCGGGCGGTGGAAGGAATACTTTGAGGATCTCCTCAATCCTACCATCATGTCTTCCACTGAGGAGACTGAGGCTGATGACTCAGAGGTGGACTCGTCCATTACCCAAGCCGAAGTCACTGAGGTGGTTTGCAAGCTCCTCGGTGGCAAGGCACCGGGGGTGGATGAGATCCGCCCTGAGTATCTCAAGTCTCTGGATGTTGTGGGGCTGTCTTGGTTGACACGCCTCTGCAACATCGCGTGGCGGTCAGGGACAGTGCCTCTGGAGTGGCAGACTGGGGTGGTGGTCCCTCTTTTTAAGAAAGGGGACCGGAGAGTGTGCTCCAATTATAGGGGAATCACACTTCTCAGCCTCCCGGGGAAGGTTTACTCCAGGGTACTGGAGAGGAGAATTCGACCGATAGTCGAACCTCGGATCCAGGAGGAACAATGCAGTTTTCGTCCTGGTCGCGGAACACTGGACCAGCTCTATACCCTTCATAGGGTGCTCGAGGGTTCATGGGAGTTTGCCCAACCAGTCCACATGTGCTTTGTGGATCTGGAGAAGGCATTCGACCATGTCCCCCGTAGTATTCTGTGGGGGGTGCTTCGGGAGTATGGGGTTCGGGGCTCTTTGCTAAGGGCTGTCCGGTCCCTGTACGAACGGAGCAGGAGTCTGGTTCGCATTGCCGGCAGTAAGTCAGACCTGTTCCCAGTGCATGTTGGACTCCGGCAGGGCTGCCCTTTGTCACCAGTTCTGTTCATAATTTTTATGGACAGAATTTCTAGGTGCAGCCAGGGGCCAGAAGGAATCCTGTTTGGGAACCACAGGATTTCATCTCTGCTTTTTGAGGATGATGTTGTCCTGTTGGCTTCTTCAAACCAGGACCTTCAGCATGCACTGGGGCGGTTTGCAGTCGAGTGTGAAGCGGCTGGGATGAGAATCAGCACCTCCAAGTCCGAGGCCATGGTTCTCGACCGGAAAAGGGTGGCTTGCCCTCTCCACGTTGGTGGAGAAGTTCTGCCTCAAGTGGAGGAGTTTAAGTATCTCGGGATCTTGTTCACGAGTGAGGGAAGGATGGAGCGTGAGATCGACAGGCGGATCGGTGCAGCCTCCGCAGTGATGCGGTCGCTTTACCGGTCCGTCGTGGTGAAGAAGGAGCTGAGCCAAAAGGCGAAGCTCTCAATTTACCGGTCGATCTACGTTCCGACTCTCACCTATGGTCATGAGCTTTGGGTAATGACCGAAAGGACAAGATCGCGGATACAAGCAGCCGAAATGAGTTTCCTTCGCAGGGTGGCTGGGCGCTCCCTTAGAGATAGGGTGAGAAGCACAGTCACTCGGGAGGAGCTCGGAGTAGAGCCGCTGCTCCTCCACATCGAGAGGAATCAGCTGAGGTGGCTCGGGCATCTTTTTCGGATGCCTCCTGGACGCCTCCCTGGGGAGGTGTTCCAGGCATGTCCCCCCGGGAGGAGGCCCCGGGGAAGACCCAGGACACGCTGGAGGGACTATGTCTCTCGGCTGGCCTGGGAACGCCTCGGTGTTCTTCCCGAGGAGCTGGCCGAGGTGTCTGGGGAAAGGGAAGTTTGGGCTTCCCTGCTTAGACTGCTGCCTCCGCGACCCGGTCCTGGATAAAGCGGAAGAAGACGAGACGAGACAAGACGAGACAGTTTGCCATTTTGATAATACACGTTTACTCAGCCAGAAAACACTGGGAGTGACATCATCGGAGTGAAATGCCAGAAAATATGTCTCTCAGATCCACGAAGTATTTCATATGAAAAATGCAGGTTTTCCAATATGAGAAGATAAACTCCATCTCTTCGAGCCAACATGCGATGTTCTTTTTATTATATCAACACATTCACAAAAGTCATTTATCAGAGCAATTCAACAATTTCCTCACAAGTGGCAGATAGAGATTTATGTCACAGTTTTGGTTCTCCAATAGCCCCGATGTAACTCATATGAAAAAGATGAGTGGTGTATTTCCCAGTAAAACACTCATGTCCATATAATATTACAACATAATAACTATAGCTTTTGCTCATTCTTTTCTGCAAAAACCAGTTTTATTATGTTTTAGCATTAAAGTTATATTAGCCATAATGCTAGCCTGGCAAGCCAGACTAAATGTGAATATTTAGTCTGGCCTCGATCCGTAGACATTTCCGAAGCGGGTAGGAGGAACAAACCGCTGTCTTTCAAACGGTCTCTGTGCGTATAGGCCAACGCTCTGACCAATCAGTGCAACAGTGACTGTGACGTAGTCAGAGCGACAGAAAGCAGTGGGGGAGGCCTTGAAATTAAATAATTTTTCAAAATGCGTATTAATTAATAAACAGGTTCTAGATATTAAGAAGTTTGGAGATAATGACCACAAGTTTGGAGTCTGTACCACATACACATTTTTTTCCAAGTGTTTTTCAAGGGTTTGCTTAAACTGTTTTTGAGTTTTTATTTAGTGGTGTTTGGTGAAATAATTTCCCTTACATTTAAAATAACGGGAAAATAAGAAACAATCAAAAAGTAATGTTTCAAAGCTGTTTATTAATTCTTCGTACTGCACAAACTAGCCCCATCCTTTTGGCTACGAGCGGAGCCAGCTGGTAGATCAGACTGTTGCCATAGCCGGTCGGCAAAACAGCGAAAATGTCCTTCTTGAAAAGGAATGAGCGGAGAGCCTCTTCCTGCTCATGTTTCAATGAAAACTCCAAGTCTAATTCTTCTAAAACTGATTCCAAAGCGGAGTCAAACGCGTGCTGTTCACTAGCCCGTAGCCATCTTTCCTGTTGCGCTTTCTCCAGCGTCGCGCAGCTTTGTCGTCACTCCTGCAAAAGCCCGCCCAAAGAATCCAAACAAAAACCTTGCGTTGTGATTGGCGGGCACGATTTGATGCCCGGGGTGTTTTTGTTTATATGGTGCGAGGCTAGACCCATTCGCTAGGCAAAAAATATTTTTGGCCACTAGGCGGTTGGGTCTAGTTTACTAGGCTACCATAATGCTACTTGCTGCACATTTAGACTGCTAGACATGTGACTGGCAAAATGATTAAGCTCTGTACCATGTTGTTTTTGAGCTACAAGCACAATTCAACTTGACTCAGCATCCTTCATGACACACGGAAGACCCAAAATACTCTGTATTTGTAACTACACTAACTCTAATATGATCTGTCTAAAAGATTTTAGGCTGTGACTAAGGAATATACAATGTTATTGGAGGGATAAAAGAAACCAAATATATACATGGATTACACACACCAGATCACTGCTCTTTCTCTAATGTCTAATGTTTCTCTTAAAAACACTTCATTAACTGGACCTTTCAGATATAAACCTAATATGGGTGGAATGGTCTTACTGTATTACTTGTAAATTCAACACCATGCTTTTAAAAATGAATGCATGTTTGTCTCCATTTTCATTGATCTTTTTAAAAAACTGATATATACCAGAACAAAATCTAACATTTATGTTCCAAGAAGGGATTGTATTGCCCTGCTTTAGTTAAAAAAAAGGTATCCTTTGCGTTTTCTGCACTGTGTGTGATATCCCCTACGGCAGTTGATTATTCTGATCAAAAAGGCTTTTTATTGCTTAGGGATAAAAGAATTTCATACTCCTGCTTTGTAACAGTGGAACCTGAGGGAAAAAAGTCAATAGGAAAGTGGATATGGAAGCTCTATAATACCACATAAAGAGGAGGCAGCTTCCTTCTCAAAAGTTTTTTTTTTGTATTTATATCAAGCACTTTTATTATAGAGAAATGATATAATGAATCAAATGATGACATTTTAACATTTTCTATTAAAATATAATTATCATAAATACAGACTTTCCTGAAGTGATCTATGTTTGTATGTAATATCTGGTTATTTCCCCAAATTAAAACTTTTCAGTTTCCATTTTCATTACAGTGCAGTCCCTTACCTAACAATTTCATGATTTTGACATTTCAGTTGATGCTAACGAATTTTAGCAGTCATGTAGCAGAACAACTCCTGAATGTTATACTATGATTAAGAGCAATTGTTCATACAGTGCTCAATAAGTTCAATGTTAAGTTTGCAATGTTTTTATGGAACACTTAGCAATGTTTCAATGCTATTTCTGGAACTATATCATTTATCATTAGTAAACATTTTTCTCCAAATCCACTGGGGTAGGAGAAATGCAAATGGAAACTATTTCCTTCATGGCTTATCTTTCACCAAAATATGTGCTTGCAATTCCCTTGACAGAGACTCAGTTTATCCTCTGGTACTTCTGGTTGCTGACCCACAAATTTGTGATGTCTGGGAGATTTGCTTTAAGTGGCTCATGCTTTGTTTGATTCAATGGATCTCAGTGTATAATCAGACAATAACGATCAAAAACCTGGAAACCACCATAACCACCATTTCCTACAAAAATATCAATGTTTCAGAGAGCCCTGAATCAGAGGTTTTATCCTTTCAACACATAAAACTGCAGCAATGGATGAATATAATGAGAAAATCCTACAATTAATATGAACCCCATTTCCAAAAAAGTTGGGATATTTTCCAAAATGCAATAAAAAACACCTATGATTTGTTAACTCATGTGAATGTTTGTTTAACTAATAAAAATATAAAGATTTTCAATGGTTTTACTGACCATTGTATTTTGTAAATATAAATGAAGTTAGAATTTGATGCCTGCAACACACTCAAAAAAAAAGTTGGAACAGAGTCAAAATGAGACTGAAAAGTTTATAGGATATTATAAACTTTTTTCATTTCCGTTTCCGGTTGAGAGTCCGTCGTGCGCATTCTGGCTGCCGCTTCTCACCGGAGCTTTTTTATTTTTTAATTTTTTTATTTTATTTTCTCTACTTTTTTATTCATTTATTTTTTTGTGTGTGTGTTTGTGTAGTTTGATGTTTATTTGAGTGTTTTGTCCGCCGGTGGTGGTGTAGCTCCGGATCCAGTTTTGGGCGTCGGTTCCCTCCAGGCCTTGGTTCGCTGTGGGTGATGTCTGTGCTCCCAGCTATGGACTGCAGTGAGCTCGTTGCTCATTTTAACATCATGGTTGTCCAGTGCTCTGTGCTTTAATGCTTGGCGTGATGTTCCAAGCGATGTTGCTCGGTGGCGTCGCAGCAGCTGTGCAGGCGGTTTGGGACACACCAGTGCTCTGTGTGGTGGTGCGTCTGTGCTTGCTTTGTGGATCCATGGCATGGTGTTCGAGCGATGTTGCTGGCGGCGTCACAGTGGCTGTGCTGGCGGTGTGGGACTTGTTTTCGTGTGCCTTTTGGTGGGACTGTGGCTGCTACACCACTGAAATGACATCCTGACCCCTATTTGGTGGACTTTTTTTCTTTTTTTTTTGTCTATAATTGTAAAGCGACCTTGGGTTTTTAGAAAGGCACTATATAAATTGAACCTATTATTATTATTATTATTATTATTATTATTATTATTATTAAAATAACATAACGGTGTTGTGTATAGATAGTGGTGTATCGATACATCCGTAGATGCACTAGGACACACCATCAGTGATGTTTCCTGAGATCATTGGGTGTTTCAGGTTTTCAAAACCAACCAGGGATGATCACACAATTATTATTATTAAATCAGTTATTACATAATAATGTAATGCAGCAATGTAATAACAGATGTAATTACACAATGTAATAATAGGTGCAATAACACTATTAACAGGTGTACAAATTGGTGTAAGAACAACGTAATAATGGGGTAATAAGCTGTGTAATAACATTGTGATAACAGATGTAATATACTGTGTAATAAAGTAATAACAAACATGATAAGCAGTGTAATAACAGTGTAATAACTTGTGTAATAACACTATAATAAAGGTGTAATAAGCAGTGTAATTATACTGTAACAAACGGCATAATAAAACATATAATGACAATGTAATAACTGGTGTAATAATGCATGTAATAACAGGTGTAACTCCAGTTACTGCACTGTGATAATTACTTTTTCTTGGTTCGAATAGTGTGATTAATTTTAATGTTACACTGCTCCACAGAATTGTATTGTTTGCATTTGTATATAATGCACTCCTGAATGTCCTCTATGTGTCTGTTGAGGAAGGTGGGGATTGTGAACTGATGTCAAGAAACATTACATGACCTTTAAAAAAATACATGTTATAATGTAATACATGCAAAATATGTGCAGAATACATGCAGAATACAGAATACAGCATTGCTGCATCACTAGATCAGAATGATATAGTGTCTAAAGAGTAAGGCAATATTTGCAATATTATATTAATAACTGTAATATTTTATGTTGTGTTATATTTATAAAATATTGCTATTGAAAGTTTCCTAACTTTTCTAACCCCATTTCCAGAAAAGTTGGAATATTTTCCAAAATGCAATAAAAAAATCTGTGATTTGTTAATTCACACGAACCTTGATTTAACTGACAAAAGTACAAAGATTTTCAATAGTTTCACTGACCAACTTAATTGTATTTTGTAAAATTCTAAATTAAGCTAGAATTTGATGCCTGCAACACACTCAAAAAAAAGTTGGGACAGAGACAAAATAAGACTGAAAGTTTATAGGATATTCAAGTAACAATATTTTGGAAGATAAGCAGGTTAATTGGTAACATGATTGAGTATAAAAGGACCAGCACTAAAGGCTCAGTCTTTGCAAGCATGGATGGGTCATGGCTCACTCCGTTTGCCAAAATCCATGAGAGAATTTTTTTTGTCAATTCAAAAAGAGCATTTATTAACAAAAGATTTTAGGTCTTTCAAAATTGACAAAACATAATATTGTGGAAAAGATTCAGAGAACGAGGAGACATCTTAGTGTATAAAAGGCAAGGTCAGAAACCACTGTTGATTGTACGTGACCTTCAAGCCCTCAGGTGTCACTGCCTCAGAAACTGTCATGCTAATGTGACAAATATAGTTACATGGGCTTGTGAGTACTTCACAAAACTGTTGTCATGAGTCCATCGCTGTATCCAGAAATGCAATCTGAATCTGTATTATGCAAGGAGGAAGCCATTCATCATTTCTATGCAGAAACGCCACCAATTTCTTTGGGCCCAAACTCATCTCAGATGGACCAAAAGAGAATGGAAATATGTGATGTGGTCAGATGAGTCCACATTTCAGCTTGTTTTTAGGAAAACTGGACATCGAGTTCTCAGTGCCAAAGGTGAACATGACCATCCAGTTTGTTATCAGAGAAAGGTACAAAAGCTAGCATCTGTGATGGTATGGGGGGGCATCAGTACCCACGGCATGGGTGAGTTGCATGTGTGTGATGGTACCATTGATATATTGGGGCATACAGTGGTGCTTGAAAGTTTGTGAACCCTTTAGAATTTTCTATATTTCTGCATAAATATGACCTAAAACATCATCAGATTTTCACACAAGTCCTAAAATTAGACAAAGAGAGCCCAGTTAAACAAATTAGACAAAAATATTATACTTGGTCATTTATTTATTGAGGAAAATGATCCAATATTACATATCTGTGAGTGGCAAAAGTATGTGAACCTCTAGGATTAGCAGTTAATTTGAAGGTGGAATTAGAGTCAGGTGTTTTCAATCAATGGGATGATAATCAGGTGTGAGTGGGCACACTGTTTTATTTAAAGAACAGGGATCTATCAAAGTCTGATCTTCACAACACATGTTTGTGGAAGTATATCATGGCACGAACAAAGGAGATTTCTGAGGACCTCATAAAAAGCATTGTTGATGCTCATCAGGCTGGAAAAGGTTACAAAACCATCTCTAAAGAGTTTGGACTCCACCAACCCACAGTCAGACAGATTGCGTACAAATGGAAGAAATTCAAGACCATTGTTACCCTCTCCAGGAGTGGTCAACCAACAAAGATCACTCCAAGAGCAAGGCGTATAATAGTCAGCAAGGTCACAAAGGACCCCAGGGTAACTTCTAAGTAACTGAAGGCCTCTCTCACATTGGCTAATGTTAATGTTCATGAGTCCACCATCAGGAGAACACTGAACAACAATGGTGTGCATGGCAGGGTTGCAAGAAGAAAGCCACTGCTCTCCAAAAAGAACATTGCTGCTAGTCTACAGTTTGCTAAAGATCATGTGGACAAGCCAGAAGGCTATTGGAAAAATGTTTTGTGGACGGATGAGACCAAAATAGAACTTTTTGGTTTAAATGAGAAGTGTTATGTTTGGAGAAAGGAAAACACTGCATTCCAGCATAAGAACCTTATCCCATCTGTGAAACATGGTGGTAGTAGTATCATGGTTTGGGCCTGTTTTGCTGCATCTGGGCCAGGATGGCTTGCCATCATTGATGGAACAATGAATTCTGAATTATACCAGTGAATTCTAAAAGAAAATATCAGGACAGATGTCCATGAACTTGTTAGGACTTGGACTGTTTTGGCCTCTAGAGGCCGCTGTTATTTCCTTTTCGTGTCATATTTATTTTGGCCTCTAGAGGCCGCCACTGTTCCTGTGTTTTGTGTTTTTTTTTGTTAATTGCCTGTTAGTCCTAATTATCTTCACCTGTGTCCTTAATTAGTTTGTGTATTTATACCCCTGAGTTCAGTCCTCTTGTCACGGAGTCTTTGTGCTGTTATGTTTATCTCCAGTTTCCTTTATACTGTGTTTTGTGGATCTTCTGAGCTTTTGCATTTTTGCCTTTTTCTTTTTGAATTATACTCTTTGTTTTTGTTTTTTTTTGTTTTGCCCTGGATTGTATATAGTGTACATAGTATAAATAAACCTTTTGTTCTTTTTCTACTTCCGCCTCACGCCTCTGCATTTGAGTCATTCCCCTGGTGGCCTAGTGGGGGTTTGCTGGATCATCACACCAACGAACCAGGTTCGAATCCCAGCAAAACCCTAACAGAAAGACTCCGTCATGACTGACTCAGCAGAGGCTGCTTCAACTGTCTACCCGGCCAACCTTCAGGGAATTATGGCAGCTTTGACACGCTTCGGAGCGACCATGGACGCTCATGGATGTACGCTCACCAGCCAACGTGAGGCCCTTGCTCGCCACGAGGAACTGCTTCAGCAAATTGGGAAAACCCTGGCACAGCTGACATCTCTGCCTGCATCTCCTGATCCAGCTCCCACTCCTGCTCCAGTGCCTCCTGCCATGCTGCCTTCTTCACCTCATGAACCCAGCCTTCCTGCACCACAGAGGTATGACGGCAAGCTCAGTGAGTGCCGAGAGTTCCTTACCCAGTGTCAACTCACCTTTGAGCTTCACCAAGTTGGACCTACGGAACGCATACCACCTCATCCGTATCCGACAGGGAGACGAGTGGAAGACTGCCTTTAACACCCCGTCTGGGCACTACGAATACCAGGTGATGCCCTTTGGACTCACCAACGCACCAGCTGTTTTTCAGGCCCTTATCAACGACGTCTTAAGGGACATGATTAACCTGTACGTCTTTGTCTACCTCAATGACATCCTTATCTTTTCCAAGACCGTGCAGGAGCACCGCCACCATGTCCGCCAGGTTCTCCAGAGGCTGCTACAGAACAATCTGTTTGCCAAGGCCCAGAAATGCGAATTTCATGTTCCCGAGGTCTCCTTTCTGGGATTTATTGTACGGACAGGCCAACTCCAAATGGACCCTGCCAAGACCCTGGCCGTCCAGGACTGACCTACTCCCAAGTCCGTTAAGGAGGTTCAGCGGTTCTTAGGATTCGCTAACTTCTACCGCAAGTTCATCAGGAACTTCAGTTCTGTGGCAGCACCCATCTCAGACCTCACCAAAGGGACAGGTGGATCTTATGGCTGGTCTCCTCAGGCAGAAAAGGCGTTCAGAGACCTCAAGGCCCGCTTCTGCACGGCACCCATTCTGGTCCTCCCGGACACCTCCCAACCATTCATCGTGGAGGTGGACGCCTTGGACAGTGGTGTCGGCGCGGTACTCTCTCAACGTTTGGAAGGAAAGCTGCACCCCTGCGCTTACTTCTCCCACTGCCTGAGTCCTGCGGAGTCCCGGTACGATGTGGGGGATCGAGAACTGCTAGCGGTCAAACTGGCCCTTGAGGAGTGGAGGCACTGGCTGGAGGGAGCGCAACATCCATTCCTGGTTTGGACTGACCACAAGAACCTGGAGTACCTCCAGCAAGCCAAGAGACTGAACCCTCGACAGGCTAGGTGGGCCCTGTTTTTCAGTCGGTTTGACTTCACCCTCTCGTACCGTCCCGGCTCCAAGAACACCAAACCTGACGCACTGTCCAGGCTGTTCTCTGCCACTAACAGGGAGAATGAAGTCGGGCCTATTATCCCGGTGTCCCGGATTGTGGCCCCTGTCCGCTGGGGTATTGAGGAGGCTGTTCGACGAGCCCAATGCCAGGACCCCGGTCCTGGGACGGGGCCACCGGGCCTCTTGTACGTCCCACATCAAGCCCGGGCCAAGGTTCTCCAGTGGGGTCACTCTTCCCCTCTTACCGCCCACCCGGGAGCTCGGAGGACCCTGGACTTCCTGAAAAGACGCTTCTGGTGGCCTAACATGGAGCAGGAATTAAGGTCATTTGTCCTGTCCTGTGAGGTTTGCACCAGAACCAAGAACCCATGACAGCGTCCCCAGGGTCTCCTGCATCCTCTGACCATTCCCCGGCGTCCCTGGTCCCACGTGGCAGTCGACTTCATCACGGGTCTCCCTGAGTCACAAGGTAACATGGTCATTTTGGTCATTGTTGACAGATTCTCCAAGGCCTGCCGCTTCATACCTCTGTGCAAACTCCCCTCTGCTCTTGAAACAGCGAAACTTATATTTAATCATGTCTTCCGAGTCTTTGGTCTTCCACAGGACATCGTCTCAGACCGAGGGCCCCAGTTCTCCTCCTGAGTGTGGCACGGGTTCTGCAAGGTCATCGGAGCCACTGCCAGCCTCTCCTCTGGGTTTCACCCACAGTCCAATGGTCAGACGGAGAGGCTCAACCAGGACCTGGAAACCACCCTGCGAGGCCTGGCTATGGATAACCCGACATCGTGGAGCACCTGGCTGCCATGGGCAGAGTACGCCCACAACACCCTACAGTCATCGGCCACCAAGCTGTCGCCATTCCAGTGCCAATTCGGGTTCCAGTCACCTCTGTTCCCGGACCAGGAGGAGGACGCGGGGGTGCCCTCGGTCAACCAATATGTGAGACGGTGTCGCAAGACCTGGAGCAAGGTCAGGAAGACCCTCATACAGACCTCCAGAACCAACCAGACTCAGGCCAACCGCCACAGAAGACCTGCACACACTTTCCGCCCTGGGCAGCAGGTTTGGCTGTCCACTAAAGACCTTCCGCTGCGGGTGGAGAACCACAAGCTTGCTCCTCGCTACATTGGCCCCTTCAAGGTGGTGCGCAGGGTGAACCCTGTCTCCTACCGGCTCCAGTTGCCCCGGACTCTGAGGATCAACCCCACTTTCCATGTTTCCCTGTTGCGGCCCGTACTGACGTCTACGTATGCCCCTGCCCCTAGGAACCCCCCCGCATCTTCCAGGGGCAGACTGTGTTCACTGTGCATCGCCTGCTTGACTCCCGCCGGGTCCGCGGCAGGTTGCAATATCTGGTGGACTGGGAGGGCTATGGTCCTGAGGAGCGCTGCTGGGTTCCTGCTCGGGATGTCCTGGATAAAGAACTGTGTCGGGACTTCCATTCGGCCCATCCGGATCGCCCTGGGAACGTCAGGAGACGCTCCTAGAGGGGGGGGTCCTGTTAGGACTTGGACTGTTTTGGCCTCTAGAGGCCGCTGTTATTTCCTTTTCGTGTCATATTTATTTTGGCCTCTAGAGGCTGCCACTGTTCCTGTGTTTTGTGTTTTTTTTTGTTAATTGCCTGTTAGTCCTAATTATCTTCACCTGTGTCCTTAATTAGTTTGTGTATTTATACCCCTGAGTTCAGTCCTCTTGTCATGGAGTCTTTGTGCTGTTATGTTTATCTCCAGTTTCCTTTATACTGTGTTTTGTGGATCTTCTGAGCTTTTGCATTTTTGCCTTTTTCTTTTTGAATTATACTCTTTGTTTTTGTTTTTTTTGTTTTGCCCTGGATTGTATATAGTGTACATAGTATAAATAAACCTTTTGTTCTTTTTCTACTTCTGCCTCACGCCTCTGCATTTGAGTCATTCCCCTGGTGGCCTAGTGGGGGTTTGCTGGATCATCACACCAACGAACCAGGTTCGAATCCCAGCAAAACCCTAACAAAACTGAATCTTAAGAGAAGGTGGGTCATGCAGCAAGACAATGACCCAAAACACACAAGTTGTTCTACCAAAGAATGGTTAAAGAAGAATAAAGTTAATGTTTTGGAATGGCCAAGTCAAAGTCCTGACCTTAATCCAATCGAAATGTTGTGGAAGGACCTGAAGCGAGCAGTTCATGTGAGGAAACCCACCAACATCCCAGAGTTGAAGCTGTTCTGTACAGAGGAATGGGCTAAAATTCCTCCATGCCGCTGTGCAGGACTGATCAACAGTGACCAGAATCGTTTAGTTGCAGTTATTGCTGCACAAGGGGGTCACACCAGATACTGAAAGCAAAGGTTCACATACTTTTGCCACTCACAGATATGTAATATTGGATCATTTTCCTCAATAAATAAATGACCAAGTATAATATTTTATCTCATTTGTTTAACTGGGTTCTCTTTGTCTACTTTTAGGACTTGTTTGAAAATCTGATGATGTTTTAGGTCATATTTATGCAGAAATATCGAAAATTCTAAAGGTTTCACAAACTTTCAAGCACCACTATATATTGGGATTTTAAAAAGACATATTCATCAAGGCAATATCTCTTCCTGGGAAGCCCATATTTATTTGAACAGGACAATGCCCCATTCTACATGGGCTACAACAGCGTGTGTGGCAGCGGGGGCGTGGTCAAGTGCCGGTCTGTGACAGGAGGGTGGAGCCAGGGAAGGTGAGTGGCAGAATCGCTACACCTGACGGTAATTAACCTGTGTTTTGTGTGTGTTTTCCCAGTAAACCGCTCCCTATTTAAGGAGGCTGAGAGAGAGCAGAAGGAGCACAACCCGGGATCGGATGCAGAGTGTATTTATGTGTGTGTGTTTTGGCTTACGCTGCTTAGACTGAAAAGTTTGGGAAAATAAATAAGCCGTCTCTGCATCTAAACGTTGTCCTGCTGTCCTCTGTGCTCCACCCACACATTATCTGCGCTACAGTGGTGCCGAAACCCGGGAAGGTGGAGCACCAGTCCTGCAGCCCCATGGAATCCTCCCCGTTCGCGGACTTGGTCCACGCCCTCGCCACGGCTCAGCAGAGCCAGCACCAGGCACTCATCACGCTCCGAAAGGAGCAGGAGCACCGCTTCGAAGCCCTGTTGCTGGCCCAGCAGGAAGATCAAGAGGCGTTCCGGCGTCTCCTCGCGTTGGCGGGGTCCACCAGCGCCCCGGCCGCGGGCCCGTCTCCCCTCACCTTGACCAAGATGGGCCTGCAGGATGACCCCGAGGCTTTCATCACCTTGTTCGAGCAGGTCGCCGAAGCCTCGGGGTGGCCGATGGAGCAGCGCGCGGAGCGCCTCCTCCCCCTCCTGACGGGAGAGGCGCAGCTGGCCGCACTACAGCTCCCCACCGACCGCCGGCTGGCCTACGCCGACCTTCGCCAGGCCGCCCTCCAGCACGTGGGACGCACGCCGGAGCAGCAGCGCCAGCGCTTCCACGCGCTGCGGATGGAGGAAGTCGGCAGCCCGTTCGCGTTCGGCCAGCAGCTCCGGGACGCCTGCTGGCGGTGGCTGAGGGCCGAAGATCGCGACGCCGAGGGAATCATCGACCAGGTGGCACTGGAACAGTTCATCGCCCGCTTACCAGCAGGAACCGCGGAGTGGGTCCAGTGCCACCGCCCGGCGTCGCTGGATCAGGCTGTAGGACTGGCGGAGGATCATTTGGCGGCTGTTCCGGCGGCAGGACAACTGACGACATCGTCTTCTCTCTCCTCTTCTCTCTCTCTTTCTCCCCCCCTCCTCCCATGTCCCGTCCTCGCCCCATTCTCCCACCACGGAGGCGGGGGCCGGCTCCACCCCAGCCGGCCCGCCGCACCCGTGGTGCCCTCCCATTTTTCCCTTCTGTGTCTGTCTCTCCCCCCCTCAGGTGAGTGAGCCCCAGAACACAGCTGCAGAGGGAAGGCCCGGGCCGGTTTGCTGGCGCTGCGGGGAACCGGGCCACCTGCAGCAACAGTGTGCAGCGATGGAGGTGGGGGCGGTGGTGCGGATCCCCGACGCGCCAGAGGCTGCCCTCGATCGGGCCGGAGCGTATTGCATACCGGTAAGTGTACAAGGGGCTACATATCAGGCGTTGGTGGATTCAGGTTGCAATCAGACCTCGATCCGCCAAAGCCTGGTGCAAGACGAGGCATTGGGAGGAGCACAAGGGGTGAAGGTGTTGTGTGTGCACGGGGATATTCACAGCTACCCGTTGGTGTCGGTCCACATATATTTCAGAGGGGAAAAATCGATAGTGAAGGCGGCGGTTAATCCTCGCCTTACCCACTCTTTGATCTTGGGGACTGATTGGCCGGGATTTCGGGGTTTAATGGCATGCCTAGTAAAGAGTGGGTCCTGCCGGTTGACAGGGGAAGGTCCCGGTGTCGCTTTGGCTGGAGCTGCGGTCGCAGAGCCGTCTACGTCATCTCCGCGACAGAGTGAGGAGCCACCAGCCCCTCCTCTTTCTATTGGGGAATCCCTCGCGGATTTCCCACTGGAACAATTGCGAGACGAGACTCTGCGACACGCGTTTGACCAAGTGAGAGTAATCGATGGTCAAACACTCCAGCCGAACGCCACCCCGTCCTTCCCCTATTTTTCCATTTTGAAGGATAGGTTATACCGAGTGACGCAGGACACTCAGACGAAAGAGCGAGTCACCCAGTTGTTAATTCCAAAGAGCCGCTGGGAATTGGTATTCCAGGCGGCTCACTTTAATCCCATGGCTGGACACCTCGGGCAGGATAAGACACTCGCCCGGATAATGGCCCGATTCTATTGGCCGGGGATTCACGGCGACGTCCGTAAGTGGTGTACGGCATGCCGCGAATGCCAGTTAGTAAATCCAGCGGCCATTCCAAAAGCGCCCTTGCGCCCCCAACCATTAATCGAGACCCCGTTCGAAAGAATTGGGATGGATCTCGTTGGGCCATTAGATCGGTCAACACAAGGGTACCGCTTTATATTGGTTCTGGTGGACTATGCAACGCGATACCCGGAAGCGGTGCCTCTTCGCAATATCTCAGCACGCAGTATTGCAGAGGCCCTCTTCCACGTCATCTCCCGGGTTGGAATCCCGAAAGAGATTCTGACTGACCAAGGCACCTCGTTTATGTCACGAACACTGAGCGAACTGTATGGGCTACTGGGTATTAAGCCGATCCGCATCAGCGTTTATCACCCACAGACGGACGGTTTAGTTGAACGGTTCAATCGCACCCTCAAGAATATTATCAAAAAATTCGTAAGTGAGGACACACGTAACTGGGATAAGTGGCTCGAACCCTTGTTGTTTGCAGTGCGAGAGGTCCCCCAAGCCTCCACGGGGTTCTCCCCGTTTGAATTATTATATGGGCGTAAGCCACGAGGCATCTTAGATGTACTGTGGGAAAATTGGGAGGAGGGACCTTCACAGAGCAAAAACGAAATTCAGTACATTATGGATCTGCGCGCAAAACTCCACACGCTCACCCACCTACCGTAACTCAGGAGAATTTGCGGCAGGCCCAGGAACGGCAAGCCCGCCTGTACAACAAGGGCACGCACCTTAGAGAGTTCACTCCGGGAGATAAGGTACTCGTCCTGTTGCCCACGTCGAGCTCCAAATTAATCGCCAAGTGGCAAGGACCCTTTGAGGTCACACGGCGAGTCGGGGACGTCGACTATGAGGTTAGGCGAATGGACAGGGAGGGGGCACTACAGATCTACCACCTCAATCTGCTGAAACTCTGGAACGAGGAGGTCCCCATGGCGTTGGTGTCGGTAGTTCCGGAGAAGGCGGAGCTGGGGCCGGAGGTCCAAAAAGGGTCATTAGCATCACGTACCTCTCCGGTCCCCTGTGGAGACCACCTCTCCCCGACCCAACTCACGGAGGTCGCCCAGTTGCAGGCCGAGTTTTCGGATGTGTTCTCGCCCCTGCCCGGTCGCACTAACCTCATAGAACACCACATAGAGACGCCCCTGGGGGGTGGTAGTGCGCAGCCGCCCTTATAGATTACCCGAACACAAAAAAAAGGTGGTTCGGGAAGAACTTCAGGCCATGCTCAAAATGGGCATCGTCGAGGAGTCCCACAGTGACTGGAGCAGCCCGGTGGTCTTGGTTCCCAAGGCCGACGGCTCGGTCCGGTTCTGTGTGGACTATAGAAAAGTCAACACGGTGTCTAAATTCGACGCGTACCCAATGCCTCGTATTGATGAGCTGCTCGATCGACTAGGCACGGCTCGCTTTTACTCGACACAGGATGTGACGAAGGGATATTGGCAGAGCCCCTTGACTCCATTATCCCGAGAGAAAACGGCCTTTTCCACACCGTTCGGCTTACACCAGTTCGTCACACTTCCGTTTGGGCTGTTTGGGGCGCCTGCTACGTTTCAGCGGCTGATGGACCGGGTCCTCCGGCCGCACGCCACCTATGCGGCCGCTTACCTAGATGACATCATCATTTATAGTAATGACTGGCAGCGGCACCTGCAACACCTGAGGGCCGTCCTTAGGTCGCTGAGGCGGGCGGGACTCACTGCCAGCCCGAAGAAGTGTGCGATTGGGCGGGTGGAAGTACTGTATCTGGGCTTCCACTTGGGCAACGGGCAGGTGCGTCCCCAAATTAATAAGACAGCAGCGATTGTGGCCTGCCCGAGGCCCAAGACTAAAAAGGGGGTGAGACAGTTCCTGGGGCTGGCTGGCTACTATCGTAGGTTTATACCTAATTATTCGGACGTCACCAGCCCGCTGACTGACCTCACTAAAAAGGGGGCGCCAGATCCGGTCCAGTGGACGGAGCAGTGCCAGCGGGCTTTCTCTGAGGTAAAGGCTGCACTGTGTGGGGGGCCACTTTTACACTCCCCTGACTTCTCTCTCCCTTTTTTGTTACAGACGGATGCGTCGGACAGAGGGCTGGGGGCCGTTTTGTCCCAGCGGGTGGAGGGGGAGGACCGCCCGGTCCTGTACATCAGCCGGAAGCTGTCAGTGCGTGAGGGGCGCTACAGCACAATTGAGAAAGAGTGCCTGGCGATCAAGTGGGCGGTCCTCGCCCTCCATTACTACCTGCTGGGGCACTCTTTCACCCTCTGTTCGGACCACGCGCCCCTCCAGTGGCTCCACCGCATGAAGGATGCCAACGCGTGGATCACCCGTTGGTATCTGGCACTCCAACCCTTCAACTTCAAGGTGGTCCACAGGCCGGGGGCGCAGATGGTCGTGGCGGACTTCCTCTCCCGTCAAGGGGGGGGGGGAAGTCGGCTGCGGGCCGGACGGGCGCCCAGCCTGAGTCGGGCGGTGGGGGTATGTGGCAGCGGGGGCGTGGTCAAGCGCCAGTCTTTGACAGAAGGGTGGAGCCAGGGAAGGTGAGTGGCAGAATCTCTACACCTGACGGTAATTAACCTGTGTTTTGTGTGTGTTTTCCCAGTAAACTGCTCCCTATTTAAGGAGGTTGAGAGAGAGCAGAAGGAGCGCAACCCGGGATCGGATGCAGAGTGTATTTATGTGTGTGTGTTTTGGCTTACGCTGCTTAGACTGAAAAGTTTGGGAAAATAAATAAGCTGTCTCTGCATCTAAACGTTGTCCTGCCATCCTCTGTGCTCCACCCACACATTATCTGCGCTACAGCGTGGTTTCATAGACACAGAGTGTGTGTGCTTGACTGGCCTACTGCCAGTCCAGATCTGTCTCCCTCTGAGAATGTATGGTGCATCATTAAGAGGAGAATCAGGTAACGGAGACCACAGACTGTTGGGCAGCTGAAGTCTTGCATTAAGCAAGAAGAGACAAAAATTCCCATTGCAAAGCTGCAACAATTAGTATCCTCAGATCCCATATGATTAAAAAAGTGTTATTCAAAGGAAATGTGCTGTAACGCAGTGGTAATAATGGCTCTGTCACAGCTTTATTGAGTGTGTTGCAGGCATCAAATCTAACTTTGTTTATATTTACAAAATACAATTAAGTTGGTCAGTAAAACTATTGAAAAGCTTTTCTTTGTACTTTTGTCAGTTAAATAAAGTTTCATGTGAATTAACAAATCACTGAATTTTGTTTTTATTGCATTGTGGAATATAGATCAACTTTTCTTGAAATGGGTTTAGTATTAGGATATCCGACTCTCCTTCCATGGTCAGGTTCTCATTTATACCTCTTCTCACACCATTTACTAGGTATCAGGGCCTTATTATGGTTACCTTTTACCTTTAATGCCCTTTGCCATAGAATATGTGAAAGTTGTGATCAAATGTATTAAATTATAGCTTATAACTTCAGTACAATAAAAGGAGGGGAGGAAAATAGGAAAGTTTCTATGATTATAAAGAATACTACAAATATATGGGCTTGTCCATGATCCCTCCATCTTCCAGGTGTATGTTAATGAAATTCAAAGGGATAAGTTGGTCAAGTGTGTAATAGATATTATGTAAGAGCTGTATTATGCCATAGACAATCAGCTGTACCTTTAGGCTAAAAAGAGCCCATTATAACATTTCTGGAGTGCATTATTCCCTCTTAGAATGAAAGGAAAAAGTATAGAACAGACTTCGTGGCCAGTATGGGGCATTATGAGTATCAAGTAATATCATTTGGGCTTTATAATGCACCACCCAACGTCCATAACATTTCTTGTGTATGTCCTTCCCGCTAATAACAATATTAAAAAAAAAGATAAAAAAGAAATTGTGGTAAAGAACTTTCTAAGCATTTCTAGACAGTTTAGTCAAGTGTTTCATTCTGTATCAGTCCTCTAAGGCTATATGTAAGAATTGGCTACCTGTCGAATTCATATTCCACA
The DNA here is from genome assembly GCF_027579695.1 of Neoarius graeffei. Taxonomy (NCBI): domain Eukaryota; kingdom Metazoa; phylum Chordata; class Actinopteri; order Siluriformes; family Ariidae; genus Neoarius; species Neoarius graeffei. The sequence continues at coordinate 39,355,850 of NC_083581.1, forward strand.
TTCCTAAAAAATCGGGGGCAGTATATCACCAGAAAGTTGGGGTGTCAACACCTATCATAAGAAACGAGGAAATGCACAGTCTCTCCAACAGTCCCTAGATTACAGTGTCTGGAAATGTGAGTGGATGTAGTGCACTGGGGTGTGTAATCCAGTCTTTGGCTCCCATGACATATGAATCTGTGTATCAACATATGGACAAGCTTGTCACTGTGATTCCATTTCTCCCCGTTGGGCTCCTTTTCTTTCTCTGGTCCCTTCTCCATCACTTCCCTTCTCTGTCAAATTTGACTGATTTAACCAACATTTTAGCTAAACAAAACAAAAGGTATACAGGTAACCATTGTTGCAGGCACAGGTATAAGAGTGCATAACTTACCAGATGGTGCTTCTGTCCCAACATGCAACATGGCATGGTGTAACTTCACATTCTCTATAACTGGAAATTACCCTCAAATTAGTTAGTCTCCAAGGAATCTGGAATGTATCCAAAGCCAGAAGAATTTTTCACAAGGTGCCAGGATTTCTAATCACACCTCTGAATATACGGTAACATTTATGGTGTAAGTATGTAGATTATTTCATGTGTGTGTGTGTGTGTGTGTGTGTGTGTGTGTGTGTGTGTACATTAATCAAGCTGTCCTTGCTTGTGCCTAATACTTTATTCCATCTATGCAAACATTAATCACATTATTCTTGGTTAATCTCAAATCATCTTTGTTGTTTCATTCCCTCAATGGAAAGAAGCAAAATTTAACCTAGACATATGGTATATCTGAGACAAACCACCACTTCAAGCAGTTGGAGAGAAATGAAAGGAATGACAACACAATACGGAATGTTCATGAATTTATTTCATACTAATAGATATATTCAAAATAGTTTTAATCACATCCAAAGGGAGTAAAAATATATAGTATTTATTAAATAAAAACAATTGTTTCCTTTGGAGGCACAAGACATAGGAAAAGCATTCATAAAATTTGAGTTAATGCAAATTTAAAAACAAAATAAAATTTCAACTCAGTGTCTTGACAATTACCATATTAGTTGGATCTCTTTGCTTTAACTTTTCTTTTCTTATTTAACTTTTTTGTTATGCTATGCTCCTCTATAAACATACTCATATTTCTGGCATTAATAGAACAAAGAAAAAAAATGGACATTACCCTGAGAACATTTTGGGATACCTGAATTATGTGCATTTCATTTAAATCTGGTATATATTTCTACCGACATAAGTACAGTAAATACACATTCCAAGCTAAGTTTGTGTGGCCCAACAAACACATAAAACACATAAACCATATAATTTAAACCTCATTTTACGTACATAACATGAATACATTGATTTCATTTGCTTTCGGGTAGTTGAGCTAATAATTACCTTTGAATACACACATTTAATGGCTTTGAACGGTATTAAATACATGGTGTCTAGCACTAAGGCACAAATACTTATCAATATACATATATCCTAATTACTGTATCACTTGAATATGACAGGAGGATTGTGTATTAGTATGAGTTGTTAATGTGGGGTTGAGGATATTAAGCAGAAGTGTGCAGTTGTGCTCTTTGGTCTGATGTCAGATGAAGCTGTGTGGGAGTAGAACATAGTGCAGTTAAGACAGAAGAAAAACATATATTCCTAACAAACAACTTACAAAGATGTTTTCTCTGTATTCATACAGGTCTTGTTTATGTAGTATGAAAAGAATTACTGTTTACATCCTGAAATGAATTATTTTCTTTGAACAACATGTCCTGAAATGTTTTATTCCTCTTGTACCACAGCAATTAGCCAATGAATACTATATGTCAGACTTTTTACCCATTTATAGTTGTTCACAAAACAAGATAACACCTATTAACATTACATTATAAAAGTTAGAAACAGTCATTTCATCTCCAACCCCTCTTTTTTTCTTTCTTAAAGTTAATAAGACAAAAAAAATTCCATCATGTTACCCAGAAACCAAAAACTCCTGGGCCCTGAAGACTTTCCTGTGGTGGAAAACTTACTGACTGTTACAAAGTGCTGACACTGGAGACTCCTTCTATGGATGCTAGATAAACATCTCCTGACAGAAAACAATTGTTTATATAAAGCATCCACTGTACAAGTCCCTATGAAGGAGCTGTTACTAGTTAGAACAAGTGTGTTTCCCTTTACTAGTTATTGTGTCATATTGAATGGTCTAATAGTGGTATCTTTTCATACGATTGAAATACAACTCTTGTGAATTATTGCTACGTTCACAAAGGATCTTGTTGGTGTAAATACAGAGTTGATCAGATACACCAACACACAAAAGCACTACCTATTTATGGAGACCTTTTTCTCAGGCAATAGGATGCATCAGATATCATCAGATTAGATTGTTTGGTCTGTAAAAAGGATTAAAATGCCTCGGAATTGTTTGTTCTTTTTTTAAGGACAAATTCTGTCCTTACCCTTTCTTAATCCAGACTTCTCTTGCCTCGATAGAGTACTGCAGAAACAGAGAGAGAGATTGAGAGAGAGAAAGTTAATTAAAATAATGTATTTACAATGGTGCTTGAAAGTTTGTGAACCCTTTATAATTTTCTATATTTCTGCATAAATATGACCTAAAACATCATCAGATTTTCACACAAGTCCTAAAAGTAGATAAAGAGTTAAACAAATGAGACAAAAATATTATACTTAGTCATTTATTTATTGAGAAAAATGATCCAATATTACATATCTGCGAGTGGCAAAAGTATGTGAACCTTTGCTTTCAGTATCTGGTGTGACCCCCTTGTGCAGCAATAACTGCAACTAAACGTTTCTGGTCACTGTTGATCAGTCCTGCACACCGGCTTGGAGGAATTTTAGCCCATTCCTCCATACAGAACAGCTTCAACTCTGGGATGTTGGTGGGTTTCCTCACATGAACTGCTCGCTTCAGGTCCTTCCACAACATTTTGATTGGATTAAGGTCAGGACTTTGACTTGGCCATTCCAAAACATTAACTTTATTCTTCTTTAACCATTCTTTGGTAGAACAACTTGTGTGCTTAAGGTTGTTGTCTTGCTGCATGACCCACCTTTCCTTGAGATTCAGTTCATGGACAGATGTCCTGATATTTTCCTTTAGAATTCACTGGTATAATTCAGAATTCATTGTTCCATCAATGATGGCAAGCCGTCCTGGCCCAGATGCAGCAAAACAGGCCCAAACCATGATACTACCACCACCATGCTTAACAGATGGGGTAAGGTTCTTATGCTGGAATGCAGTGTTTTCCTTTCTCCAAACATAACGCTTCTCATTTAAACCAAAAAGTTCTATTTTGGTCTCATCCGCCCACAAAACATTTTTCCAATAGCCTTCTGGCTTGTCCGTGTGATCTTTAGCAAACTGCAGACGAGAAGCAATGTTCTTTTTGGAGAGCAGTGGCTTTCTTCTTGCAACTCTGCCATGCACACCATTGTTGTTCAGTGTTCTCCTGACAGTGGACTCATGAACATTAACATTAGCCAATGTGAGAGAGGCCTTCAGTTGCTTAGAAGTTACCCTGGGGTCCTTTGTGACCTCACCGACTATTACACGCCTTGCTCTTGGAGTGATCTTTGTTGGTTGACCACTCGAGGGGAGGGTAGCAATGGTCTTGAATTTCCTCCATTTGTACACAATCTGTCTGACTGTGGATTGGTGGAGTCCAAACTCTTTAGAGATGGTTTTGTAACCTTTTCCAGCCTGATGAGCATCAACAACACTTTTTCTGAGGTCCTCAGAAATCTCCTTTGTTCATGCCATGATACACTTCCACAAACATGTGTTGTGAAGATCAGACTTTGATAGATCCCTGTTCTTTAAATAAAACAGGGTGCCCACTCACACTTGATTGTCAACCCACTGATTGAAAACACGTGACTCGAATTTCACCTTCAAATTAACTGCTAATCCTCAAGGTTCACATATTTTTGCCACTCACAGATATGTAATATTGGATCATTTTCCTCAATAAATAAATGACCAAGTATAATATTTTTGTCTCATTTGTTTAACTGGGTTCTCTTTATCTACTTTTAGGACTTGTGTGTTTGGAGGAGAAACTCCACATATTGTCTAATCAAAGGAAAAATTACACAAAAGGACATGACAGAACTGTAAGTTTTGTATTTGAAAAAAAGGGTTCCAACGTTTTTGTGTATGGTGTTTATTATTCAGACGAAACACAGTTCTGATTCAAATGCATAAAGGTCATAGAGTACAAGTCAAAAGTTAGGACACGCCTTCCAATTTAATAATTAGGAATATTTTTATGAATTAAAAGTCACTTCATGTATTAAAGTAATGATGGATGTCATTTCTCTTTACTTACAGTAGTTGAGTGGTTCTTGATATAATATGGATCACTACAGTTGTGGAATAGGGCTATTTACTGTATTTTTATCATTTACTATTGACTGTTTGATCTCAAACTCTTTAAGAAGGCAAGAAATTGCACTAATTAACTTTTGACAAGGCACATCTGTTAATTGAAAAGCATTCCAGGTGACTACCTCATGAAGCTGGTTAAGGTAATGTCAATAGTGCGTAAAGTGTCATCAAGGTAAATGCTGGCTACTTTGAAGAATCTAAAATATGAAACATATTTTGTTTTTTAACACTTTTTTTTGTTTACCACATAATTCCATATATGTTCGATATGTTCTTTAATAGTTTTGATGTCTTCAGTATTGTTCTACAATGTAAGAAATAGTCAAAATACAGAAAAAAATATGAATCAAGAGGTGTGTCTGAACTTTTAACTGGTATTTTATATCAAAATTTCAATTATGCATTACTGATAGATATATTATTCAAAAAATGCGGAACAACTGCAAAACAAGTTAGTTCTTGCTTCTCACTAATTTACTAGTTAAGATCAGTATAAAGAAGATCTGAGTCTTACCCATTCCGACATCGCTGCCTGAGCAATAAACTGAAAGAAATAGGAGAAAATGATGCATCAGTTATCTTATCTGCACCAAATAATACTAATAATGGATTTGTAACAGCCTCATGTCATTGTTTCAAGGAATCATTTGGTCACATATTACATTTACACAGTGTTCCCCTTTATCCCAGATATGGTCAATCAATCAAGAATGCTTTTGTAGGTCTCTGTTGAAGCTCTGAAGCTGAAAAGTAAGGGAAGTTAGTTTATAGCTACCAGGATGGCATATTGTGAACTGCATGTATAAATCATTGCAGACTTGCCTCAAATGCTTTGGATCATATTTATCAAGCTGTATATAAAGAAATGTATTGGTAAATTTGTTGCCGGAACTTTTACACACAAAAAAAAATTTAGTGTACATGACAATCCAGTTAGTTCAGAAAAATGTTTGTATCCTACAAGGAGACTAGAGCACTTTTTGAACCATTTGGTTGTCATTTTGTTGTTTTCAGCTTGCTGTGAGCTTTGCCTTTTTTGGAGTTTTGTGGGTCGATTGACATTTATCAGCACTGGGCCTCAATGCATCAAAAAATGCATTCATTTATAAAATCAAACTTTAATAAAGTTGGGTGTAAATGTTTGCATAAGACAAAACTGACCTAGAATTTTCCACTGTATTTACAAAATTTCCAGAAAGTCTGATTTTCTTCATAATCATGTGCATACACTGATCACCTGTAAATGAAAATCACCTTCCTGACAAAGCTCATTTGCATTTAGTGACACCCACAAAACTCCATAAAAGGCCAAGCACACAGACAGCTGGGAGCACAAAATGAACCATCAAGGTAAAGGCTGAAAAACAGAAGAGGATTTTGTCTCACTTCTATGCCATTAAAAATATTTTTTATCCATCCATTATCCATAACCACTTATCCTGTACAGGGTCGCAGGCAAGCTGGAGCCTATCCCAGCTGACTACGGGCGAAAGGCGGGGTACACCCTGGACAAGTCGCCAGGTCATCACAGGGCTGACACATAGACACAGACAACCATTCACACTCACATTCACACCTACGGTCAATTTAGAGTCACCAGTTAGCCTAACCTGCATGTCTTTGGACTGTGGGGGAAACCGGAGCACCCGGAGGAAACCCACGCGGACACGGGGAGAACATGCAAACTCAGCACAGAAAGGCCCTCGCTGGCCACGGGGCTCAAACCCAGGACCTTCTTGCTGTGAGGCAACAGTGCTAACCACTACACCACTGTATATTATTATTATTATTATTATTATTATTATTATTATTAATAATAATAATAATATCTCATCTCATCTCATCTCATTATCTCTAGCCGCTTTATCCTGTTCTACAGGGTCGCAGGCAAGCTGGAGCCTATCCCAGCTGACTACGGGCGAGAGGCGGGGTACACCCTGGACAAGTCGCCAGGTCATCACAGGGCTGACACATAGACACAGACAACCATTCACACTCACATTCACACCTACGGTCAATTTAGAGCCACCAGTTTACCTAACTTGCATGTCTTTGGACTGTGGGGGAAACCGGAGCACCCGGAGGAAACCCACGCAGACACGGGGAGAACATGCAAACTCCGCACAGAAAGGCCCTCGCTGGCCACAGGGCTCGAACCCAGGACCTTCTTGCTGTGAGGCAACAGTGCTAACCACTACACCACCGTATATTATTATTATATTATTATTAATAATAATATTAATAATAATAATGAAACACTAAATCTTCCATCAATTGAGGCATTTGTTTACAGCTTACAGCTCTGCGCAGACATCCTCTATTTATACAGCATTATCTATCATAATCAAATGATTAGTTTATTTGTCTTAATTTATGGGTGTGTTGACTTGTTTTCCTTATTTTTTATATTCTTTAATTGATGTCAATCATATAAAATGGCCGGTTTTCACAAACAAAATGGCACTCTTAATCCCTGATCTCACAGGCGTAACTTTAATAAGGACAGGTGGGGACATCTCCCCACCAACTTTGACAGGGCAGGGGACAGTCCCCACCAACATTTCACGCCTTTTCCGAACGTTTAGAGACACGCGCGACTGTTTTCCCCTGTTTTATCCCATGAATGAAAAGCCCCGCTGTTGCCGCCGCTTAGCTGCTGTTTTGAGAGCTGTAACCTGATTGGCGGCAGCTCTCTGCTATGTGTGTAGCAACCAACGACTCATTGGACCAAACTGGACAATGTGAACATTAAAGACATTTGTCAGCAGTTTGTGGAAGTAAGTGACAGGAGAAGGAAGGTGTTTGGTACTTTTAAATGAATACTGTGGTGCATAGTCTTACATGGAGGGCAAGGGAAGTTTCATTTTTTTGTTTCTTTTTAATTATTATTATTTTTTAAATAACTGTAAACTGGAGGCTTTTTTTTACATTATTGTGATGTTCGTCCCTAATGTTGAGATGTTCGTTTCTTTTTTAAATGTTTTAAATTTTGTAATAATTTGAATTGAATTGTTTGACTTGCAAATACATTTTGTGGTTTGCACAAATTACACAGATTATAAAATCACCTAGATTTCCTTTATATGTAAGATTATATTATTAATTTGTGCCTTGTTGAAACTGCTACACCTGTTTCTTCCCAGACCTGGTGTAATCCTGGTTTAGTCCAGGTATAATCTAGTTTATTATTATATTAATTCTAGTTTAGTTTGCTCTTGTTTGTGGTTTAGCCTTGGTTTAGTCCTGATGTGATCCGTGTTTGCCCTGGCTGAAACATTGAAGTTCTGGTTTAGACCTGGCTCGTGTATAGTCCTGGTTTAGTTTTGAGTAGTCCTGTTTATGTGCTATCCCTTACCCCTTAGTTTGTATCTGTTTTGACTGAGCATTGTTGGTGGCCCTATTGTTTTTTTTGTGACACTAGAATCAACAATAAAAAGATGGCAATGAATGTTTTAAGATGATACTGTTTATTGTGTATTTTTTCATATAGCGGTTGTACTGCAGGACACAAGTCCTTCCACAGAATCTAGTAATAATGTGTAATGTGTATATAGTTCATATGTAAAGTATGTTCAATCAACCAGTGTGCAAGAGAGTATTTGGTAGGTGTATTTTACCACCTTTTACCCATCAGAGTGCATCAGATTGCTTTATTTATGTGTGAAGATTCACAAAATTTTCTGGGGCAGGATCCCCCCCAGTTCTACATTTGTTTGGTCCATCATGTTTCCAGCCTTTCACTGCATACCCATTGACAGCCTGCCCTGAAATGGTTTTCATAAAAGTAGTGAGGCCATAGTATGCATCTCAAAATGCATCAAAATTAAGCCTTAAAATGGGATCTTTCTAAATTTTCTCCAGGGGGACCATGCCCCCTGACCCCCCTTGAAGGGAAGTATCGTGCCTGGAAATGTCCCCACCAACTTTGAACACAAAGTTACGCCCTTGCCTGATCTAGTGACCTTGCATGAGGATGTGTTATTGATAAACTGCAAAGCTCTTATATAAGTCACTCTGGATGAGGGTATTTGCTAACTGCTGTAAAAGTAATAAAAATAAGCAATTTAAACTCCACTGATATAATATTCTTTTAAAAATATTATATTCCAGATATAAAAGTGTTGTAATCCATGAGAATTATATGACTTGAAGTCAAGGTTTACGTTAGTCTTCTTATGCATAAATTTACACATAGATTTAAATTGAACTTTAAACCTGTTCATAGCCAGATAAATGAGACACAGTATATGTGAAGATAAAAACGTGGATTTCGATTTGACCTACAAAGAAACACAATAAATTTACACACAACTTTAATAAAGGATGTATAATCGAGGCCCTTTGTCTTCGTAAGAAGATCTGTATTAAAAATAATCGGAACTATATTACCATCCGAATCACATCTAAAACACAATTACAAAATGTCAAATATCAAACATGCCTTGTGTAATCGACCACATGTGGGGTGAAGTAATATTATGTATATTTCAGTTCCTTAATGACAGCAGCAACTTTTCAATCATGAAGAGTGAAGAGTGAAGTGATCATACCAGAGTATGTCCTACTGGGACAGAAAGGCACCACTGTTCTATCTGGGTTCATGGGTGCCACCATGACTGTGTACACATCACCACACGTGACTTCTGACACGTCACACATGCTCTCTCCTGGTGCTGGACTGCAGGTATGGGCCCGGCTTCCGCCTGTCACCTGGGCTGTGAAGTTACTGAGGGAGCTCGAGGACCACCATGAAACACGCAGAGTATTATTGAAGCGTGTATAAAGACGGATTCTTGAAGGACAGCACTCACCTGGACAGGGAGTTAAGCACTCTTAAATTGGATACTTTCTTCCTTTTAATAACAGAAAACACTGAAATTTATTTTGATCATCAAGGCCCAAATGCCAATTGACAAACATCACCCTCCAATGGCTAATTTCTATATGCTCATTTTCAATGCTAGAGTGTAGCTATCTGGACATAATATTAAAGTTCTATGACCACAATAACTCTGGTGAAAGCTGTTTGGCTAATGGTGGGCAATTTTTCAACCAATAAAGCCATGTAACTCACTGGTGGAGAAGCCATGGTACATGCATACTGCTGTGTTTCCCTTGGAGTTGATGGCCTGTAGTGAGACAGTGTAGTTTGTTCCACAAGTGATGCAACCCATCAGGCACTTGGTCTGCATGGTGCGACACGTGGCGTTGCCTCGCGATGAGGTCAGTGATGCCATAAAAAACTGAGCTCCCTGAGCAGCTGACCAGGTAACATTACTCATCGCCTGGGTCACCTGAGTGACGTTCAAAGTGGCTGGACAACACGGAGCTGGAGAAGGAGGAGAGGCAAACTTTTTAATGATACAGTGCTGAGCGTAAATGAGTACACCCCCTTTGAAAAGTAACATTTTAAACAATCTCAATGAACACAAACAATTTCCAAAATGTTGACAAGACAAAGTTGAATATAACATCTGTTTAACTTAGAACGTGAAAGTAAGATTAATAATATAACTTAGATTACACATTTTTTCAGTTTTACTCAAATTAGGGTGGTGCAAAAATGAGTACACCCCACAACAAAAACTACTACATCTAGTACTTTGTATGGCCTCCATGATTTTTAATGACAGCACCAAGTCTTCTAGGCATGGAATGAAAAAGTTGGTGACATTTTGCAACATCAATCTTTTTCCATTCTTCAACAATGATCTCTTTTAGTGACTGGATGCTGGATGGAAAGTGATGCTCAACTTGTCTCTTCAGAATTCCCCATAGGTGTTCGATTGGGTTCAGATCAGGAGACATACTTGGCCACTGAATCACTTTCACCCTGTTCTTCATCAGAAATCCAACAGTGGCCTTAGATGTGTGTTTAGGATCATTGTCATGTTGGAAAAGTGCATGACGACCAAGGGCACGGAGTGACGGTAGCATCTTCTCTTTCAGTATAGAGCAATACATCTGTGAATTCATGATGCCATCAATGAAATGCAGCTCCCTGACACCAGCAGCACTCATGCAGCCCCACATAAGGACACTGCCACCACCATGTTTCACTGTAGGCACCATGCATTTTTCTTTGTATTCCTCACCTTTACGATGTCATACAGTTTTGAAGCCATCAGTTCCGAAAACATTGATCTTGGTCTCATCACTCCAGAGTATAGAGTCCCAGTAGTCTTCATCTTTGTCAGCATGGGCCCTGGCAAACTCTAGGCAGGCTTTTTTGTGCCTGGGCTTTAGGAGAGGCTTCTTTCATGGACGACATCCATGCATGCCATTCCTCTGCAGTGTACGCCGTATTGTGTCATGGGAAATAGTCACCCCAGTTTGGCTTTCTACTTCTTTAGATAACTGCAGTGAACTTGCATGCCGATTTTCTGCAACCCTTCTCATCAGAAGACGCTCCTGTCGAGGTGTTAACTTCCGTGGACGACCTGGACATCTCTGTGAGACGGTTGCAGTTCCATCTTTCTTAAATTTTTGTACCACTTTTGCTAGTGTTCTGACTGATAAGTAAAGCTTTGCTGATCTTCTTGGAGCCTTCGCCTTTGTGGTGTAAAGAAATTATTTTCTTTGGGGAATTCTGAAGAGACAAGTTGAGCATCACTCTCCATCCAGCATCCAGTCACTAAAAGAGGTCATTGTTGAAGAATGGAAAAAGATTGATGTTGCAAAATGTCGCCGACTTGTTCATTTCATGCCTAGAAGACTTGGTGCTGTCATTAAAAATCATGGAGGCCATACAAAGTACTAGATGTAGTAGTTTTTGTTGTGGGGTGCACTCATTTTTGCACCACCCTAATTTGAGTAAAACTGAAAAAATGTGTAATCTAAGTTATGTTATTAACCTTACTTTCACGTTCTAAGTTAAACAGATGCTATATTAAACTTTGTCTTGTTAACATTTTGGAAATTGTTTGTGTTCATTGAGATATTGTTTAAAATGTTACCTTTCAAAGGGGGTGGACTCATTTACGCTGATCACTGCAGTAGAAAGCTCTAAAAATTACAAACTGAGTGAACTTATTAAAATACAAACTCCTCCTTTAATGACAGCAGAAAGCATTTTTAAAAAATTACACATTGATTCTTTAGTGCAGCAGAAAGTGCAAAGAATTACAAACCTTCTCTTTAATGGCAACAGAAAGCTCTAAATAATTACAATTGCAAGCTGCTTCTCTCATGGAAACAAAGCTAAAAATAACAAAACAAAAAAAAACACATCTTTCATGACAACAGAAAGCTCTAAAAATAAGAAACTGCTTCTTAATGATAGCAGAAAGTGCTAAGAAAAATTGTGTTCAAAATTACAACCCATTTTTTTAAATAATTCATAATGTTTCAAAAATTGAATACATTTTGAATTAGGATTAAAACATTTTATCAGAAAATCAGTTTAGCCAGTCACCACTGAAAAGGAAACTGTACCTGTCTGGAAGAAGATGCTGTAGCTGGGCATGCTAAGTCCAGCAGCAGTGGAGGCGATGGAGGTGACCTGATAGGAAGAGCCACAAGATAATCCGTTAACCTGACAGTATGTTGTATTTGATTGACAGGTGAAGGGGCCATCTGCTGATCCAATCACAGTGACCGTGTAGTTGGCAACTTTGTTAGTGGATGTCCAGGTGATGTTGATGGACAAAGAGTTACTTGGACTTACAGTCACTCTATCAGGCATACAGGGAGCTGTGAGAGAGCGTGAGAGAGAAATTTTATAAATAAGAATACAGAGTACAATACAGTAGAGTGTGTGTTTGCTTTTTACCTGTTTCTTGTGTCTGGGGGCTGCAGGAATGATTACATCCGCGTGCTTCATTGCAGGGAAAGACAAGGACATTGTACCTGGTGTTGCAGTTGAGACCAGAGAGCACACACACAGGCGAAGTGTCATTACACAGCACTGCGTTGTTAGAAGAGTCCACAGCTTGCACCTTGTACATGTCTGCCCCACGCACTGCTGTCCATGTCATCATCAGGGACTCCCAGGAAATTGCTGACACAACCAAGTTCTCTGGGCAGCATGACACTATGGGGAGGATGGGATAAAACAGAAACATGAGCTGTGTAGGTTGCTTTGGATGGTATACCGTATGTGACTGTCTTTGGATTCTACATACAGGTGGTTTGATTTAGGATGCGTCCTGGAGGACTGGCTCCAGCTTGGTTATTAGCAAACACGCTCATGATATACGAGTAGCCACAGTGGCAGCTGAAGTTACAGGAAGTGCCCATGGAGTTACACATCTCTTCGATACCATCGTCTCTCTTGCTGAAGGCGGTGTAATAGTCCACGTAAGACACAGAGTTCCAGGACAGGGAGCAGTTACCATTTCCAATGTCATTCACATGGACTGGCTCTGGAGGACATGGGACTGAGAAACAGAGGAAGACATTGGTGTGTTCATGGGTCAGTTTTTATAACGTGACAATTTTATAATAAAATGGACAGTGGTAACTCATTCACAGGAGCATTTAGAAAGGAAATGAGGGACAGTGTTCATGAAAATCCAGTTAGTTGGGAACAACATTCTGCTCTAGTCAGAAATTTAAAAATATCAGACCGAGGTGAAAAGACAAGATAATATTCAGTGAGTGCATATTCAGTGAATGCATGCTTAATAGTTGATTTCAGAGTACACACATAATAGTCAGCTGATAATATATTCCGTGGCTTTTGCCGACAACTCCAAACTTCGCACAGTCCACACTCTAGCCAGAAGCATGTTCATCCAAACAGAAGCACTCACATGAAATGTAACGCTGAGACTCTGAGGATTGGCTGGGTCCAGCTTGGTTGAAAGCAGTAACAGAGATATAATGAATCTGTCCACAGCTCAGTGGGCTCAGAGTACAGGAAGTTGATGCAGACGAGCAGTTCAGTCCAGTCGAGCTCACGGCTATGTACCAACTGGCTCCCTGAGCAGGATTCCAGGACACCGACAGACCCATGACATTGTTCACTATCGTGGTCAGCAGTACAATGGACTGAGGTGGAGGGGGACCTGTGGACACAGACTTATTAAAATATGTAGTCCATTTATATTTACTATCTAAAGAGGTAAATTATACCAGGCATTGATTAATTATCTGTAACAGCAGCTCTGATAGTCGGTTTATATTAAAGGAGAACTGAAGTCGTTTTTAAACTTGCTTTATTTCTTAATTAACGTGTTATTCAATTACATTTTCAGTTTTAATAACCTTATATCATGACTCGTATTGGCAATTAATTGCAATTAAATATTATACTTATTGGCCTATTAGGTTTTTAGCCATGTTGAATGTAGTCCGTTTGGTCCACGGCAGATGTTACTTATCCGCACGATCTTCACGAGACTTGTGCGAGACTTCAAAACGTGAAGTGTCAGCCAAGTGTCCTCGGCATCTTGTGTCACATTTATTCCACCAAATGAACTGTTTTCCAAACAAAATATTGCACAAAAACAAGTTTAAATGACAATTACTGCCTACTTTCTTCAAACTTTCCTGATTGCTATCAAAACAAACAAAACTTCCGGCTTGATTACATCAGCATTCGAAAGAGGGGGCGTGTGTCTTTTGACAACGTTGGCAGATGTCGGTCACTTTGATTTCCGCTGTACGTTTTACTTCCGTCCTACGATGTCTCGCACAGGTCTCAACAAATCTTGTTTATGGCCATTGCTTTGACCTATGGACTGATATATTACAGAGCATATTTCAAACACTCATAACTTGCTATAGCAGCGACAAAATAGCTATCAAAATGCATTCCTATATTTAATAAAATGAGATAAATAGAATTTTGATAATAAAAAATTTGCCTTCAGTTCTCCTTTAATGTACTTGTTCTCATAGGTTATTATTTCTATAGTAACAAATTACACATGGACTTGACTGGTGGATACTCTTCCTAATCCAAAACTAATAATAAACACATGTATATATCAAATTTGATATGGTGAAGTTTTTGGAAGGAGGCGATTATTTATGGAACATTTATGAGAGGAGTCTCCTGTGTCAGCACTTTGCATCAGTCAGTATGTTTTCCATCACGGAAAAGTCTTCAGGATGAAGGAATTTATGATTTCTTGGTAATATGACATACACTGTTTTGTCTTATTAGATGCAAGAAAATGATGCCAGGAACATGTTTTATGGATGTTACATAATAGTATATGTTACTTTAATTGGTGAAAACATACGTGTCATCATTTCACACAAAAAATATTTAGATATAATCATTGGCACACTGCTGTGATATAAGAGGAATAAAACACTCAGTGATATGCTGTTATTATAAAATAATCACCTTTGGTTTGGTCACAGTAACTCTAGTAACACTAAATACACTGTATTTCTATATTGTTTTGAAAATCTACTAAAGGCTAAGCGATCCTCTTTACTTGTTTACTTGTTAGCTCCAGTACAAAATTAACAAAGCACACTTCTGATAACCTCCTCTGACTTACGGGTGATCTGGCAGATGGTGTAGTCATCCCCAGGCACACTTAGTGGGCTCCAAGCATTAGCTTTGATGCAGTAGTTAGTGCCGGCCTCCAGGTTGCTGAAGGTCACGTTGGTGTTGCTGGTGTTGAGGCGACTCTGTTGGTATGAGTCATCACGAATAATGCTCACGCTGTACAGCACAGCATTTGGTACTGGAGCCCAGGTCACCACGATGCTACTGTTACTGGGGGAGCTGCTGTTTAGTAGAGGAGCAGCCAAAACTAATCACACACACACACACACACACACACACACACACACACACACACACACACACACACACACACACACACACACACACACACACACACACACAGGGTCAGTGTAATTCATTGAATATTCATTAGAAGTCATGGGATAAACTCAAAGTGCAAAGGATATAAGAAATTCCTGAAAAAAGTGGTGATAAAGTGACAAGGTTATTGATAAAATTTTTTAAATACATGGCCAGGAATAAATATATTGAGTTAATATTTCAAGGCCACAAATGAAATATCTCATGACCACGAATTATTATCATGTGGCTGTTATATGCATCTTGTATAACTTGAACACACAAGTTATATACTGTGGAACATCATACTTCACATGTGGTCTCTAGGTAACTATTAAGAATTTAGAATTAGCGTAGACATGGGTAATGGTATATCAGTGTCACCTCAGTGACTCGTGTTTGTCTTCCTGCTTCATTTCATGATTGAAGTAAAGTGAAATGATATGATATATAATCATTTTCCTGCTTCCTGTTTCCCTAATAGTCCAGCCACCTCCTGTGCCAGGAGCAGATCTTCCCAGGCAGTCTCCCATCCCAGTACTAACCAGGCACTTATTGCATTGGGTGGCGCCAATCTCCATAGGGCTCAGCCTCTCACCTATTACTCAACTAAGGTTACAGTGCTGGTCCTCTGGCAACCACAAGAGTTTGACTCCCTACTCACATCTGTATTGTGGCGCCTCGTCAGATAGCAGTAGGTACCATTTTTATGATGGTCTTTAGTATGACCCGACCATGAGTAGAACTTGTGATCTCCCAGTCAAGAGATGGACACACTAATCACTAGGCCAGCTCATGGTTGTTTCCCTAATAGTAGCCTAATTTAAACAACTATACCCTGACCAGGCAGTTACTAAAGATGAGTCAATGAACACTGTATGTTAATGTTAACAACTTTTTTGAGAACTTCATATCTGACAGTTCACAAAGTAAAAACCTCTTGTCTCAACCAGATGCCCAATAAACCCTTCTGACAAGCTAAAAAACAAGAGTGTTCTGAGAGCACAATATCCTCTGCTAGCAACGATGCCATAACTGGTAAAATGCAACCAAATTGAATGAAATTACAATATGCGTATTACCGACATATAACAAAGAATCCTATCAAATTTTGTGAAATTTCTCCAAAAATTGTGAGAGGATTTGATTTCAGAAGGTGAGTACCCTTCCCAGGACGGATGGACAGATGGACGGACATCGCCACGACATAATCCCCCTTCGGGCCTTTCGGCCAGTGGGGGATAAAAATTGTGAGGGAAGTTGATTTCAGAAAGCAAGCACACCTTGATGAAATTGCCAAAGTACAAGTTTGTTAATAATCAAGGGCATAACTCTGGTAAAATTTGCCCAAATTAAACCAAATTTCAATATGTGTATAACTGTCATTTAACAAAGCCTTTTGCCAAGTTTGGTGAAATTCCTCCACAAATTGTGAGAGGAGTTGATTTCAGAAGAATATGCACCCTCATGAAATTGTCAAGGTACAAGTTATTTAATCAAGGGTCAAAACTCTGGTAAAATTTCATCTCATCTCATTATCTCTAGCCGCTTTATCCTTCTACAGGGTCGCAGGCAAGCTGGAGCCTATCCCAGCTGACTATGGGCGAAAGGCGGGGTACACCCTGGACAAGTCGCCAGGTCATCACAGGGCTGACACATAGACACAGACAACCATTCACACTCACATTCACACCTACGGTCAATTTAGAGTCACCAGTTAACCTAACCTGCATGTCTTTGGACTGTGGGGGAAACCGGAGCACCCGGAGGAAACCCACGCGGACACGGGGAGAACATGCAAACTCCGCACAGAAAGGCCCTCGCCGGCCCCGGGGCTCGAACCCAGGACTTTCTTGCTGTGAGGCGACAGCGCTAACCACTACACCACTGTGCCGCCCCTGGTAAAATTTTTACAAATGAAATTAAATCGCAATCTGCGTATTACCGACATATAAGAAGGCCTTTTGCCAAGCTTTGAGAAATTCATCCAAAAATTGTGAGAGGAGTTGATATCAGAAGGCAAGCACACCTTCATGAAACTGTGAAAGTACAAGGTTGTTATTCAAAGGCCACAACTCTGGTAAAATGCAACTGAATTGAACAAAATAACAAAATGCGTATTACCGACATATAAGAAGGCCTTTTGCCAACTTTCGTGAAATTCCTCCACAAATTGTGAGAGGAGTTGATTTCAGAAGGAAAACACACTCTCATGAAATTGTCAAATTTTGTTAATCAAGGGCTGTAACTCTGGTAAAATGTGGCTGAATTTAACAAAATTACAATATGCGCATTACCGACATATAACAAAGAATCCTGCCAAGTTTTGTGAAATTCCTCCAAAAGTTGTGAGAGGAGTTGATTTCAGTAGGTGAGCACCCTTCCCAGGACAGACGGACATGCTATGACATAATCCCCCTTCGGGCCTTTCGGCCAGCGGGGGATAAAAAGGGGGTGAATAGTGTGCCTTCTTTTGTATCTCTATCTGTTTTTGTATCTGTTTGTACCATGGCGAGGGAAGGGATAAACATGGGAAGTCCCTACACTGTGCCAAAATACAAAAAACAAAACAAGAGTCATCAGGAGATGACATATCACCCCGGCTCCCACATGAAACCCCACTCCAAATTTTCCTAAGTTGAATTGGTTGCCATGGAAATATGGAAAAAATAAAAATCACAGAAATCCCAAAATGTCAAAAGGCACAACTCCTCTAGTCACATAACATAACTGCCAGGTTTCATGAAAAAAAAAAATCCTCATAGTTTTTGAGTTATGCTCCAGAAACTAAAATGTTTACAGACGGACAGACAGACAGACGGACAGAGCAATAACTATATTCCCCCGCAATATATGCTGGGGGGATAAAAACAACCACAAAATAAAACAATGATATCACACTTTTACATTCTGTTCTCTCAAATTAAACACCATGTCAGCCTTCGTTAGTGCCTCTGGACTCAATAATATCGAGCTAGTGGAACATCCTATTAAAAGAATCGTATAATGGACATTTTTGTCATAATTATCATATAATGATGGTCATGCCAATAAAGATTCCACTCGGTGCACAGATTAATGTTGCTGTTGTGCTCATTGCCAGCTTTAAACTACTTTATTCTCAACATGCTTGAATAGTGTGGCTGTAAACAATACTGTCCCATTGTAACCTGAAATCACTCCTTCCTACAGGTTACCTTCTCATAATCAGAGTGCCACCATTGACGTGACATTAAGTGCTACCGCCCCATCCCATGAGATAATCTGACATAATTCTGAGGTTTAGCTTCTTTCACTGTTCACCTGCCGGACAAGTGTGGGTGCTGTAACTTAAGAGCATCCACCTGATGGTACGTATTATAGGAACCATTTGAAAAAAAAAATGGAACACTCACACACACACTTATGCCCTGGAGGTCAAATATGAGCCACATCCTGATCCCTCTTTTTAACTCAGCGAGGAGATCAGGTGACCACAGGGGCCTGAGGCCTTGAGAATGGCTGACAGTGTGCATACATGAATGGGCTGTTTCTTTTGACGAGAGGAGGATTTTCTTTTTTTTCTTTTCTTTTAGAGTGTGGACAGAGAAGGAAGAATACCTGTCTTTGCTTGGACTGTGGATGAAGGCTGGCTTCTGCCACAACTGTTGACGGACATGACGCTCAGAGTGTAGTCGGTGTAAGGCTGCAAACTGGACACCGTCCCTGGAGAGCCTGGCACAGACGTCTCTGACATGAAGGAGCCGTTGCTGGTCTCTGTGCGCAGGATGTACGAAGAGGCACCTGAGACTTGTGTGAACTCTACTGTGATGCTTTGGCTCTGTTTGGAGGAAGCCGCAGTGATGATGGGGACATCAGAAGCTGGACAATTATACGCAAAAATATTCTTAGCAACATTGTGGGTAAAAAATGAATTAAATTCAAAATGTTTAAGAAGAAGAAGAAGCTTTTTTTTAATGAAATGTAATATATAATAGATGCTTTAAAACTAATTAAAGGGGTGCGCCAAATATTTTTCAGTCTCTATGCACAGAATCTGTACTGTATGTTTGATTACCATGACAAGAATTTCAGCATGTTTCCCTGTAATGAAAAATATCCACTAATGGACATCAAAGGGCAATTGAAAAAAAATTATTCAATGTACGTATTTTTTGCAAAATATTAAAAAATAAATAAAAATAAGGTCTAACTCTGTATAATTCTGATGAAAGTGTAACAGTAATTTAGAGTTTAAATCACATATTCATGTATTTTAAACATTTACTGATAATCTTGAACAACTGCCCTTAGATTTTTATTATAAGTAAAGAGGGTTTTCTCTTTTCTCAGTACACATAAACATGCCAAAATCCTTCTCTGTAGTAATCACACATAAACTACAGATGCGAGCGAGAGAGATTAGCTTTTAAAAAAAAATCAACACAAAACACTGAAGTATTAATTTTATGTCACATTCACAATAATAATGAAATCAACAACTGGCCTTAGACTTTTGTTATAAGTATTCCTTTAACATGTTCTAATGACAGTTCCAATGCATTCATCAATTGCCCTTAGACATGATCTGAATGAGCTACTTCTTTCTGTTCTTTTCTTTTTTTTAATGCACAGAAACATTTCAAAACTCTGGAATATTCCTTTAACATGTTCTAATCACTTTAATAGAGTATTTGGCAACTAACTGGCCTGAGATATAATGTGAGCTAGCTGCAAGTAAATAGAATTTTCTGATCTTTTTTTTATTTTACAATGAAAAATGTTGTATATACCAGTGCATCCGTTCACGCTGTTTTGAGCCAGCACACTCATGGAACTGTCCAGTGCCTCCACTTTAAAAATGTAATTAGTGTTGGGGGACAGAGTGCTGATGGAACCCATGACTGTGTTCTGGCTGAAGCTGCTGAAAACGGACGGATCGGGAGAGTTGCGAGGTGATGCTGTGAGTCTGTATGAGGATGAGCCTACATATTTACTCCAGGTCAGCACTGCACTTTTAGAGGTGACTGTATACACGCTGATGGTTAGATCATCTCCTGAAGGGGTAAGAAGGAGACATGGAAAGAAACACAGGGAGAGAGAGAGACACAGAGAGAAACAAGGAGAGAGACATGGAGAAAAGAGAAAGAGCAAAAGAGCTGAATTTATACTTGGAGACAACGAGATGTAAAACAACTGAACTCTGTTGGCAATGCAAATTCTTGGGGGATAAATAGCATTTATTTAAATTAATTTATTAACTAATTTATTTCATGTATTATCCTAAAATTATCCCTCTATTCATTTTTTATTAAACCAGGATTTTTTTAATTGTCTTCTCACAAAAAAAGCACACAAAATTGAATCTTACCTTGTACAACATTCTGCAAACAGAAAAAAAAAATTAAATGGAAAATATTAATAATTTTACAATGCTAGCATCAATTCACTCAAACATACTGTTATTTATTATGCTTAATAATCACAAAGTACCTGTGCAGCAATTCCAAGCAAAAGCATCCACAACATCACACCACTGAATCCCATTCTCTTCACAATCCTGCCTGAGTCTTATCAAGCTGTATCTATTATCCGTGTTATATTCTGCTAGCTCTCTCTCGTCTCAGGCTTCAGTATGTATACTGTTTTTTTTCTTGCCATTTGTTGAAATACCTGAGCTTAGACCCACCCCTTGGGTAAACCAACCAATCAGAGGTGAAGGAGTTCAACACCTGAAGGCAGGTGAACAAGACAGAGGAAGAGGTCTACAGTTTGGTTGCTCTAATAAATTATGTAAATAAATCCATCAATAAAAAAAACAATATATAGCAATTTAAAATTAAGATATAATTATTATCAGTGGTTATATATGGAACATTGTTCTTATCATGGTTTTTATAATAGACAAAGGGCTACATTCTGTGAAACCCTCCCCCCAAAAAACAAACAAAAAAAACAGTACAACCTTCATTCCATAATTGGGACACTGTGTAAAACAAATAAAAACAGAACGTGAAGATTTGCAAATCATGGAAACTCTATATTTCATTGAAAATAGTACAAAGACAACATATCAATTGTTGAAACTGAGAATTTTAAAAAAATAATAAAATTTATGCTCATTTTGAATTTGATGTCAGCAACATGTTTCAAAAAAAGCTGGGACAGAGGCAACAAAAGACTAAAAAAGTTGTGTAATGCTAAAAAATAACAAAACAAAAAAACTAATTAGGTTAATTGTGAACAGGTCAGTATCATGATTGGGTATAAAAAGAGCATCCCAGAGAGGCGGAGTCTCTCAGAAGTAAAGATGGTGAGGGGTTCACTGCTCTGTGAAAGACTGCATGGGCAAACGGTGCAACAATTTAGAATAACATTCCTCAATTTAAAATTGCAAACAATTTGGGGATCACATCATCTATGGTACACAATATCATTAAAAGATTCAGAGAATCTAGAGAAATCTCTGTATGCCAGAGACAAGGCTGAAAACTGGTATTGGATGCCTGTGATCTTCAGGCCCTCAGGAGACACTGCATTAAAAGCAGACACGTGTCTGTAGTGGAAATCACTGTATGGGCTCAGGAACACTTCAGAAAACCATCGTCTCTGAAAACAGTTCATTACTGCATCCACAAATGCAAGTTAAAACAAGACATAAACAATATCCAGAAACACCACCACCTTCTCTGGGCCCGAGCTCTTTTACAATGGACTGAGGTGAAATGGAAAATTGTCCCGAGGTCTGACGAATCAAAAGTAGACATTCTTTTTAGAAATCATGGACACCATGTCCTCCAGGCTAAAGAGGAGAGGGACCATCCGGCTTGTTATCAGTGCACAGTTCAAAAGCCAGCATCTGTGATGGTATGAGGGTGCATTAGTGTACATGACATGGGTAGCTTGTACATCTGGGAAGGCATCATTAAGGCTGAACGATATATACACATTTCAGAGCAATATGCTGCCATCCAGACAAAATCTTTTTCAGGGAAGGCCTTCCTTCTTTCAGCAAGACAATGCCAAACCGCTTTCTGCACTTATTAAAACTGCATGACTCCATTGTAAAAGAGTCTGGGTGCTAAACTGGCCTGCCTGAAGTCAAGAATGGGACAACATTTCTGTATCAAAACTACAGTAATTGGTCTCCTCAGTTCCCAAATGTTTACAGAGTGCTGTTAAAAGTAGAGGTGATGCAACACAGTGGTAAACATGTCCCTGTCCCAATTTTTTTTAAATGTGTTGCTGACATCAAATTCAAAATGAGCATATATTTTTCAAAAAACAATAAAATTTCTCAGTTTCAATATCTGATGTGTTGTCTTTGTACCATTTTTAATGATATATAGGGTTTCCATGATTTGCAAATTATCACATTCTGTTTTTATTTCCAGTTTACACAGCGTCCGAACTTTATTGGAATTGAGGTTGTAGATCCTAATCAGACTTTAATCAAATGAAAGTTTTGTGAACTTAAGCTGGAAAGTGTTTGTTATTTTTCTTCAGATTGTTTTTGCTTAAATATTTTTGTTTTATCAGAATCAGAAACAGGCGGCACGGTGGTGTAGTGGTTAGCGCTGTCGCCTCACAGCAAGAAGGTCTGGGTTCGAGCCCCGGGGCCGGCGAGGGCCTTTCTGTGTGGAGTTTGCATGTTCTCCCCGTGTCCGCGTGGGTTTCCTCCGGGTGCTCCGGTTTCCCCCACAGTCCAAAGACATGCAGGTTAGGTTAACTGGTGACTCTAAATTGCCTGTAGGTGTGAATGTGAGTGTGAATGGTTGTCTGTGTCTATGTGTCAGCCCTGTGATGACCTGGCGACTTGTCCAGGGTGTACCCCGCCTTTCGCCCGTAGTCAGCTGGGATAGGCTCCAACTTGCCTGCGACCCTGTAGAAGGATAAAGCGGCTAGAGATAATGAGATGAGATGAGAATCAGAAACAGAATCAATTGCCAAGTACATTCTCACAAGGAATCATTTAATATTTTATTAGCATAATTTTTTTACATTTATATAACATACTGCATTTAATTGATATTATCTATATAATTCCCCATTTTATCCAATTACTTTTTACTATTTTACCTTAATTGAGTATTTATTTTATAGTAACATGAATATTATTTCTAGAATGATTTTTTCTTAGACTTATTTCTTTCTACTCATGCTGTTTTATCTTACTGTTTCTTTGTGAAGC